>NC_044001.1:19018668-19326361 GCF_902150065.1 Myripristis murdjan | reverse complement strand
CACTGCAGCCCACCTCCTACATGGTGCTGGAGGACACTGTGACGACAGGGAGAAACAACAGCCAGGACCTATGAGATGAGATGGCACATGACCTCTTGTTCAGATTTGGAAGCAGGGGGCATTAAAATGTCACTGGGAGGCATGACAAGAATAGCTTATGATGGAATCAAGATGATACTGCTGCATTTGTCTCTGTTTATCATTCTTGTGGCCCAGCATCCGAGTGGTCTGGTTTAACATAAGAAGAGATCTCTGCAGTGCTATACTGCTAAAGCATTTGATTCACTGATAATATTCACTATCGGTATGCCTTCAGATTTGATTCATCATCAACTCCTCTGATTTCCTCTTAAATGTCCCCTTAGGTAGCATGAAATTTAGGGAAAAAAAAATCTCACTATTGTACCACAGCATCACATACTTATTCTGCATCTGCTGGTTGCAACACTTCACCGAAGCTGCATCACCCTTACACTGTGTGAAATATTCAAAGCCAAGATGCCGCTGGTTTATGGCGGCTTCATTACATCATATAGAAAACATCTACATGTCTTGTGCATCATTTTATACACATTTCACTGTAATTCAGCAGGACATATTTGGCATCTTTGGAATCCTTGGTATTTCAACTAGAACTCAAAATAAAACTCTGAGGGTTTGATAAAAGTTCAACCACACGTCAACGACAAATCCACCAGTGGCACCGGTAGGGTTAAGGAGGTTAAGAGATACTTATTGCAATTTTTTTTATGAATCATACCAGATAATTTGCACCCCCTCCATGACATGTACAACACATGCTGCAGGTTTTCTGTCTTGTCGAGTTGAACCGGCGGCGGCGGAACCTCAACACTCGACTTCACACGTGGGATTCTGAGCGGAGCCTCCGTCGTAAAACAGACTTCAGGCTAAAGGCCATGCCTGGACGTGACATTAAAGGCCATTTAAAATCAAGACACTGTCTGATTTGCCACAGTGATGAATGCCTAACCTGGGCCAGGCCTTCTGTGAAACACTAAACTCCCCTGAGCAGCAAATGAGCTCTGACTGTTCCTTTTTATTCAATCCTATTTCATTCAGTAGCATCCCTGCCTCGCTGTCCGGCCCAATTACTTGGCAGTTAAAGGGATCTTAATGTACACCGCTGCTCCTCAGGAGTACCTCTGGTAATACTATACCACTTTTTACAAAGAGCACACACTCACAAATGAAATGAAATTACCACCGCTTACAGTTTGAGCAGAAAAGCTTAAGTTTTTTTCTTTAGATAATCCTAATCTTTAGTTTTGTTTGTGGATTTCAAGTTGACTGACCAGCGATACCTGCATGTCAACAAATGAGCTGTGGCAGCAGTAGAATAGAAGATATTCATCTCTGTGGGAGTGCAGCCTCAATCCTACAGTAGGCTTAGATCCCTGTGCCCTCCCATTCATCCCTCTCCCCCTGAGAGGAGCAAGAGAGAGGTCATCACCCTCTCCCCAAACAGGAAGCCCCATCAAAAGAGGATCATGTTTCTGCACAAGCCAGTGAAGGAGAGGGCAGCCAAGCGGACGGGGACTCTGACCCGTTCCTCAGCATCGCCTCTGACTAGACACTGCACACACACATATACACACACACACACACACACATGCACACACAGCCACACGCTATTATGCTCGCACTCCAGTTCCTGTAAACACAAATACAGCGCGCTGAGATGTGTATGGAAGCGCAAACATCACACATGCACACAAATACTGTCAGTGGCTACTACATGGAAGGGGCTAAGCGGGGAGAAATTAATTCCTTATTGGTGTGCGAACGCAAAGTCTCCTGACCCTTGACCAGAGGGCCGGGGGGCAAGACAGTGCCAACTACTGCCGTCTCCACCTTGGGATCAGCCGGGGGGAGGAAGCCTGACTTGCCTGCTCCAAGTCAAACAAATGGAGTGAACTGCGGTGTGATTCAGTGTTGGCTGCTCAGTGTCAGAAACTATTCACAATGTGGATGGAAGTGATCTGTGCTAGCATGATAATTAAGACCAGTTGCTTTCTTTAGGCTGGTTTATAATAGCCAGGCATAAATATTTATTCCTGGCGGCTGGCGGAGAGGATAAAAATGGTGGGAGTCATAGGTGGAGTTCACCAAACACCCAGAATTCAATGCTAGCCCTGTGCTGCTAATACCCCTGAGGACTACCGTGCCAGACTTGGAGATCAAATACGAGGGCCCTTATGTTGCATTTATTGTCTTCAAGTCTTCCATTTTTCCTAATAAATGAGTGACAGCTTGAGGTGGGTCTGGGTACTTTAGTAGACTCTTTGTATTTTCCCCCCAGGTCAGAGAGGAGAGGGCTTTAACAGCGATCTAAAAAACGTAGGGGAAAGTTGCGGAGCATATCTAATTGCTTTCATATGCCGTATTATTGGTTGATTTAAATAACGACAGACACCAGGGGCGCTGGGGGGCATCGCCTTTAACCCCCGCATGGCCCTGGCCAAGACTGACTGACTGGCTGGCTGGCTGGCTGGCTAGGCGCCCGTGACACCGTCAGCATGGAGCACCAAAAGTAATTCTGCCTATTAACCCGACAATTGTCATTCCGATGTTTCGCAAAGGCATTGGAATTTGCTTTCTGGATTCAAGTCCCACTTTAAATATCCCGGAGACAGACAAATTAAGATGCTGCTTCAGCGGCCTGCTCCTTCATTGGTCTTGAAAGGGGAGAGGTTGCGGTGTTATGATGATACGGCTGTTAAGGCATGATACAATGTCTGGAAACTGGAAAAAGCTGCTTCAGGCCATCCAAGGTCCTGAATACACCCTCAAACCTCTCTGCATAGTGCAGGAAAAGTACATGGATTGTGCATTTACATTTAACTGCTTTGGTGAAAGAAGACAGCATACATAATTACACGGACTGATTTACAATGAAGCAACGATGACCTAAGAACTCAAATGTTTTAGGGAAACCCAGACATGTATAGTTTAACCCTTCATGCACAGACTGGAAATTAATATACTGAGAGATGAAAAAAGGCATATCCTACCATTCAGATCTATCTTCAGCTTCCTGATGTCCTTGGCCAGATCTTCAAACCTCACCTGGCTAGCCAAGAAGAAGTCCTGAGGCTCAGGCAGTGGCAACACACTTTTGTCTGTACCAGCATGCTGGAATAAGGGAACAAACACAAAGACAATCAGCATCCATTCTCACAAATATCCCTGAGTAAAAGACGTTTTAAAATTGATTGACAATACCGTACCTTATCTAGATTACGCAGGTAGTATGACACCACATAATCCACAAGACTGATACGATTGTCCTGAGTGGAGAAACGGCCAGAGGTTAATGAAGAAGCAGCATTTACCTCTAAATTCTAATAGTTTGGCTGAGATGTTACAGTGTGGGTGAATGTCAGAGGATAAAACATGATTACCCTGCTCTTGACATCCTTCAGTTTGGGGAGGATCTCTAATCCAAAGCCGTCAGCCTGGCCTCGAGTCCTGTTCCCTCCGTTCATATAGTTCCCAAAGGCTAGAACCAGACCCATGACATCCCGCAAACTGTTGCACTCTAGAAGTTCCTGACACACACGCACAAGGACACACACAGTCGCACACATGGCCTCAAGGTTAGCCAAACCTTTAGATAGTATGATGACAGTTCCCTTCTCAAAGAGTGTGTGGTGCCTTGGTGGTCTTACTTTACAGACGTTGGAGACAATCTCCACCTTGCGACGGATGGACGAGATGCTATCAAGGAACACTGACTGGAAGATGATGCAGTGGGCCCGGCCTGAGAAATCAGGGATCTGGGAGAGCTCATAGAGGAACCTGGAAAACAGGAGGGGAGGAGGAGCAGAGGGAGGAGGAGGTGGAAGAGAATGGGGTGTGATATGTTATGACAGAATTAAACAAAATGTCCAACAGGAAGAACTATTTTGGGTCCTTGGCAGGCCGTGCTTCCCCATGCAGGGCGGCTGAGTCAGTGTTGCTGTTCACAGGCAGGCAGGCAGCTGATAGTCATGAGTGGTGCTGCTCGGCTGGGTTTGAAAGGTCCACGGGGTCGGGGAGAGGGAAAGCACTGAGCGGCGCACAGTGATTGATCAAAGGTAGCTTTGGCCTGATGCGGGGCGACTCATGTAAACAGTGCCGTGTCGGAGGGGAGCGGAGCGGTAACATCCTGTGTGATTAGGGCCCGCTGATGGAGGTAGACACTGAGTAGGGATGACTCAGGCAGCGGTAGTGACAGCTCTGGTCAAACATGGAAATAGGAAGGCCAGGCTGAGCGGCACCGCTGGGACCGGGCCTCGTTAACTGGCCCGGACTACTTAACCCTGACAGGATGGGAACTACACAACCAACATCCATGCATGTGCATGGTCATGTTTGCACACACGTGCACACACATACACACACCCTTTAGCAGTCAGGACATACAGTATATACATTGTTAGCACTGGGAAGATCCCATTCTGTATGGTATATTTTGGGACTGTGGGAACACTGCTGAGCAAAGTAACCGAGGCAAAGAAGAGGTAAAACAACTTAATACATAAAACACTGCAAATTACTGTGCATCAACAGAAGAATGATGCCACCATCTTTAAGTGTTGACTTTTCCAGCATCCTCTTATTATGGTTTAGCTGCAAGGAGCAATTAAATTATCTGAGGGGACTGCAGAAAAAATCCACGAGGTTTGCCTGTCGTAAACTAATAATTGAGTGACTTCATCCTGTTTCCTAGAACATTATAAAACTATCCATTGCCTGATTGTGCTTTGCTATCTAATGCTAAAACTAAGAAACAGGTTTAATCGTTTAGCTCATTTTACAGCCACATAAATAATGATATTTCCTCAAACGTCAGCTATTAGCTGTGAATATCAATACCTGGACCAAAGTTGAGCTCTTTAATAAAAGTCACATGTCACTTATGAGTCCAGTGTTTTTTTTTTTTTTTTTTTTTTTTTTTAATGTTTTACAATGTTTTTGTATTAAGTGTAAAATTAATATTTAAACTACTGGTAGAAGTTCTCTTACTGTTCAGGTTTGTCCAGCAACTTCACCTCATCCTCTTTGGAAGTCTCATAGTGTCTCTTTATCTTGTCCATCTCATCACTGGTCGCCCTCTGTAACAACACACAACACACAGTCCACAACAAGAAAATGCTTTCATTGGACTCAATATGTTCTGTGAGAATCACAAAATTACAGATGAACCTGTACAGGAATTGCAATTGTTGCAGTGCAGGACACAACATACCAACGCAAATCTGGCATCGCTGAAAAGAAGCTGCAGGCTATGGAGCACAAAAACAATTTGGCTTCTCTCGTTTCTCTGCAGCTATCAGATTACTGAACAGCCTCATATTTCTCACTTCATTAACTACCTTCTTCCACATACTCACATTTTCATATAAAGCCTCAATGGTCTCCAAATCCACCACAGAGTTGTCCACAGTAAGAACAGCTGGAACAGTAAAGATATGAATTGTAAGCATTCAGTTTTATAAATGGATAAGATCTTGGCCAAGGCATGCTGCCTTTTAACTGCTGCCAGGCTTTGAAGAACAAACTTGTTTTTTTTTCCGATCAGGGATGTAAACTCATGATAGCTCTGTAATTTTGTAAAACGTCGGATAATAACAAATTATATATGCGGCAAGCCCAATGGTGAGCTCTGGTTTTGATGTATACTGTAGGCGAATGAAATAACAACATAGAAACCGTCCAGAGGATGGAAAATTAAAAACGAAAGCAGTGAAAAAACGAACTCGGAGGCAATCACTTCTAAATGAAAGTTGTACAATGAATGCAAGGAAATACCACTCAGATTCAAAGGCTTTCAATCAAAACTAAGGTGCAAAAAATGTTCAAATTGTGCAAGCATGACTTTTACACTGCCCCACACCTGCACAACAACCAAAACACGCCGTTTAAATACCATGTAGTTGAATTATACAGCTATCAGAGTGAGTAATTGGGAATATTAGCTTGAGGTGGTGAAGCCGGGAGTGTGGCCAGGCTGTGGGGCAGACGTCCAGGGCAGACTGAGTCTCCAGACCCGGGGCCGGCACTGACGCTCCTCTGCTCTCCTGCGGGACTGGCTGGCTGGTGGACGAAGCCCCTAGCCACAGCACACAGCAGGAAGCCTGTAACTGCTTAACCCCTGGGCCCATGGCTAGAACCACCACAGCCAGCCGTAATGATTTTTAGAGTGGGGCAGGAGAGCGAGAGAGGAGTGAGAAGCAGTGAGAAACAGAGAATGAAAGAGGAGGGAAGGGGGAGACAAAGGAGAGGGAGAAAGAATGCAGGGAAAAAGAAAGATTCAACAAGCGGGGGGGGGGGGAAGTGACTGGAAGAAAGCGAGCATGGAAGGTCGGATATAAACGGCTGCATGAAAAGAGAAAGTGACTCCTGTTCTGTGTCTGAGAGGTGTCACGGGTTTATGGCTTAGCGAGGAGGAGGAGGAGGAGGGAAGGAGGACGTGATGGGAGGGATGGCTCCAGCGCTCCGGGATCAGCTGACAGCCGTCTGGTTGGTGTCAGCTCAGGAGGTCCGCACGCCTCCAACTGTTCTCATATCAGTCACTAAATGAGGCGAGCTGTCACTGTCACCAAGTCACTGTCACTAATTACAATTAAGGATTTCCAGACATTCACTGTCAGGAATTCAAGCCAACAACAAAAGTACAAGGCTTAAATTCATGCAGTGACATATTTATTAAGTCTTTAATGTCTCTGAATAAAAAGGAAATGTTTACCATTTTGACCCTCTTTGCAAAAGTCATTTAGTTTCAAAATCCGATGTTAAAAATCTTGTTTTCTTTTAAACAAGACTTGTTTAAAAGAAAACAATTTTTTTTTGTTTTTGTGAACAAATTTTTATTATTTTCCACAATTAATAACAGGTCGGTTCACATATTTAACATACATAATACATATGCAAACTCATCAGTCTCCTATATAGTACATGACTCCCTGACATCCCCTTCCTTCCCATCTCCCTACCCCTAACATCCTTTGGTTCTTTGTAGGCACCTTAGCATTGAGGAATACATACATCATACATCAAGGAAATGCAGAAATGAAGAAAACATCTAGGCTATATGCATTTCAAATATACACACATACGTACATTTCAATGTACATGTACATACATATGCACATACATACACATACATACACATACACACACATGCACAAGATTTTTAACATGGGATTTTGAAACTAAATGAGTAAAAAAGAAAAGGGAGATGATATAATCCCACTTTTTTTGCAATGCGAATCATCTTTTCTTCAGAATTTTCTTGAGCAAGATGTCATTTTCTTGACACTCGTGGGCTCGCCTGCCTTATTCTGCCTTGTTTCAACATATTTCTAAAAAAAAAAACCCTGAAACAAGTGAAACTGCAATGGAAACAAGTCGAGATTTTTCATCCCACTTGCAGATTTTTTCACTTGCTTTCAGAAAAATTATTTTTTAAGACCGAATGTGATGCTCAACTACTTGCTACAATGGAGATTTGCTTGCAGTGTAGCCTGCTGTTGTGAAGGAGCCGTCAATGTGGTCCCAATGTCTGGAACAGAGAGAGCGCTGGAGGTCCATTTCCTACATCTTATTAGAGTGGATTATTCAGTCCCTCAGCCATGCAGCCGTCAATCACACACACCAAAGGGGGGCCTGGGTCGGTGTGCACAGGAGCGCTCTGATCCAAGGGGAGCCGGATATCTCTCCACACCGACAGATCAAAGCCTGCCTGCCAACCGCCTCACACCCTCTCCTTCCACTTTTCACTCATCAGCTTTGGTGTGCAGTTTAAGTGGGGCATGTGAAAGTTTTTTTTTGTGTGTGTGAACACGTGCATGTGTGTGCGTGTGGTGAAGTGATGTGCGGGGGAGAGCCTCCCTTCGCCCATGAACCATGGTGGCCCTTGAGGTCCCCCAGTCGCTCGGGTGGGTGAAGTTGACCCCCTCCACAGTCCTACCTCCTCTAGCTCCCCCTTCCCTTGCTCTCTCCACACCCTCTCTCCCTCCCTAGTGGCTCTAATTACATTACATGTCCCATGTCCTTTTAATTTGGCAAAAAAGGGCAGGCAAGCAGGCGAGGAAGGGGACCAGGGCCCTTAGAAGTGCTTATTAAGGTGTTGTCCTTCATTGTCAGATTCAAATTGTCCATTTCACCTACACCTCCCATTAAGGAGCAAGGAAGCGGACTCATGCTGGGAGAGAGCAGGCCGTTTTATTGGGCCTTTTCCACCTCTACACACTGACACAGGGACAGAGAGAAAAGGAGCGAAGGGAAGGAGGAAAAAAAAAACACAACACAAAACGGGCGGCCTGTTTGGCTCACATTTGAGGTGGTTTTATGTGGTAGCGCAGTGTCTGCTAACTGTGGAAGGTGGGTTTATACACACTCAGATCATTAGCGGGGTGTCGCTCCCATTAGGCTTGTGGAAACCGTCACTGGCTACAATAAACAGATCTGTTGGCCGCATGCTCAGACTAGCAGGCGGCAGGCACTCTCCGCCACAGTCCCAGGCTCAGACCGAGTTCTGGCCCGTCTGTGCTGTCCCCAACACACATATTATGTGTTTACACACATACAGTCACTTACGCACACATGCCTGCATTTTCCACAGGAGCACACAAGCATGCAATCATTCCATGCAGTTCTTCCACTGCTCGTGTTCTAAGGGAGATTGCAATTTGATTTTAACCAGCGCAGGAGGGATTTCAACCGGCCTGACAGAAATGCTGAGAGGCCGGTTTTATCCCAGTGTTGCCGTCTCACATTTTGACAAATCAAGGCATTTGTTTGACCGCCAGGGTAACTGGAAAAAATGTACATGTTCCACTTGAAACGCAAATTAATACATACAAATTAGTGGATGTCAAGAGGAAGGAAATTGTCTTTTGCTGCAGGACTTACTATCTCATGTCTAAAAATAACTCCATCTGCATTTCATCAAGAGCCATCCGCAATTTATTATTAAATAGGACCGTAAATTCAGTTTATTACTGCTGAATCTAAATACGAGTGCCTTCCTAGAAAGAGATTAAAATGATATCCTACACTGCATATGCTGCCAGACAGTCCTGCTGAGAAACAGATATTGGCATTAGAAGGTATTCCTCACCTTGCTGGATGTCCTTCATCTCCAGATGCAGGCTAGATATGAGGATGCCAACGGTTTGCGAGCGCTTCCCATCTAACAGCTTGATGATCTAAGAGGAGAAAAATCACATCATTACATTCAGATTGTGACGGCAGAGACAAGATTAGATTGATGTAAAAAAAAATTGAGAAAATTAATTTCACATTCAGCTTTAAGGATGACAGGGTAATTACTCCATATTTAAAAAAACATATCACATATATGTAAGAAAGAGCCAAAGATAACAACTGACAATTTCTGTACAATAGACAGACTAGAGCCTGGGGAACAGATTGTGAATTATGGGTTATTTTCTGCCCTGAGAGGCCGGGTAAAAATCACTTAGTCACTTCCCAGGCTGGGGAGCAGATGATAGATGATGAGGGAGACAGAGTGCTTGAAGCCGCAGTCACTGAATCCTCTGGATTGACCCCTAATGACCAGACTAATCAGCACACATTGTCATAACCCATCACCATGACGCAAGAGACTGGGAAATGTGAACACGCACATGGCTGAGACACACTTTGTCAAGTTACATCAGTCAGGGGGCAACGTTCAGCACACAAAAAAAGCACGCCCTCTCATTCCCAAAAGAGCATGTGTGTGATATAATCAAAAAATATCAAGTCGCAGTGAAAGTACAAAGGCAAAAATGGCACCATAAAAGGATAGTCTAGAAGAGCAACGCAAAAAGAAGCAGGGCTTTTATAACAAACTATAAATTCACAGGATTTTTATTTGTGCCTACACATGGTCACAATTACTTATGACCGAATTAGCCATAAAGCCAGAGACAGTTTTGGCAAGGTAAAGCCCTGCTCTAAAAGTTAATGTGTCAGGCTTCTTCATTAGGTATTACGGCGTGGTCGGCTACTGGGCTATCCAGTGGGAACTGGGGAGCAGAAGCCTTAGAAGTGGGTATTGCATTACAGGGCGTTAGTGGGTGCCATGCTGCTTCCAGCTCCATTACCTGGATCACTGGGGATCACCCAATCTGGGGACCTGAGAAGTCTGTCCAGAGTACCAGGCTTTCCCGACACCTCTAATTAACCACTTTGGACGGGCCACACTAAAAGTGGCGCAGGAGCCCTTCCCGCTTGCTGCGGCTCCAGAACTTGCCAATTAGCCTATACAGTTAACTTAATGAGAAAAGACAACTGGATGCTGGATGCTTGGCTTCAGACACGCAAAAATCCAGAGTGAGGAGTTTGCCTGCGATGCTGATGCTGAGATCAATGTCAGGTAGACAACAATAGCTAACAGCTCCCTCCTGTGGACAACAAGAGAACTGAGCCATCTCTCTTGGGACGGTTATTTAAGCTGAGGACACTAAAAGAGCAAAAAACACTTTAATAATGTAGACTTGTGAAAGAGAGAGGAGGAGAGGAGAGAAAGGGAAGAGAAAAAGAGAACAACACAAGCAAATAAAAAAGGACAGTGATAGAAAGAGTGTCACTGGTTTGAGCTGCAGCAGGTGGCTGATGTTTGGCGAGGCGGGCCGAGCGCTGCAGGTTCAGAGCAGAGCAGACAGTTTACACAGCCGTGGCTGAGAATCCAGCCTGCTCTGTGCTGATTTTCTGTCTAACTATCTATCTGGAAACCTCACAAGGGAGCCTGTTACAATAACAAATGGATCAGGACTTCCCATCAGCAACAACTTACGATACACTCAGCACACTCTACCTCACCCAGCGGTGTTAATCTTACGCCCACTCTTCTACGTCATAGCCGGCGCTTCAAAAATGCATTTAATAAACGCACTATGATTGCTCATAAGTCATTTCCAAAGAGCCATGATTCCACACCGGTTAAAGCCACTATTTATTTAAGGAGATGCACAGTGTATAAACTTGATGCATACTTGATTTATGTGGGTCAAAGAAATTGCTGTTCAGTATTACTGATGTGCATATATGTGCACACGCGGAACTCAGCAGCCCCCACGGCTCACATGATTTCTTCATCTCTTCTATTACCCCCATCCATCTTTCCCTCCATCCTCTCTTCCTCCCACCCTGAATGCGCCAACACGCGCATCCTCTCAAGCTCGCAGGCCCCCCACAAGCAACCCATCTTCATTTGCCTCTTGAAGCCACATGCCTGCAATTATGGCCCCGGTCCGGTCTGGACGGGTGGGAGAAGCGGAGGGAGAGGGCTTCTCCTCCATGTCATCCCCTCGCCTTTGATATGGTAATCAGCGTAGAGAAAGGGCTCCAGAGTAAACAAGTGCTTTGATTTTTGCATGGCACACATGATAAAGATTAACTCACTCGTGTAGGCATCGGCTACATCCCCAGAGTTAAAACTTTTGGCGTGGAGAGCTGACGGAGAGCGGGGAAATGGCTCATATGCATAATGTACACACACATTCCATTCTCTCCCACTCATCTCCTCTTCCTGGACGAAGAAGCCCCAGGCTGTGGCGTTACCATGATCTGGCAACACTTTCTGAGCAAGTGCGCACCGACTCGTGAGAGGACACACCATCGTCTCTCACACACACACACACACACATGCACACACATAAACACATAACACACAAACATATGCACGTGTCTGTACAAACACACAAACACACATGGATACATGTATACAAACACAAGCAGGCACAAACACCATAATTAAAACACAACCTCCCCAAACAAGTACATAAACAAAAACACACACACACACACACACACACGCCTTGTGGATGCTTGGTGGCTAAATGACAAAATGCTGTTGCCCTGTTATCTCTGTACTCTCTCATCCCCCCGTCCATTTGCACCATCCAATTTCTCCTCGCAGCCCCTTTACTGCCCATTTACTCTACTGCATCAGCTGCTGCTGTATATTCCATTTCTCTTTAACAAAGTGGCATTTAGTCTTCACTAGGAGTGTAACGAGACATTCATTGCACTGATGCGTCGATTACAAATTCTGCCAGTTCAATCTGATAAAAGAAATAAATAGAATGAATTACTCTGACTTTGCTCTCGAATCAGTATGGAGTGTTTGAATCAAATTATTTTTCAGTTCATAAAAAAGGCTGTTAAAAACAACACTGAGCAGGTCTAACAGAATACTACAAATTGCAACTAGTTTTATCGATAAAGTACTGGAGCGAATCGTTGACTTGAATTTGGTTTACACACTTTTAAGGCATCAAACTGAATCGTCAAGCTACAGGCTCACACTTATCCCTTCCTCCTCATACCCCCCTGGAAATCTCTGTCACTTCTTCGCCCTCCAGTACACCTTCCTTCTCCTCTGTTCCCTCCTTCCTCCCTCAGCGGTCAGCCGGTTGAAGTTCTGGGAAGCGCTCATCAGTTTATGATTCAGATGATTTCTGTTTCACCCGGAGTATAAACTTCTAGGGATAAAAAAATGAAGAAGTAAACAAGTTACGTTTATGATGCTGACCTTTCCAATGAGCCAGACTGCCAAGTGGGCTGAAGACAACCATGCCTCTGCTTATTCACTTTCACAATTGCGTTTCCTTCTATAATTATAAAACTGGGCTGCGACTGCTCTCGTTGACCCCAAACACAAAACCCATATACTCTCCACGATCGCAAAAAGTGAGGACAAAATGTCCAAACACAGACATCTACACTACCGGATCTCCTCTCAGACAAAAAAAAATGCCAAAGCAAATGCTGTATGGGATGTTTTTTGAGTGATATGAATTGGTTTCAGTAGAGTTACCATTAGTGGGGTCAAACCTCTTACAGGCTGACATAAGCAGAGACAAGAGACAGTTGGCAGGGTTTGTGTCTGGAGGTGGCTGTCTGACTTGGATCAAATGTTGAACAAATTGCTGCTTCAGAGTGACCAGACTGGATGGAGAGTTCTTACGATGGAGACAAAGGGTAGAAGAGCACACATACACACACACACATGCTGTAGCCCTGTGGAGTGGCCTGGAGCCTTGCCAAATTGATCAGAATAGGGGATGTGTATGGATTTAGAGGGGACAGTCTGGGCCAGTGGCCGATTTTTTTAACTGCTTGGACGCCACACTGAGGACCATGAGGCAGCCAGAATGCTGACACAGCTGTGGGCGCAGCAGAAGTGCAGAGTTGCAGCATTGGACTTGACATCAACTTAGTAAGCTTTTACTAGATAGGGTGAAGGGTCGATTCAATGCAAAACATGATGCACAAACAAAGTTATTAGGCACCGTGGCATGTTAATTACAGCAAAAGCGTACACAAAAGGAAGATCTCTGCTGATTCTTCTGGACAAGTGCATTGGATTCCTGCACAGCTAGGTTAGAAAAGCCAGGAGGGAGTGAACTCATTATAAACTGATAGCCTGGGCTGACCCGGTGCAAGACCTGGCAACTGCAGGCAACAGTCCAGGGGAGGACTGGAAGAGAATCAAAATCCATTTCTTCCTGGTACACTTTGTTTTATTTCTCGCTGTGATTCATGACTGAACATGACAACGTTAAAAAAAAAACTTTTCAAAAGAGGCTAGTTAAGGGAGCCTGCAATGAAGGCCCTCGGAGGGCTGAAGTAAGAGAAAAATGCATAAGATATCCATCCACACACCAACATAAATATGTGATTAATTGCACTAATGTCTTGTTATCACTGACAGTTTCAAATTGGATAGAAAGTCCAGCAGCACTCGCCTATCAGTTTCCACAGAGAGCTCCAACAGTCTGCTTTCTCTTAAATTAGTCTAGGAAAAGGGGAATCTGCAAAGTCAAGGAGATACTAAAACGAGAATAAAGAACTCAATCTACCTTCTTGGGTTTGGCTTTCTTCTCGTAGGTGTCAGACAGAGGCTTCTTCTTTGGCTGCAGTGTGGCCTTGGAGAAAAGATCCTCAAACTCCTTGGTGTTTATGATATCTGGTTCCTCCAGCGAACCCCACACGGTGTTGTTACTGGAAAAAAGATTGATGATTTCAGATTATGATGTATATTACTGCATGTCAATATAAAACCATGAACCACTACCAAGGGTGGAAATAACTGTTTGCGCTACTTTTACTTAAGTGTATTTTTTTTTCTGAAGTATTGCACTTGGCGACATTTCAAATCACATCCATTACTGGATGTTAACTTTGTGTCTTTCCATAAGCATCAGAAACTGGACCAAGAAACATTTTCTTTTTTCAGTTACATGAATCTAGTTTGGTCTCCCCACGTGGGGCTAACCAAGAATACTAAATGCCTCTCAGGCTGTTCATCTGTGAGTTGACACGCATTGTTGAAACATGCATGCACGAAAATCCAGGCAGAGTTTGAGGACAGTGTATTGGCTAGCTAGCTGGAGACACAAAAGGTCATTTGTAATTTAATCTAACTTATTGTCTGGTGTGTGTGTTTGCTGGTATGTACAGATAGATGTCTGTAGATCAGAGGTGGGCAACGTTTTTGGTTCAAGGGGTGTGAGGGGCTGCATTCCAAGTTACAACTTATTGTAATCAAGTTTCTATACGCAATGTGAAAAAAACCAAAACAAAATAAAGCTGTTGTACTTTGTTTTTAATGCTTTTACATTGTTCAGTTACAGCCGGCACCAGGCACTCTTTTAACAACAATCACTCTGAAATAGTTTGCACTTCTTGGTGACTTTATGGGCCAGCATGAATTTGACTTAGTAGCATTTTCACCTGTGCGCCGCCCAGGAGTAGCTACCATGACAAGCTCAGCCCATCTCATACCTGACACTGCCATCTACAGGATTGTTGGTACACAGCACCTTTGTCAAATAAACAAACAAAAAAATTGCTTCCCTATACAAAGGTTATTTGGCAAGGGGGTTGGATTCATCCATAATTCATGATTTCTGTTCGAGGCCTGATTAAATTGTCCTGCCTGATGTGGTCCCTGGGCCTTACTTTGCCCATGTGAGGTGCAGATGACAGATTTTACTGTTTACTATCTTAAGCTATCATTGTTTATTTGTACTTAGGCTAGCTGGTTAGGTACTTGGAGGGTGCTGAAGGCAGAGCCAAGCCAAACAAACACTCGTTAAAAGCAGCAATCCTACAGTCCATATTGAAAAGCACTACTAAAACTACAGTCCTAGGAGCCAAAAGAGGACAGAATATGGCAGCATTCCTGGGAGCCAAGAGTCTTCGTTCCCCGGTTCCCAGGACCGGACCGCACGTAATGACTTTTAGTGGCTGAAGTGATCAGACCGACAAGCAGTGTGGTCTTTTTGTTTATGCTTATTTTTTTTGATTGTGACAGTAGAGAGAGAAAGGAGAGAGAGGGGATGACATGCAGCAAAGATCCGAACTCAGACTGGTGCGGTAAGGACAGCCTCGATATATGATCGTGGTACGCACTCTACCAGGAGAGCAATGTGGCCTGGCCTCTGCCCCGTGTTTGATCCAGTACTCCCACCACTAATCACAACTAATATTCAAGTAATAAGTGACAACGGTAGTAGCTTACAGAGTTGACTTCTTAGACAAAGCAGACAAAAGTAGGGTACTTGAGATAAACAAATTGTGCAGTCTATTTGCAGAAACTTATTTGATGTTTATTCAATATGCCCTGTGTTATTTCCATTTTCCATTTTGCTCCATGACAAAAACTTGGCAAAAATACGCCCTTAAAGCAGACGGAAATCTCTACTTTAAAAGGCAAAGTTTATGAGCAATTAAAAAAAAAAAAAAATTCACATTGTTTCAGCACTGCAGACTTTAAGACAAGCTTGTTGTGTAAAAAAAAAGGATCATTTCCAGCAAATGAATAAGAATATGGGAGGCAATGTTGTGTTTCAGCAGTTGCTGAGTAACATGGAAAAAGCAAACAGAGGCAGAGAGAGGAGGTGTCCGAGTCAAGAGGATCTCAGAGTTCAGTGCTCCTCTCCTACACTATCCACATCTCTGAAACACAGACAGCTAATCTGCTCCTCTCCTCTCCAACTCTGTTAATGAGCAGCACATCAGCCACTCCCATAATCAACAGATACAGTAAACAGCTTATCAACAGCTAAACCCATTCCAAAGAAAGGAGTCTAAGCAAGGGAATCCTTACTGCGTCCAACACACCACTAATTACTGATTTTGTCCTTATCCTGTTATCATTCACACATCTCAATAGTACTTCCAGGCTCTCACTTATTTTTTATGTGTTTATATCTGTGAAGTCATGGGTCTTTGGCAGGTCAAACTCCCAAACTCAAGGGCCATTTACAACAAGAAAGAAAAGCTGAACTCAACATAACAGCACAAAGGCTGGCAGGCTCATCATAAAATCAAATACCAGAACAATCAACTGCATTGCCAGGGACTCAATTAGGGTCATGTAAGTCCAATTGTTTCTACTTGCAGTTGGCCTTCTATTGCAATGATGAAACTATTTATCCGGGGCAGCCAAGAGGCTTTCATTTGAGGACATAATGATACTGTCCCAAAATCCTCCCTTTGATATCTTACTGCTTTCTGAGGAAAATAACTCCAGTGTCTGACTCCTGCAAACCATGGAGGGAGCTCGCCTGGAAAACTAAATTATATACAGTATAAACCCCAAGAAAGCTTTCCATGCAATACAACTTTCTAACTGACCAGATTATTCCTTAATTGAATTTAAATCTCCGTAAAACTGACTCCAGAAATCTTCCCAGCATCTTCCCCAGTAAGACTGTCCTGTATGTTACCAACCATGACTCGTTGCCTTTCATTTTCAGAATACACCTGGCATTATTTCAAACCTTACAGTGTTTCCCCTCATAACTCAGAACCTCACACCATTAACGCAGATCACAAAGTTGATCCGGCTACAGTTAAACATCTGACCCATTTAATGCCCCTTAACTTACTTGCCCCTATACAGTAAAATTTATAGCTGATGTGAAACCACTGTGGCCCAGTCAGCCAGTCCTCGAGCGCTGGCCAGGACCAGAGAGAGTGCGAACCGCAACTCAACTTCCCCCACTAATCCAGCCATGGAAATACAAGGCCATAAAGCTGGAAGCCTGGCATCCAGAGGCAACAACCACAGCCACTGTAAATGGGCTGGATAATCTACTTACAATTACAGAGCATCTCAACTGGGGCCCTCAGACTAGGCAGTGTGTATGATTTTAATGTGAGCTGTGCAGCACGGGCAATACTTGGGTGATACTTTATATCACAATACTGTCTCATTTAAGTATCGTTGTATTCAATATTACTGCAATACAATTCAAAGGGCAGAGGGCAATTTTCCCAACCCATTATAAATCTAACATGATAAAAAATCTTCAAAATTAAATATTATCTGTTCATGGATTGTTCATTATTCAGTTAACCCTATAAAGCCTGAACTATGAAAGAATTGGCAGAAAATTCCAATTTTTTGAAATTGAACCCTTTATTTAGTCCTATAACAAAATGTAAAAAAAAAAAAAAAAAAAAAAAAAAAAATCAAAAAATATGTTATTACATTGATAACGTGTATCATATATGATACAAATGACTTTATAGGGTTAATGGATAATGTAGAAACTATCACATGTGGCCATAAAATAATATGGAAGTGCAATGCTACATACTTGTTGTCCTGAATCTGTATCCTGGTCCAGTACAGAGGCTTCATGGGACACGCTGGCTCAATGGCGGGCTTCCGTGGGGCCTTTTCCACTTTCTGACCAAAGCCAAAGCCCAGCATGGGGGGAGGAGGTGGAGGGCCACTGCCAGGTGGGGGTGGAGGGGGAGGCGGACCAGCGCCAGGTAGGCCAGGAGGAGGTGGCGGAGGTGGTGGAGGAGCTGGGCCACCTCCAGGGAGAGGCGGCGGTGGTGGTGGAGGGGGTGGTGGTGCTCCCATGTTGCCTGGCAGTGGTGGAGGAGGTGGGGGTGGTGGTCCTGAGCTGCCTGGCAGGGGAGGGGGTGGAGGTGGTTGAGGGGGTCCATTGGTGCCTGAGGATGGTTCAGCTTTGCCCCCAAGGTTCATTCCGATAGAGTCCAGGTTGAGTTTCTTAGGCACGTTCTGGCTGGGGCTCTGGGCAGGCCAGCTGCCCTCGCCCTCAGGGGTTTTGATGAAGGTTTCCCTATCTGTCTGGATGCACACATTGCGGAAGGCCTTGGGCGGCTGGTCATCTTCAGTGGACACACAGGCGTGGCAGACCTCACCGCGTTCCTGGTTTGCATTGTAGGCCCGGTCTCTTTGCATCTTGGCAATGACTCCCTCGAGCCGTGACACTGTGACAGCATGCTCACCTCGCACCTGGAAGATCTGGAGCTCAAAGTCCGCCTGTTAGGAGAAAAACCCGCAAAAGAATACCAGGGAATCAGAGATGACTCATTTCAATGCACGTAAAATTACCATATAAGGAAATCGCCTGCAGGTTACCTTGAATGAACGTGGATGACAGATTTTCCTGAAGAAATGGAATGACATGAATACGGGGACTCATCACTGAAAAATCCCAGTCATATCAAAATGGACGTTTTTTGACTTCATTTCAATCCATCTGTTTTCCAACTGATGCTAATGACTGGCTACAAGATGGAAATCTAGTAAGCTCAGTGTTAATTTGACATTTCAAACAATGAAAAACAATCCAAACAAAGGGAAGTATTGATTTGGGAGGAAAAGGACATTGTTTTGCAATGAATCTTACACATGTTGCTTATTAACTTGTGGTCAGTTTAGAAAGTGAATTAGGCACGTTCCCATCTTTTCACATGACCTAACTGCAGTGCATGTCTCTCAGTGTCAGCATCAGCCTTATACGCTTTGGGATCAAATGAAAGGTTTTAACAAGACAGACTGAGACATCCATCATTTTTAAGTCCAACAGATTCTTTAAGAAACTTTCCATGAAGCAATTGCTCAATGTTTGGACGACACATTACACAATATGGCTACCAGTGTGTTTTTTTTGTCTTGCAGGTTTTTAAATTTGACTCTTGCTCTACCTGGTAGAGAGAGGAAACAAAACAATGAGACCTGAGAGAAACTGTTTCAAACTCAGCTCTAAATCTGCCGTAAAGCCTTTGGTGAACAAAACGCTGCCACCTTCAACACAGGGTGGGACTGTACTTTCATGTTGGAGGCAAGTGATTTCAATCAGATCTGTGTCTGTTAATAATGATCTCCTCATATCATAGGAGAAAGCAGCAGACATAGACCATCTGGAAGTCATACTATAACAGCTACATATTCTAGGTTTGTGTAAAACACGGCAAACAAGACAGTTCACTCTGGGTGGCAAACATCCCTAATTATATCCTTCTTGTCGTTATCATGTTACCAGCACAGTTAACACTCTCATTCTTCCTTCTTTCAAAGGATCAGTCTAAAAGTGTGACATACAGTCACTGTGAGTCAGGAGAAATCAGAAATCAATCGAATGTAGAAAGTTTCATTGCTTACTTTTTTAATATATGGTTTTACCTTATATATAGTTTAAATGATATATATAGCTTATAATTCTATTAATGAGAATCTGCCATCTTTTATAAGAATGCGCTGTATCATAAATTACTGATATAACAATCCTGTAATACCTTATTCAGTAACTAAACCAATAACTGAGAAAAATGTATTCAGCAACTTCAGAACATTTTTGGTATAAAAGTGCTGACAATAAAACTCAAAAAGCTTAAATGTGTCTGAACCACGAGAGACAGGTCATTAAAGATCTATAGTCAAACACTAATAATGTGATAAAGAGATCAGACGAAAGGATTGAAACAGAGATACTACATTTTACGAATTACGTTAAGGAAGTGTAGAGACAATTGAACAATGAGACATTTTATCTAAAACTATGGAGCCTGAAGGAAAGATTCAAAAGGGGATCAGGAGATATGGAGGAGACATAGAGGTTTTCAACAAAGGTGTAACAAAAGCAAAAGGGGCTGACAGACAGCACTTACTGAACCCTGTGGATAGCAGACCTACATTTATATCAGTACTGTATTAAATGAAGTGAAAAAGGCTGCTGAGAAACACTGGGTTGTCTTGCAATGTGACACCATTTTATAACATATAGCCTCTGCTAAAACCCACTTTGTTATAGAAGTAAAAAAAAAAAAAAAAAATGGTGATATGGATACTTCCTTCATGGACTTGAAGGCCACAGCAACCCACTAGTTGGCAAAAGAACTAATGGGAAATTATAGATGTGGTGACTGTGTCCACTGTTCCAACACACATACCACTAAAGCCTTTACTCATGTATAGGGGTAGACCAAAAGAAATTTAAAGTTCAGGCAAGAGCCATGGATCAATGGCCTCCCTAAACTTCATAGAAAGAATTATACCCAGTGAGGGATTTAGTAATGCAACTGCTAATGAGAGAGTCATACTGGATTTTCACCTCATGGCTTGAATGAAGCATTTGATCTATGCCATTTTCTGTAGCTTGGACTAATCCTGCTTGTTTTCATTTGCCTTTCTACGGGAGCCTGTGAGGGTCAGCTCAGCTCATGCCCGTCACTACCCCTTCTCCAGGAAGCTACAGCAGTCTTTTTCTGACTGACTTGAATATTTTGCATCTAACTTCTTGTGTATTTAATATAGTCTTATATTAAATTACTGCAACTAATTACAATAATATAATAGTAATCAGATAAGTATAGTAATGAGTAATCAGAATGGTGTACACTAAATATTCCAAAACGATGTTGAATGTCTTCAATCAACGGTCACATGACTACCCTACTGCGTTTACCACAACTGTGATCAGCTTCGTATTGAGCAAACCTGATGAAGCAACATGCAAAAGATGTAGAAATAAATAGCACATTGATCACATGGGTCTAGTCTAGTGTTCATATGCAAAATGATTTTTTGACTTGAGCATATTTGAGTTTTGCATGTCTGACCAACACCAGAAGAAAGCAATTGAGAGTTTGGCAGCTTTTTGTGTGTCGAAAATGTGGATCAGGCCTGTTATAAAATATATTATACAAATATTTAAATTGTGTTGGTGGTTTAACTCTTAAATGCTCATGTCGCATATTTTCTGCAAATAGTGTGTCATAATCTGTGCAAATCTTTCTTCATTAGCCAGTCAGAAACTGCATTTGAAGTTTCATTAAAGGTATAGGGTTAGGGTTAGGGTTATATCTATCCCATACTTGGAAAGCACTGTTTTTATGGGAATGTGAATATGCACAAGAGTAAACAAAAAGAACTTTACTTACAGGCTGACCTGCTTAAACAGAATACACAGCAACTGCAAAGACCCTCCTCCACACATAATGGGTCTCAGAGAGCCACACAGGTTGGCACTCACCAGGGGCTGTGCAGCCAGCCAGCTGCTGGCTTCAAGATTTCATGCTTACTTAGCGCCATCTTGTGCACAGAGAAGAATACTGCTATGAATGGCTGGATGTTCTACAAGGAACTCGTGAAAAGTAAATTGCAGACCTTAAACATTGGAACTGCTGTCACAATTGTATTATTCAAACTTCCATTAGTGTATTGCAGCTCACTGTGCTTCATACTGTACACCTGAAGTGCATCTGTGTACACAATAAGCTAATATGAGGCCTCAATATAGAGCTAAGGGGCCTTGTCTGTCTTAAAAAATCTTAAAAAGGATGCCTGTGACTGTGCTCTCAGATACATAAAGTGTTTGCAGTTAGTGGTGGGCTTCAATAGGTTTCCTGAGGTCATATAATGACTTACATGCAACTTCTCCACTTCCTCCTTGCATTCCCTCTTCAGCTGCAAGAGGGCAGCCTGGTGCTCTGAAAGGAGGCAGAGCAAGACCACATTACAACACACACCTTATCTGCAGGCATGTTACTGATCATATGCATATGCATGATCATATGCATCGGATTTCAACAGGCAGTCTCTACATTAATCTCAGCTCATTGCTAGTATTTTATTGCACTGGCAGAGTGAGAAAGATTACTTACTGGGTCCCTTAAGGGGCACAAAATTATAGATATATGCAATATTCTCTCATTACTGTTGGCTGAATAATTACCATCTCAAAACATCTACCAACCATTAGACAAAAACATATTTCTCTCTTGACTGGTCAAATTCTATTGAAGGGTAGGTCACTTTCACTCAAAGGGCTGTTAATTAGAACTCCACCAACCTGTTTTAAATTGCACTTCTGGCTAACGTGAATGCCAAAATAATGTTATGATTTATTTTGCTTCAATACTTTTTACTGCTGCCATAAAATAAAAGATGATGTCAGAGCAACACACATAAAACAAACAAGCAAACACATTAGTACTTGTAAGCTCTTAAAGTGAAAAAAAAAAAAAATCAGCCTACAACAGAATCCAGATTATTAGAAGATTTTACCAAATGCAATTAATATCTGGGAATGTGTATACTGTCAAGCAGAATACAAAACACTGAAACAACACCTGAGATGCCCCATGGACAATGAAATTATTGGTTAATTTTGTCAATTCATAAAATATGTTTAAACTTGAGTGTTATTTCAGTGTAGCCTTATTAATGGACTACAAAATGTATATGTAACATATATGTAAATGAGGTTTTGACTCATTTCTACCTTTATCAGAAGCTTGCTCAAATTCACAAATCGAGATGTACAAGATCACAGGTGTAAGATGTCAACAGAGGATCTATTTACCTCATAACATGTTTCACTAATTAAGTATTAGCTAGGGACCTATCCATCAACAATTTGTTTTACAGGGAATAATACTGTTTGTTGAAATACAGATTAGTAATAATAACTTCCCATTCTAGAACAACAACCTTGGATTCATAATGTCCATTTTCACTAGAGCTGTAAAGCTGTGTCATAAATGTGCCATGCATTAACAGCCGGGTGTTCACACACACATGCACACACACATATTGTATGCTGTTTATCTATATAGCCAACAGTTTGGACCTTTGCTCTGCTTTTCAAATTCCATGTTGCTTTCCTGGACAAAGATAAAGCTTGATCCTGGGGTGAAAGCCACAAGAAAAGTCT
This sequence comes from Myripristis murdjan, assembly GCF_902150065.1. Lineage (NCBI taxonomy): Eukaryota > Metazoa > Chordata > Actinopteri > Holocentriformes > Holocentridae > Myripristis > Myripristis murdjan. The sequence continues at coordinate 19,303,355 of NC_044001.1, read as the reverse complement.
ACACTGGCCCTAATGTGTTCTCGGGGGTGAAGCCACACCACAGAGAACATCCAGGACAACCGAACACTGTCCGCTTTTAGTCAACAGTATCACTGCAACCTGAACATGAAAAGAAGGCTCTTTTCGTTGTAACTGAATCAGCCCATTGACACTTGTGTGCTTTTAACCTATTTCTGTGTCGGTCCACCCTACAAGATGGGCTAAACATGGCCTGCTGGCTCCTGCCCAGAGTCTCCCTAACTGCATAAAATGTATTTATCTTCTTAAGACCTACACACACCATCCATCCTCCACAACAGCATCCATCGAGCATTACCGCAGGGATACAGCTCCTCTGTGTTCTGTCTTTAAATGGATTTAAGGGCTGTCTTACAGGTATGCCTTGATGCTGAGACTTAGCAAGCTCTGCATGGCTTGTTTTGCTCCCCTGATAGATTAGCCATCATAACTGTAATTTTTTCTGATATGAGCTTGGGTCAGCATTCCTTTTTGGAGATGTAAATACAAGCAACACTTTTTTTCTCAAGCTATGAGTTCCAGTTTGGAGCTCCAGGTTCTCACCTGCCTCAGTGTACCGGAGCCCCACCTTCTCTTCCTCATCCTTGGGCTTGGGCGGGGGCCAGATGGCCTGCAGACGCCCTGGGGTTCGGTCCTCACTGTCAGCAGGGGATGTGATCTCAGTCTAGGGCAAGAAAATATAATAATAACATGACATGACGAAGATATATGCCAGAGAAATGCACTGATACTAACACCCAGAATTATAACACCAATTTCTCTCAACAGGCATTATTTTTCTTCTTTTTCTTTTTTTCCCCCTTTTTTTCCCTTATTTTTCATTATTTTTTTTAGTTATTTGCAGTAAATACCGAAGAAGGCACAGATTATACACACATTCAACTGCTGGTATTATTTATGTCCTGGTAAGGTAGGATAGTATAACAATGAAGTGAAAGTAAATTTGACTTATTTCTCATGAATGTAAGCACTTGCAATGTGAAAATTTAGATTTAAAATCAGATATGATGTTATTATTCTGTGAAACTGTGGAGGCGTGTGGTGTAGTGATTTGAACGGGACATGACTACATACATTAGCCTCTGTGGGATGTTTGAGTTCACTGCCAGGAGATTTGGAGGCTCTCTCAAAGATAGACTTCAGCTGCTCTTTTTCATTCTTGATTTTCTTTTTCACGGCCTCTAAATCAGGTTCTGTTGTTTCCTTTTTGCCCGTTTTGGGGCCAAATAAGTTCCTAAATGTTTCATAGGCTAAATCTGATGTTTTCTTTCTTGGGGATGTGGTGGTCACTGGGGCTTCAGATTCCCCCTTTTCTGCATTCTCAGGCTCCTGCTTGGTTTCCTTTTCTGCATTCTCAGGCTCCTGCTTGGTTTCCTGCCCATCCTCAGACTTGTTGGTTCGATCTTGGTTGTCCAGGCTGAGCAGTTGATTGAGTTGCCCCAGCACACTGCTTTTAGTTTCAGCCATTGGTTTCGGCTCCGTGCGTTTTTTGGCTGGAGTGGCTGTTTTCTGTTCAGGATATAGCTTGGCTTTGTTCACTGTCTTCTTCAGATTGAGCAGTGCCAGATCAGCATCCTTCTCTCTCTGCTTTATCTCTGTCAGTGTCTCCTTGTCCTCCCCCACTGCTCCCTTCTTCAGCACCCGCAGCCCACTGAAGAGAGCTGGCAACTGGTAGGAGGAGGGTGGAGAAAGCGCCGTGTCCTTGTGTTGGGACGAGGTGGGAGGAGATGGCACAGGAGATGATGTAGTTTTCTCTGGTGTCCTTGTGGCAGACGTGTGTGGACGACTTTGGGGCGAAGCAGGAATGACACTTGGCTGGATGGCAGCTGGAGGCTCTCCAGGAGCAGATGATGCCGATGTGGCTTGCCGAACCTCTGAAAGGTGTTTTGTCCTATTGAGAGTGTCCGACTGCCCCTCTTCCCTCCCGCTGGAGGAAAGAGAGGGAGAGACCTGGGTGAAGTGAGGCTCACTACTCCCCTCCTCAGCCACAGCCTCCTGCTCAAGTATCTCCACCTTCTGTCCCTTGTTTAGGTCCTCTGTCTGCTTTGATGGAAGGGCAGTGGCAGCATCATCAGCTGCAGTCTCCAAAGCCAGAGGTCCTGAGGCAACAGAGGGATTAGGCACAGAGGAAGACTCTCCTCCAGCGCACGTGCTGGTTTGATCTGTTCCCCCATCTATGCCACTGGAGCTACTGCCTGCTTCATCAGCCGTGTTCACCTCTGTGCCTGTGGTTTCTACATCCTCGGGCTGGGTGGTGGAGGGGGGATTCTCTTCAGGGTTGCATCTGACTTCCTTTTCAAGAACGGAAGAGAGCACGTCTGTCCTAGAGCTAGTTCTGCTGAGAGGCCTGTCCGCATAAAGAACAGAGATGTTTCGGAGGGATCTCTCCAGCAGACTGTGTGTTCTAAACACAGGCAGCTGATAGTCTGCCTCGGCCTCAGTGACATCTCTGTCTAAACCCGTGCAGGAAAGCCGATCTGTGTTTCCATCATCATGATCCACTGTACTGTCCCCTTCAGACAAGAGCACCTCCCTGGCCCCGACAGGCATCCCTGATTGGCTGAGGGCCCCCTCCTCATCCTCAGTTTCTGTGTCACTATAGGTTTCCACCAGAGTCACCTGGACCAGATCTGGGTCAGTTGAGGTGACAGCTGATGCTTTACCTTTGTTGATAGTGTCCTTGCTGGATTCACGTTTCCATGACTCAGCATTCTGCCCTTTATTGCAGGAAGTGGCCACATCAACCCGTGGCATATCTTTCCTCACTTTGGGGTTGTTGTTGCTGGTATAGTTTGTAACAGCTTGGTCATGTTCGGTCAGAGTACTGTCAACATCCGACAGCTCTTTGAAAGACGTCAAGACGGCTGGTTCTGCCTCTGCCAGGGAGGTAGGCCTCTCCCGGGTGAAGATATTGGAGAGCGCATTCAGGAAGGAACCAGGAGGCTGTGTCCCCTGTCCAGCTGAGCCACTACTTACATTGTCCATTTTTACTCAACCTGTGGCATTCACTGAGGGCTAACAGGAGCAAGCCGAGCCAGGTCAGAGCTCCAGCACAGAGTGTCCATTGAGAATGTTACAAAGGGTTCATCGTCCAAGCACCAGCTATCCAACCTGCTCCTGTTGCACCTCTACCGTTGCCTGGGAACAAAAAGCCTTTGTGTGGGCAAATCGCTCTACCTCTTCTTACCCTCTCCAGGAGGGTGCCAATTATACCAACACTATCCTATAATCCTGGTTAGCTACACAACTAAGATGCATATATGAGAATTTCTGAATATTACTTTCAGAGTAGTATCTACTGTATAGTGCAGTTCACTTCCCTGTATGCGAGTCAGATCCTGCTGACGCTCCGAGTGAAGTCAAGCTGATCAGCGGCTGGAAGCATGTCCTGCTTTAATCTCCCTGGGAAAGCAGGAGCAGGATATTCAGCTGCCTTTCACAAGCATCAGAAAAAGGTCCCGAACTACTCCAAGAAGTTGTCTGTAGAGTTGTGAGCTCTTCCTCTCGGTGCGCCAGTATGAAGCCTGGTGGCGAAATTACTACACTGGTGTGGGTCTTTCCTCGTTCGTGTGTGGCTGTCTCAGTTTACAGGACAGCCCACTTTGCTGTTAAGGGTGTGTGAGAAACACCGCTCAGGTTGGGAGAAAAACTGGTCTACCCTGTCTGGGCCCGCCTCTCACCCACCCTGCCTGGGAGGGACCTGTAGCAGTCGGCACCACAGGTATCTGGTTACCTCTGCTCACTTCCGTACAGCAGCCCGAGGAAACGGTGTAAACACAGAGAGACTTTCTGTGGTCAGGTGGATAGATAGAGAGGTCAACCGCTAAAACCTGCCCGGCACTCCACAGCTAAGTGCTGGGCCATTATAATACTGGCTTAGGCAATGGTGATTAGTCAGTATAGCCGCTGCCAGCTCTAGGCAACATGCTAACACTAAATCTTTGTGTGGTCAGGACTTACCTCACTTGGAGAAAAATAATATTTTGATTTACTCAGTTCGCCTTCAGTATGCATCTCAAGATATCAAGGCAGGCACTAACTGCTCTCATTGAGAATGGATGTTTTGTTTTGAAGCCATTACTTGGATATGAATTTTCTAAGATGTTCCAAAAGTTTAGAAATGTTGTGTGTGCAAGAGGCATTACAGTCAATATGGAAAAAACGAATCCCCAAACATCTGCCAGGGAGGTAGGCCTGAGAAATCATACACAAGGGAGTGTAGTGAGTTCCAAAAAGTTTCAAAAAGTTTGAAAGTGAAATGCAGCCTTTTTTTCAAAACATATTAAGTCCGTGGTTGCCCTTAACAACCAAAGGTCACTCCCCCTGAATGCATTCCTTCACACTGCCCGACTGACTACACTCCAAGCCAGAGACCACAGAGCACAAACTGTTGCAGAGTGCTTTGTAATGCTCTTAATTCAGTTGAGTGATCATCCAAATTGAACATTTGTTTTCAAAATGCCATTTTCATACACGCTGTCACATTTACCCAGTAGGTTCTACCCGTGATTGCTTTGTTCTTCATCAGGAGTTACAGCAAATCCGCACATAGCTGGGGGCCTCTGTGGCCGAGACATTAGGTTATGTAAGAGAAGTGGTATTTCATACGCATATAATATAGTAATCCCCACATGGGCTGTACTACAGCGACGCAGCTCTGCACTGAGATTTGACTCATATTGTCTCAAAATTGAAAGCAAATGATTCCCTTACAGTAGGGCAAGGCGATATATAAATACTATATTGATATCATGATATGAGACTAGATATTGTCTGGGAATTTGGATATCGTAACATCTCATGGCGTAAGTGTTGTGTCTTCCTCGTTTTAGAAGCTGCATTACAGTAAAGGTGCACTTTACTATGAAGGCCACTTAGTTATTTTATAGGCATTTATCAAAATGCCTATTTATCAAAAATCTCATTGTGTAAATATTTTGTGAGAGCACCAGTAGTCATCCCCACAATACTGATATTGAAGTACTGGGTCAAAAATATTGTGGTATTCGATTTTGTGCCTGCCCTATACCTTACAGGTTGCAGGTCACTACAGCCCTGAAAACCTATCAAGCGCTTACCACTGGACTGTGTCAGCATCACATCTGTTCATTTGTGTACTGATGTGTGCCAACACAGGACACTGAGAATGCATCAGTGTAAAACAACAAGAGTGAGTGTTCGGTTTCTTCAGCGACAAAGCAAGAAAATGGATGACACCAAGACAATGACAGTGCAACCAGAGATGGAAGCTGTATGGCCTTTCTACAGGTACAGGTATGTTAAAACACATACCATAGACACAATGATACAATGATACCCAGCTACTACCACACCTTGGTAGCCAGCGTCATCAGCCACAGGTATGAAAGCCAAGTCTAAGTACCCAGATAACATGATGGAATCTGGACAGACTGACTGAGACAGAAATAGTTTTTCTTATCATACTGCTAAAAAATAAATAAATAAAAAAAATAGTTCCACTTAGGTTACTGTGGTATTCTTCCATGCTGCTGTGTAACTAAATTATGATATTTTAAGAGAGCTGCATATGCTGCAATGACACCTCAGCCTGTTTATTCGCCTCAGTGAAGGGCATAACAACTGGAGACGGCAAACAAACAAGGGTGTTTTCCACATGCATTTGTTTAGAAGGTGCACGTACAGTACTGTAGGATTACTTCAGTCACATGCCCTGTTGTAAACACTTCACTGTGTGTTGCAAGCTTTTGTTCCCCAACAAAGACAAAGCACGCTAATTACTTTTAATCACGTTTAACCCATTGCATAGGAAAACTGGTTACAGAAACATTCCAGCTAGGTTGAAAGAGAAGAGAATAATTTGCTGCATTTGCTTTGAGAGGTTTGAGCAAAACGGTTTCAGTCAGTTTTGGCTTGGGACCACAGTCCACAGATTAGAATATCTGACCTGTTAATACAATTCTAAGAATTCATGATCAGGTGGTTAAATGCCAGAGTGGATAAAAATCCCCCATGGGTCACATTTCCTGAGGGGTAAAAGAGTGCAGTGCTATCCTGCTCTGTATGTATAAATAAAAATAAAACTACAGCTAATACTGGTATTCAAAGTGATACTAAAATAATCTGTGGGATTGGCAACATGTGCTGCCAGTGTGTGCATGCCCTAACCGTGCACTCCAGCTTGGGGTAGTACGGCGTGTCTCCGATGATGTCATCCTCAGGGGGGGTAATGCGTAGAAAGTCCAGGTGATCAGGGCGTGGGACCCGGGACGGGGGCTCCTGGGGGTCATCACCATCCAGCATCCAAATATCATCCTGGCGCAAGAGGGAATCCTCTGCAGACACACACACACACACACACACAGTATATTATGTATGACATCTACACATGGAATAATTACAAAAACTAAAGTTATAGCATGCTACCAGGTGTGGTTCTGTGTACAAAGGCTACAGGTGAATGGCACTAACTGAACCGACTTTTTTGTTTTTTCTGAGTAGCCTGCATGGATGATAAAAGTGGGTTGAGGGAGAAAGCAAGCATCACAATCCTTTAGCATCACAGAGGCAGAGAGACAGAGACCCCTGTTTTGCTGCAGGCTGGCTAGGGAACAGTTAGCTATTTTTATCTGCACTTAGGCAGCCCTTTTCCATCGCCAACCCCCGGCAGCAAGCCACTCTGATTCAATAAGGAAATGTGGCTGCAGAGCATTGGTCCCTAAAACAAATGCCACCGTCTGCTATTGATCTACGTGTACGACACATTTACTGGAACAGAGCCACTGCATGGTATAGCTCAGCACTGGCACTATGAAATCAATCAACATCAGATCAGTATGCATGCCTTAAATCTAACCACACATTAATTCAGCAAGGAAAGTAATGTTTCCAAAGGGGAGGCACAGGAGAAGTGGACATACTTAACATTAATTTAGATTGAGAGACACTGCCCTCTTCTGACCAGACCACACCATCTACAGCCACACACAGACTTTACCCATTATGACACCAACCACACTCTGAAGACAGCTACAAAAGAAGGCTAACACAGGAAAAAAGTACTAATTAATATTTCATACGCCTCCCACCGTGCATCATGCTTCATAAACTCCATAGTGACTGGCCTTTCATATTTAGTGCTCAGTGACACATTGCAGGCACAGCATTTTGCATAGATTGGCGATGCGTTTATGCCCATAAACAAATCAATGATATTAGTTAAGGAATCAGGCTAATGCCACGGGTGCCATAACGAATGTGGGAGCAGAACTCTTGTGTGGTTCTCTTGTTGCAACCTACTGTAAGCCACTTCTTCACGGCTCATGTGTAACAGACACATATTTCCTCAATATCATGCCTTGATGAGCGTATTCATTGCCTTATGAGAATCAGCCATGCAAGAAAAAGAAAGGAGAGGAACAAACTAGAGATGTGGGGCAGGGAAAGTGAGGCCAAGGAAGAGGAAGGGGAGGGAGGCGGAGAGGGAGGACGGAGCATGTGAGTGGGAGGGGGGATGTTACTGATCTTGAGGCTTGGTGACCTCAATTTCCTCCAGCTGTAAGACAACACCAGATGAATATAATGCTGTAACCTATGAGATGGAAACTGAGAAACACGCTTCATTTCCTGTTCAATATTTTTTTTTTGTATTCTTGTGTAGGGCATACAGTATCACTGTATTATTTCACAGCAGTCACTTTAAGTCCCCTTGACTAGCTCCCCAGAGTCTGACTCTTAGCCAAATTGTTTCAATTCATTTATGAGACCCCACACATAAAACTAGCTGGGGGGTAGGGGGCCCTTGTCAGAGCAGAAGAATACTTCTTTGAAAAATGAGAGCATTGGAATTCAGTTTGAGTATTCAACACAATATGTCATTACGAGAAAGCAGCAGTGCCTGGAGTCCCTCCAGTTAGCTGCGAGTTCGACCGCAAAGAAAAGTAGGATTAGATTAATAACTTTTCATTATGATAATGCTCTGCTGCATGGTCCTGCAGTGGGAAATGCTGACTGTAGGTTGGAACGGAGCCAACTGCAGAGTTAAGCTCAACCCAAGCCCTGCAAGCCAACGAATCTACTGATCAGAAACAGCAGCACTCTCTCCTTGCTTCCAGATTAATTAAAAAGCTCACAGGTAGACTGTGATGACATACTATTATATCATTATTAAATATACTAAATGGAACAAAGAAAGAACATCCATTAAGATTTGATTATTGCAGGTCTTTATCCCTCCTCAAACATCTACATATTTAAGGTTCAACAAACATGAAGGCTTGCGGCGTTCATGCCCATGCTCCACCTGGTTTCACAGCCAGCTAGTCAGCCAATCAAATATGTATGAGAGGCGGCCCATACTGCCACCACCTGGACAGGGCCAGAAGAGCTGATCTCTCATCCCTATGGACAAATGTATAGCAGGTGAGCTCACTTTTGAACAGTAGGAATAAGACTTTCTGCAGGAAGGGTATATACCTTCTTGATTATTTCATTATCCCTTACCAAATATACATCCTGAAAAAGAATAACTGCATTGTAGTAACTGCAAACAGAGCAGATGCTGTTAGATGCATTACGTAATGAATCAACAGCATTTGTATGCATTGAGATCACCTGGCAGCTGACTTATCTCCCTTTCTCTCCAGCAGGCACTCATTCACATACACAAACACACCCGATGAGCAGTTATGAGCCCTAGGGAAACCTGCGCACTGCATATTAGAACTTGTAAGCTTGCTAGGAAGATGGTGCCATATCATGGCGACGTCTCATAAGCAGCTCTTTCTGCTTTTTTAACATATCCTAATGAAATGAGAAGTGGCTGGGAGTCCTAATGTACTTTAAATACAGATGGCAAATCAATGTAAGACTTGTGTTTAATCTCATCCTCAAGACTTAATCAAAGTGTCTGTATTGAGCACAGAGTGAAGATGTAATTATGTTTGTATTTCTCCATGGAGACATAATGTATGGTCTGACCGCAACCTATAAAATCAACCCAACCCTACGTATACACATACTGCGCTACTCTTCTGCAAAGTCGCTCTACATTAATATCTCAGACCTTTCCAGGCAGGTGTGTTTCCTCAGGCCAGCTTCGGCATGTGTGTCAGCACACCACCAGCAAACCTGCAGATGCTCACTGACAGTGCAGGAATATGACAGTGACAATCAGAGTATGAGAGGTGAGCAGCTGTCAGAGAGCATGGCTGAAACATAGACCAAGCTGTTTTGTACCAAGCCGGGTGGGCCGTGCTACATTTGGCATCATCAGTTTAGCAAAAACAAATCCGTGTTTGGTGGCGGCAGCGCTCAGAGGCCATCTAATATCTGATCATGACAGGAGAGCTGTTATCAGCTGTGATGGATTAATCTACCTGTCACTCAGTCAGTTTGTCATCACTCATCCAGTGAGACTCCTTTGTTGATGTTGAATTAAACACGAAGGAGCACCACGAAAGACACTAAAATTGGAGTTGTTTTTCAAATCCTGAAAGGCAGCGCTCCTGGTCAACAGATCAAACCCATATTGTGAGTCTTACAAGCACCACTTTGTGAAACTGATTATTGCTTTGATGTCACTTCTATGGGAGTCCAAACATCAAAGCAAGGCCAGGCAAGGCAGAAGTGCAAGTATAAATACAGAGAGATAGCACCAATTACCAAACACCACCCTACCTCCTCCTACTGTGTTTCCTCATTCATATTAAAAAGACACACACACACACAAACACACATACATGCACATACACACTCACAGCTGTGCCCTGTGAGCCCAATGTCCTATTTCTCCCTCTAAAAATCCATAACCTCATCATTCAGATGAAAGAACTGGGTTCTGTGACACAATGAATGCATCTGGCAACATCCACCCCTTTCCATCATTTACAACCAGAAAGGAGGATCATAGACTTTTGTATAAATCATGAAAAATGCAGGATTTATAAATCTCCCGGCTTTTTGCGCGCCTGTCACAAAAGGTTTTCCATGAAGCCTTGCTGGCTGTGTCTGCCTGTCAGGCTGGCTGTCAGGCTGGCTGGCTGGCTGGCTGACTGGTTGCACTGTCACAACTAAGGTCCATGTAAGCAGGGCTGCCACAAGGGGAGAACCTGAGAGAGTACTGCGGTACCCTGAGGGCAGGAGCTGTAATGAGGCATGACATGATGCTCACAGAGTCATCATTACTCATTTCAAATGCAGTCCTGGAGGCTGAGGGGAGGCTGACTTACAAAGCTGAGTGAGAGGGAAGGGGGCTTTCATTGGGCCTGGCAGGCCTCTCATTCAGCGATGGGAGATTTGACTTCATTTGAGTCCACACTTATGTGTGCATTTGCTCAAAATCATGGGACTTTGATTAACTATAAAGTTGATCATGCTGAGAACTTTATGCCAATAGCATATGCAGTCTATTTCCATAAGCATGGTGATGCAGCGTATCCAATATTTGCCAAGGTGTTCGTACAGCAAAGTCCGTCATTATAGAAAACAAATTACAGGTTATAAGAGAAGGAGCTTTGTGCTCAGTTTCTCTGGCTGTCATATGCAGCCTGGACTGACAGAGAGAGCTTTATTAGCCTGTTTTGGCAGAATCCACCTAATTATCTGAATAGAGCTGGCCCTTGTCCTCAGTGGGCAGAGTAATGTTGCATGGCAGTGCACTTTCCCTTGACTGACAGCAGGGAGAGCCGGGCTCGGTGCAAACAAATGTCGACTCACTCTTGCACAGTGCTGATCAGTTTCATATGACATTGCTGAGGCTTATTGGGTAATATGATTAAGGTAGCACTTGCCATATCGCAGACAATGAAATAAGCACAGACTTGGGTGTGTGTGTGCCTCTGTGTGGGTATGTGGGTGAAAAGTGAGTGTCATTTTATTAAGTAATTTTAAAATAGTATTTTAAATACAAGACAACGATCAAACGGGTTCCAGAGAAGAGAATAAAAGCATAGCTGACAGTTACAAAGTATCTACAAGCAACATGAATACAGACATTAACAGACACAAATTCTGACCGCAAGCACCTCTGTAAATGCCCTGCAAAAGCATCAGCACATGAACTAAGCAACAGGATGTGTTCTTCTAAAATTAGCATTTCCATCAGCATAATCAAGGGCCTTTATAAGCACTGAGCCTAACTCGGACAGCACAGATTAAAGGGATAGGATCCTAATTAGCAAGATATTGGCAAGCCATGAAGGGCGAGGCTTCACACTGACCCGCTTAGCCGTTTTGGCCATAGAGGTTGTGGTCAGTGGTGTGTAGTCTACAATATACACAGGTAAAGAGTGTACCCTCCTATTTTCCCAGTATTTCAGAGTATATCTACCTATCAGCCTTTGAGCTAGTGAAGTATATGGTGAAATATGGTGATCCACGGTACCCACCTCGTAAACAAACTCATAAATAAAACTCATCAGCCATATGAAAAAAGCTTAATTTTGCACATGATTCATGATATTGGTAGAACTGATAATGTTTGTATCAGAATTTTAATTTTCACAAATAATAATAATGTGAGTACATGCATGATTTTTTTTTACATCTGGAAAATATGATTTGTAGGCCAGGGCATCTCTGTAGCACCATAATACTTTATTCATAACAATGTTTTGCCACAAATTTTACCTTTATCAAAAAAATTGCAGCTCCTGCGATTTGGATATTACAATTGGCTACATTGCAATTTTGATATTTCAATTACTTGTTCAACCCTACTGCAAATTGTATATCAATATCAAGCACACACACAGTGGCAAGCTACCAAGATGTAAAACAAAAAAATCAACAATGTGATTTTATCTCAGTTCAAAACTTCAAGTTTTCAGTGTGAGGGCTGTACAGGATGTAGCATGGAAACTGCATGATATAGGCAAGAACGCAAGTCTATCCTGCCCTTCCTCAGTTATTTATAGAGTGCTTATTGATTAAACATGAGTTATAAAAGCACACAGAATCTGAGTTGGGCATGGACAATTTGCTCAGTCTCTCCTGAGAGAGATACTACTTTGGGTGCTTATTAAAAAGCAGAGCTCATAATCAAATAGAAAGCAATGACAATTTTGGTGTTTAAAAGACAGGATTTTCTAAAAACAGATAAAGGTGGAGTCTAATGCCAAACAATGTGGACAGTGTGTGTGAGTGGACAATTATCTGTTAACATGCCTACTGTAGGTATGTGTGGGCAGACAGGAACAGTGTCATTATTTCAATAGGAACTGATTCATATTCAGATTATCTCTGAGTGAATAATGCCAGACTATCTATTCCCCTATGTTTGCCAGTTAGCCTAACTCCACATATCTGCTCTATTTCTGCCTTCAGCCTTGGGGCCATACTGAGCTGAGCGTTGTTCGCTATGTTGGCCGAGCTACTATTGGTGTATGACATAATACAGTACAATGTCTTTGCTATGGGCCAGCATCCTTAAAACAGAAGTAAAATGTTTGCTGTTGTTACTGTATGACCCACTGACATAAAAAAGTCCATTTCCAACCATTATTCACAGTTTATTAGTAAATTACACAGTCAGTGGAAGACTATCCCTCTGCTTATACAGTAATTTGTGTCATATTAGTATAATGTGACCATTAAACAAGTTACAGAGGTAGGTAATGCAATAACAATAAACTTTCCTTGACATGCCAGACAGACAGAACAGCAACACCAACTCTGTGGTTTGGGTCCTCGTGTAGTGACTATTGATGGAATGTAAACTTCAAGTCACATTAGAGAGAGTCCTCATCCACTGATCAAAGGACAAGAGTTCAAGATGTGACATGACTAGATGTACTGACCACAAATTGAAAAGAAGAACAGAATGAACAATAGATACACAGGAACCAATGAATGTTGGTGCAGAAAAACAAAAATCACACTGAAGACCTTGGCCTGAAGCTTGGGACATTTCCATGGCTCTCAGAAGATGATATGTTTTCTTGTATGATTTAATCCATTTATTCTGTCATTGTAAGCATGAGATACAGCCTATTAGGGCCAGATTAAGAAAAGAAGCCTGGCAAATCGGAAGTTCTGCACATAAGGAAGTCCTAATCCTAATCCCTTTTGCTGTAACCCTTGTGCCCGTTGAGTCCCTGATCCTTTGTCAGTTTCCTGTGAACTGGGTAGGATGTGGGTTTAAGGGAGGGGTGGCAGATCCCTAAGAGCACAAATTGGCAATGCTTCAGTTCACATTGTGCTCATGAGAACCCTGGTGGGGTTGAACTTTGTGTCAAGTTTCAGCCTTTGATCTGAGACACTCCAACCAATCTCTGCCTTCTCTCTGGCACTGAGAGGGTTACAATGGATCATCAGCTGAGAAACTATTCTCAGGCCCTGACTGCCCCTTGCACAACTCTGCTGGGTAGTTTTTAATTTGTGGTCACATGTCAAGGACAAGCACACACCAGTCAAAACCTAAACAGGAGAAAACAGAGGTGTTTTGACAAAGAATGCCTGTGCAATCTTGTTAACATTTTCGTTTGTCAAACTAAATTATTTAGTGGGAAATACAGCAACTACCTTGAGTAGCAAAGTAAAACTCCCTGCGCAGAAATGTTGCTGTTTGACAGTTACCACGCTGCAGTAACAGCTAGAGCATTTCAACAACAACCTCAGGCAATGTGTCTGGCTGGAGATCTGCAGTGCTCAGGAGCTGAATGAACACACACACATTTACATCTCTCTCAAGTCATCTCTCTATTGCTCTATCTCACAACTTTACATAACAGCCCTTGCAATCCAGCAACAATGATGTCAGATGAAGGGTACAGTCTGACAAACATATCACGCTGCTAAGAGGATAAAAGCAGTGATGTCAACATTAATGTCAAGGCAGCGGGTTGCAGAATGAATCAATGCGCTCACAGAGGGAGGAGCATCGTGATTTTTAATAACACTAACTCACCTGTTGCTGTGGAGTGGCAGGAGGAATTCCATTTGGAGCTACCTGGCTGTCTGCTGAGGTTCAGATCCAGACGTGTGATGGTCCGCTTGTTGCCATTCTTGTCAATGACCTCAGTGATGACTTTTGGTTCATCTCTGTTACTGGATCTGTCCCTGTTGTGGTCCACGTCCTTGTCCGATAGCAACACAATACGGTGGTTGAGCTGTGGGCTGGTGTGCTTGGAGGACAGAGGAGACAGCACTGGGGACATGCTCTGGAGGCTGTTGGAGGCAGGGAAAGATGTGCTGAAGACCCCGGCAAGAGAGGGTGAGGAGGGACTCTTTGAGTGGGATTTTGCTTGCAGAGGGGTTTCATTTGTAAGGGGGAGAGGCAACCGTAGGCCCTCTGGGAATTTGCTGCCTGCCTTTTCCCTAATGACTCCCTGGGTGTAGTCTCTGCTTGTTCCTCTCCAGTCCCCATACTCCTGCTGGCAGCTGCTTGTTCCTGGTTGTGGCATAGCCGACCCAGCCTTGTCTGAGCTTGCATGGTTGACATGCTGCACTCTCAAATCCACATCCTGTACTTTAGCCACCACTCTGAACCCAGTGTCCCTCTGGTTGATCTCCTCATACAATCTGTGAGCAGACTTGACTTCCAATGCATCCTGGGGTAATGTCTCACCAGGAGAATCTAGCCTCTTAATTGGTCGAAGGTTGCTCCCACTTTCCCGTCGGGTCAGACCCTCCATTAAGCTGCAAGAAGAAGACTCATAGCCCAAGCAAAACTCACTGTCGTACTCCGAGAGGTCATTACAGAAATCCAGATCAGGGTCAAAGGTCCGGTTGTCCTCCATTGAGTCCCAACCCTCACGGGCGAAGTGGAAGGGTTCCTCCATTGGTAAGATGGGATTGCTGACTGCACTGACATAGGAACCAGTTCCTGGAGTGTCAGAAGCACGGACAGAGGCTGGCGTCTTTGGAAGCTCTTCCGCTACTGAGGCAACAGAGCTGGACACATTATTTTGAAAAGAGGGCTCAATGGATGAAGATCTGCTCCTTACTTTTTTCTTCATCTTGCTGTGTAGAAAATCTTCAGCACTGTCTAGCGTCTTGCCTCCGAGCTTCTTCAACTTTTTGCTCTTAGACATGGCTTTCTTATGCTCTGGAGACATGCCGCAGGAGGGCTGATTGTTACTACTGTTTGGAACTTGACCTACATGGTCAACTTCTTGACCCTCCATGTAATCCTGGAGCTTGCCATCCTGGTTACCCATCCTGACTCTTTTGGCGCAGTCCCCGCACAGCGATAGGAGATCAGCCAGCAACTGGTGGTGCTCTACCGCCAGCCAACAGAGCTCAGCAACAGCCTCCTTTGTTGCCTGCCGGGAGATGAGGAGTTCGCCTGAGGAGCCGGAAGACTGGCTTCTTTGTTCAGATCCTGTGAGATCCTCCTTTCCCTGGTCATGGTCATTATCGGGCCTCTCCCAAAGAGGGGCGCGGCTCTCATACTTAAAGCTTGGAGCCCGCCCCTTGGGCAAATACAAGCTGATGTTGCTAAGCTCATAGATGGGTGCATAAAGAAGCAGGACAGTGTGTGTGCCCTCCATGATGGGCGCCATGTTAATCACTCAAGTACTCTAATTAAGTGGTCCGTCCCTTGACAGTGTGACTGGGTTTGGACTGCAGAGGAAGAGTCTGAAGGTCTGTGGCTGTTCATCACCTCGCCTGCCCATCTGCTGTCATAGAAAAGACTGCCTTGAGACAAGTAAACACACAGCTGTACATCTAAGTCTGTAAACACAAGACCTGTCCAATATACAAATCTCAATCACTACTTATTTCATTATACACTGTGACATTTTGGACTCCAAATGCAAAATTAGTTTGTACATTCAATTGTTAATTTCAGTAAAATGTTTGTTGGACTACCTCAGAGATAGGAATGACATCTTCTCACAATTTATGCAGAGTGATAGGCCTACAGATAAATGTGATGCCAATATAGAGCTTATTTTGGAATATGGTTGGCAGCAAAAGATTTATAAATACCAACTGCTCTCAGTGGCCCTCAGCCAGGCACAAGACTGTTTAACGTTTAGATTTGAAAAAATGTATGCAGTAAATTGCAATTACTGCATAGGTGCAACTTTTGGACAGTGATTTTATTTTAGGTGTAGAAAAGGAGTACCTCTACAAGCCTATTTTCAAAAGCATTCCTAATCTGCATTTCAACATTTGACAAGCTGCCGCATAAATCCTGACAGTCACACAAGGTGACGACATCCACATACACAGCCATATGCTAGGCTGCTAATGTGGATGTATACAGCCAGAACAGGAACATTTTACTTTGCCTTTTAGATGTTTAGCCAACATTTCACATCATCCCTGAACTGTTTACATCACAACACAGCCCCGAGGGGTGCTGTCACCTTGTAGCAACCAGGAATGCATTTGCCTGGCTCTATTAGTAGCGAAATTGCAGAACAGGCTCTCAAGCTACTGCTGTCCACCAGATTTGGAAAAGAACACAGAAATTTACCAAAATGGATTAAAATCAGATCCAAGAAACAACTGAGTGTTTGCTTAAGATGAGCTCTTGTTTGATGTTACATGTGCACATGAAAGTTTAAAAAGCACGCCGCGACCGCCTGCACATGCGGAAAGTAAACACACAGCTGTTAGTAAAGGACAAACAGTGACTTACCCGATTTAGTTGCATGGCAAATATTTTCTTCCCATCTCCTCACTGCAGCCAGCCTGTGTGCACCGCTGCCTCCACAGAAGCACAGGGCTTATCCGCCGTGACTGACAGGAGTTTGGTCCAATGAACAAATTCAGCGTTTATTTCGTGCTCTGTGATTGGCTCTTTGGCATTAGACCACCCCCCCCCGCATTCTGAGTCAGTGCAGCTGCAGCTTCCAGGTAGGCCACATGATGGGCTTTGCTGTGCATCCAAAGCGAAACGACAAGTTTGGCTACAGACCTAGATGAGTGGTGCATGGGGGGTAGATTACTTTAAATATTGTATCCATTATCAGTCTTGGCAGGACGTAACTTTTTTGATTTGGTATATATGTAGAAATTAAGACCAAACCCTCTGAAAGTACCTGCACTTCATGGGCTTGAGATGACGCCATTTCTTGTGAAATAGAGTCACCTAGTGGCCAAAATGTATCTCCGTTAGATAAAGAAGTTGTACAGCTACTGATTAATTTGAACCGAGTTACATTACATAACATCATAATAATCATATTTTTTTCTGTATCTATTATTAAAAAATAATCCGTCTAAATCCGTCTAGCAAAATGATGATAAAATACCCGCCATGTATTCCTTGTCTTGCCGGCCTGACCGATTTACTAGTTAACTAGAAGAAGGCTCATTGGCTGGTGTGGCTTCCAGACTCAGATTGCCTTAGATATTATTCTTGGTCCCCAGGACCCAGTGCCCTTCTGTTTTTCACTGCAGTCATCCAATCAAGCAGTGTTTACTGAGTGAGAACCACTGTTTAGTTCATGAAAATAATAGTAAATCCAAATAATAGCGGCTCAGAACGAAGTGTAAGCTTTGCACAAAGTCCGTATTGCATAATTTTTGGGCAGTCAGCAGTGGTGGAATCAGCTTGATAAGCCAAACTCCATTATTTTGAAATAATTGCTATTTATTATTATTTATTTTTATTTTAAAAAATATTAGTTTGCTTTAATTGACTGTTATATCAGATACACATGGCAATGAATGAAAGGAGCGGTAGAGGCTTGTTCCAAAACACAGAGGATTAGTAAATAAATTGACTGAAGAAGTGGGATGAAATGACAAACAAGGAAGGAAGGAAGGAAGGAAAGGCGCAGAAAGAGATAGTCAAGGAGAGAAGAGATGAAGTAAATAATGGCGAGAAGGATAGAGAAACAAGGAAGAAATGAAAAACTGGCTTTTGGTTAAGGATACATTTCTTTGGGAGAAGAAGGCTTTAGGCTCGTCACCATTGATCAAGTCACTGGATCGTCACTAGAGGGCGGCATCGGATCACACGTATCTCTGATCCAACTGCAATCCATTAGCAAGTGTATTTTAACACGTTTGTTGAAGTGATAGATAGCCCATATTACAGGGAGGGGGTATATTGCCACCCACTTTGGCTGATCAATGATTAGATTAGACTGATCATGCATACCCATTTAAGTTAAAGGAGAAAAATTAGACTGTACTCTGTATGGCCTGTGCACATACAGGTCTGCTATGAGATGAATACTGCTTTATGTAGGCCTACTGACTATAAGTAATTTAGTGAATTACGCCAAAAAAGGTTTTAATCGTTATTTTATATAATAACTAGACTACGTTTAGTAAAATATCCCTTTGGCAGGCTATAGGCTTTGATCTTGAGCTTTTTAATATGCGAAAACCCACGTATTCCGTTTACCCACCTTTTTTTTTTTTTTTTTTTTTTTTTTTTTGGTGGGTCACATTTTCTGACATAAATTCATAGTTTACATTGTAGTAAGAGGTATCATACTGATGTAGGATATGTGACAACCTTGATCATTTAAAGGAAGATATCAGCTGTTTTCCTTATGGTGATCAACAACTGGAGGGCACACTTTACCAGCCCCTTTTATTATTATGACTGCAAAGGCCAGTGAAATCAGTTATCTGTGTCCAATTTGTCAAAACGCAAAACGAATTGCAAGAGCCTCAGATAGGCCCATCGTGGCATGCCTGATGCGGGGTCTGCGTCTATAATCTCACATACTAAGCGTGGCTCTCTGGGGCGCTGACCATGGTGCTGATTTGGACGAGCACTGGAGCAGCAGCTGCCGTGCATTCCCCACATAATGTGGAGTTGATGCCTTTGATTTTCTTTTACAAAAAACAATCCACAGCGGAGGGAAAACAACACAACTGAAATCTCTTATCCCTTAAATAGCAATTATTTGACTGCGTCTAACAGATGGAGGTGGAATCATATTTGAATGTTCGCGCGTACATGAGTATATTAATCAGGTCTGCCGGTGACGTCGGAAATAAAGACCCCGCTGCTGCATCTAGACTACACGACTTGGCTTCCCCCGGTCTCCACATCGTCCCCAGTTGCTCCAGCCCACCGATGCTCACACACTCCTCCTCCGGGCGCTGGGCGGTGAGCGGGCTTGAGTGACACAGGCTGCGGTAGTCTTCCCAGGCTCCCCATATATGGCCGTGGATTAGCTATATGCTAATATCGATAGGAGTGAGGAGCCAGCGGAGGCTTCCCGAGTCTGAACAGGCTCCCGCACAGCCATGGCTGAAGGTGGAGAAGGAGAGGATGAAATTCAGTTCCTCAGAACTGTAAGTACATTTCCTGCCGCTTAGACTTGACGCGGTGCGCTGGTGGCTGTGGAAATATCTGTAGCCCTAGCTTTCATGAGACATGGTACCTCGTGTCTGTTATGATTTCTGTCGAATGCCCATCAGTCGGCTTGCTTGGCAGATTTTGTTTTATTGTGTTATAGCCTTTGGTCACCCTCTGTTTCTCCTTGCAGACCTTAGAGGCGTTGATAGTGCCCTATTGTTTTGCGCATCGCTCACTGCCAGCTATTGTCTTTCCTGCAGTGTCTTTCTCAAGAAGTTGACAAACACTGTTTACCCTGCTATGTGAAACTTCTGCCGTGTCTTGCCGCACAGTTATGCTCATAAACTGTATTTTTTGACAATGGTTGGCCGTGTTATGAAGCATCTTTAACAACTTAAGTCTTTCTAAGATCTGCTAAATGAAATGCCATATATCCCTATAGTGCTGATTTAACCTCCTTAAAGAATACATGAGCTATCCAGGGAGTTCTCAACCAGTATGCCTACAGTTCATTGTCCTGTATCCCAGCGGCTGCTGGCAGCTTGGCAGTGTGTGCAGCCTGTCCAGACTGTCGCCCCAGGGTTCCCATGCAGCAGCAAAGGTCTATGCAAATGAACTGATGACAGAACAATTGTGGTAAATCTTGTCCTACCCAAGGCTGTTTATTCATGCTATCTCGCTTTTGGGACACAGGACTAGGTAAGACAGTCTTGACATATGTTGATTGACAAACATCTGTAACACGAGGTTAAAGGGGCTATAGACAGCTCGGTCCCTTTAACTCTTGAAAGCTTGAAAATGCCTTTGCAGTTGTTGAATAGGCAGACACACTTCACTTTTGACACAGAAAGGCATGGTGACTTTATCTGCTCCTACATCTGCAGGAAAATATATTGGAGGCAAATGTATCTGAAAATACCCACCCGTCTAGGATAGATGAAGAAGCGGAAAGCTGGAGGTGTTCCACATAGACCCCAAGAAGACAGTGGGAGGTGTTTGGTGTTTGGTTTCGCATATCACTGCCAATGCTGCTTGTGGGTTTCCTTTATTAAGCTGCTCACAGATGCACAACTCACTGTACATCAGGCAACGAGAGTAGAGATTTTCTCCTTTTATGCACAATGATAGCAACCCACACATCAAATCAGTCACGTTTGACCTTTATAAATGTAAAGAGGCGTTGAAATTTCTCTCTCATGAGCATTTCTAAAACCTTAAGTGGGAAATTTCGAAGAATTCTACCAAATATTTTCCCTCAGTAATCCATTACATTTTCATGCTGATCAACAGCCATCAAATAACAGTTCACTGCCATCTGGTATCATGAAGCAAAAGAGATGCATGAAGAGCGGGTGAAAGTCCATTACACTACCATTTCAGTTTTAGAGGGACATGAAAACATGAGTGATGCCGTTCGGGCTGGTCAGTGTCAGTGTTTGCATTGCACTGAATTTCTCTCATATGTCAAGGAATGACATACACAGACGCAGAGCACCTACGAAAAGCTGATGCCTCCTCATCAGTTGCCTTGCAGCTCTCCATCCCTTGTTCCTCCTCACATAGAGGTCACCACATCAGCATGCCCTCCACCCTGAAAAGAGCTGACATTTCAGCACCACTACATTTCTTTTCTGAGTTGGAGTCTAAAGGCCAGCAATCCACAATCAGGATTTTAGAAACATGTGTAATGAGAATTATGGACTTAGTGTTTTTTTTGCTTGTTTTGCTGTTTTGGTGTGCTTTGTTGGAGTCACTCTGAAAGTTCTTCTCTCCTCCAAGTTCAGATGTGACCCTGGGAAATTAAATGAGATGACACTGTGTAATAGGAAATCACTGTTCCTTTAAAAAGGGCTTAGCAGCTTGTTGCATCCCTCCACACAGGGAAGCAGCTGACAGGCTGTATGGTGTTGGGATTGGGTGCAGTGAGCGAGCTTGGTGTTCATGTGTATAAAAGTGTGTGTGTGTGTGTGTGTGTGTGTGTGCATGCATGTGTGTGCGTGTCTGAGTGCGCGCGCGTGTGTGTGTGTGTGCTGAATGCAAATGCGGAGCTGTAGCTGTGTGGTGCAGTCAGGCTGCACCAGACATGCCACAGCAGAGCACAGTGCAGAAATTATTCATCAGGCCAAGCAAGGCGCAGCTGAACTACTCAGTGTAGAAGAGCGGCACAGATACACATGCACGCACTGTCACACAAACACACACTTTCACATTAATTACAGGCATTCCTGTTGAAACAGAACACACACACATCCACATACACATGCACACACCATTACTCTGGCTCTAACCAATCTTACCTTTCCACTGGTACCGCTCAGCGGCAAACACTCTGTGAGGATATGTAGAGGCGGTGTTTCTTGCTGGCATCCAAATGCTGCCTGTTATTGGAGTCAAGGTGCTTGATAAAGCAGTTCACAAACTGCCTTTTCTCTAACAGCAACACAAAGTAATTTCCCCGGAGTGGTAGCAGAAATTACCCCTGCCGGACTGCTGCCTATAAACCCAAGTCAGAGAGAGGGAGAGGAGGAAAAGAAGAGAGAGAGAGAGAGAGATTTCTCAGCATGGGTAATTTGATGTTAGAGGAAGAGAAATGGTGCTGATTGTGAGCTGGGAGACTGAAAGTGAATCTCCCAACTGCTGTTTAATGTTGGAAGGGGCAAGGAGCTGCAAGGAGAGGATAATAAGGCTGCATATTGTAACTGGATCTTCATTCTTCCTGTTTGGAAATCGGAAATGTCCTTAGATGCACCCGTTCCAGCAGCGGTGGCTTCAAAATAAGCCGTATAGTGAATAATATGAATAAAATATCAGCTTACAGATACATGGCTGTGGCTGTTCATTATGTAAAAGTAGTTTTCCAAATGAACTGATAGCCTGTGCTGTGTGTTGTGTCATTAGAGATGAGGGAGAAGGGAGACAGGGGAAAAAAAGTGAGGGAGAGATAGAGAGAAGGAGGCAGTCGGCATGCCAATGAAACTTATCATGCTGCTGTTGTTGTCTCACTCTCTCTTTAGTTTGCGTTTGATCGTACAGCCATTCTGACTGGAGGCCAGTGATTAGTACACGCATGACGCCGCATGCAGTGTGATAATCCACAGCTCCAAACATGATTCGAACAGTAAAAGTAACACACACATACACACACAAAACCTCTCAGCTGCGTGGATTCCTGCTGGGTGAATATCAAAGTCTGGTGATCTATTAGCAGGTAGAGTGGGAGTAGCGACTTTGAAAAGGCCAGGCTAGGATTGTGACTAATGCAATGTGGCAGCACTTGGCTTGTTTATCTTATGTGAAGGCACTGGTCTCACCTGGCATTCAGGCAATAACTGTCAATGTGTTGTACTGTAATGAGCCAAAACAAGCAGACAAAAACTTATCACAAAAAAACTCCGTAAGACTTTAAACCTCTTCAACCCTGCCAGGGAACATCATCATCACAAATACAAGCTGTGCACCCAACCTTTGTTCAAACCTGCTGAACTTTATTTTAAATTCTAACGGAGATCCCAAGGTTTCTAACGATACCAAACATGTCTGCTGAATTACACTGAAATATGTATATAATGATACAGAAGACATCTTAATACTTTCTATTTGATGTAATGGTGCAGCTATAAATCACTGGCATCTTTAGTTTGAATATTTCACTCCATGTACAGTGTGTGATGCAACCAGCGTATACAGAATATGCATGTGATATTAGAGGATAAAAGATTTTTTTTCTCTAACTTTGAAGCTACTAAAGAGGAAATTTCAGGGAGAGTCAGAGTTCAAGGGGTTAAATCTGTCGTGCTTTGTGTCCATGGCATCAGTGGCAGATCGCGCTGCCTCCTCTCCCATCTTGTCTCTGTGAGCACCCTGCTGTGTGTCGTTTCTCTGTCCTTTGTTTTTGGTGCTGTCTTTTGCCCTGTAATGCTCTTTTCTCCTCTTATTTCCCTCTCTTTTACCTCTGTTCCCATCTCTCATGTTTGCATTCTTTCCTTTGCTCTTCTTCTTCTTCCCACCCTAGTTCCCCTCTCACATCAGTAGTAATCTATCGTACGTTTGCGTCTTTTTGACATGCCCATCAGTTTGAATCTCCCTGATATGACGTGTGCCAGTATGCATAACGGTATACTGTATGCCTTCTGGAGGCTGCTCCCCAGCAGCTTGAAAGTGGGTTTGTGATGTGAGAGATCCTGTGAGGGTAGAGGCCGTATCTAACAGCTCCACATTGGGCCAGCGGCAACCAAAGGTGCCCTTGATCTGCAGTGTGCGGTGGGAGGTATTATGCTCCAAGACTCTCTGGAAGCATCTTGACTTATTCCACGTCACTTTACCAAAGAGCATAAGGCCTTAAACTGCCATGTCACCACCAAGCTTTCTCTAAAATTGACTGAAAAAAAATCTTCATTCAGTCTTTTCAGTAGTTGATTCCTGTGTAGTTGCAGTAAGGATTTTTGCCCTAGAAGGATGTCATATTTGGCGCTTCCTGTTACCTTGTCAGTTGCCCTGTGTATAATTATTAGAGATTACCATGAAATTACTCCTAGTGATGCAAATTCAGTTCAGCACATCATCCCAATCTACTTGACACTAAGGAGGGTAGCTCTAATGCTATTATGATGAGGTCTGCTGTCATTTCATGGTTGAATTAAAAAAGTAATAGCTCAGTTTCATTAGGAACCAAAAGGCATTTTGAACATAATGGTGTAAATTTTAGCCTGCAGATTCAGGTTGAAATGGCTCTGTAGAGGAAGGATTTCATGAACCTAACATTTATTTGCCTTTGAAGCAACCACTTTACCATATGTTTTACCAACTGTTACACTCACATGCGCATCTTAAGTGAGAGGCAGAAAATTAATGCTTTGAGAGAACTGTATGAATTTCCATATCTCCATATTGATTTATTCCTAATAGAATTCCTTTGCTCTCTACCAAAAGTGAAACGTAATTGATTTTTTTGTCTTTCTTTCCCTAGATAAGGTGCATTTTAACTATTTAAAATTCTACGTTATGCCATGCAAAATGCATGGTATTGATCAAATACTCCCTGTACCTTCATTGCACATTTAACATACAGAATATTTCCACTCCATATTCCTACAAACGTATAGATTTCTCTCATATGTGACATTAGCATCATCTGAGAGCCGTTTACAATTCTCAACCTTGTACTTTCAAAAGTTGTTTCGAAATCAACTTGTAGAAATGTAAGCTGGCGTATTGGTTAATGTGGGAATGCTGTTCAGCACAATGCTGTTCCTCTCTGTTGTGTGATGGAGACGGGCAGATAAGACAGGCCCGGGATGCAGAGGGAATTAAGCCAGCAGGCCTGCCCAGAGACAACCCTGTGTAGGGCTGCGATAATGAGCTATCGATCGTGCCACCAAATGAAGAAATTTCCCTAGTAATGTCAGTGGCATGCAGTAAGCAGGCCTGATTGATCTGGTATTTCAGAGCATGAATATTTAATAAGGTAACGTAGGAAAAGCCACCTCCTCCCAAAGAAGACCTTCTTGTTCTTTTTTCCCCCACTCTGGTTTGTTCTAAAAAAGCATTTCTATATCTGTTTCCATCTATAATTTGAGCTGCAAAGATTTATGTAATAGTGCATCCTAATACTGCCTGACCCGTTTATCTGATAAATGGTCATTATTGATAAGCTGCTGCAATCCCCATATGCTTGGATGTGCTTAGTACAAGTTGTTTGATGCCAGATCATATTGCAGTATACACTGAGAGCTCTTTGACCAAAGCCAAGCTGTTCTGTGGGTAGTTAGTACTATCTGGTGGATGACACATTTTGCTTGGTAACAGTATCATTTACAAGCCCACTTGCTATGACTCCTAGATCACTTTGCTTTCTATGAGCAAGGCTGCTCTGTGAATCCAGTCCTGCTTATACAGCATTATTATCACGGCAAGCCCACCGGCCCTCAGAGATGAATTATCTTTGATGGTTCAGGGTCTAGCCTGCTTGCCTGTGAATGACAAAATTACCTCTTGTTTGACTGAAATGAAGCAGGTAGCTGTAACAATGTATAGTTAGCAGGAATTTGAATGTGTTTTTCCCTAATTATGATGATGATGATGATGATGATAATGATGATGATGATGATGATTATTGTTATTATTATTATATATTTCTTTTATTTATATATTTCATTTTTTTTCTTTTCTTTTTTTCATCTCACCCAAGCAAATAAGGCAGACAGGCTGATTTACAGCACATCCCACTTTCAGACTGGTATGTCAGCCTGATATTAAAATGAACTTCAGCTAGCACAGTGCGTTCACATATCAAGAGAGAATAGCCAGAGGCAGCACTTCTTCCACTTCCAATGAACATGGTTACATGATGGAAACATGAGCTCTGCGGGCTGACCCATTTTAGACCGGACCAAGAGGACACGTGCAGCACATCTTAGTCTATGTCCTGCAAACACACATTTCTGAATGTGTACGCTTTGCTCGCTAAAACTTTATGCAGGGTTCCCCCGTTTGTGCAGCCGACCTCATGTTAAAAACAGCCTTGTTTCCACAGAAACAATGACAGTGTTCCTGACATATTTTGCCATGGAACAAATCATTTAAACACTCACTAACTTTGGCTGTGCCCGTGAATCACTCTCCTCCTACATAAAGCAGCTCTGGTATCTGTCGTAATTACGTTCAATATTCTGTCTCCCCACTGTGCCCCTGATAAGCCATTTAGGGGAGCGTTTACTGCTGCAATCTGCCGCCGCCGAAGTTCACTCTGCTTTCCTTTATAGGAGATAGTTTAGTGTCAGTCTCTGAATTTACAGGTTTTAATGCAAAAATCAACAGTAATGTCATGTTGTTGTGTAGCGGATACTTCCAGTGCCACCAGTGGGTTAGTGAAGCATCTCATGAACTCATCTGCTGTTTGTGTAATTGAGTAATTTGCAGGATCTTTACACAGAGCTAGGTTCGTCCACTCTGTGCTGCCATAATTGCTGTTTCAAGAAAATCCTGTGCATTCCTCCTCCTGGCGGGGGCCTTAACCTCTTGGCCTTTTTGTCTGATGTTGATGACAGCAGCGTTCCCCGCCTCATAAAAGATTCATTCCTCTTTAACAACCTCTGCGTCCTGCTCACACCACACCGGCACAGACAAGGAGATATCACCCTCTTTATTGGGCCTTGTTGCTGCAGAGTCAACGATGTATGTAATAAAACAATGTATTATCCTGCCTGGCCAGCAAACAGCCAACAGAGATGCTGAGGGCTGGATAGTGAGGAGACGCTGACCTGTTTGCACCCCCCCCACACACACACATACTTACACGCTATTACCCCAGCTCATCCTGAATTACATCACCAGCGCCCTCACTCCCCAACACACTCACGCTTTTCAGCTGTTTTATTACAACCCCACTTTCTCTCTCACCTGCCTGTAGCTCCCTAACTCATCTCCTGTCTTAAGGGACTCTGCAGTGCTTCTGGAGAGAGGCAACTTTTACAACTAGGGCTCAGCCTCTCTCTGCAGGTGGAGGAGTGCATAGAGATGCTGTAGCACTTTTTTATCCCTCCACTGGGCCACGTATCTCTGCAATGTTGCTCGGTTTTCTCAGCCCCTGGCAGCCCTCCCCTCCCCCCTCCCCCTCCCTCCTGCAGAAGCATTGCTGTGGCAGTATAGCGGAGGAGCTGACACCTCACAACTACTTTTCCCAGCTCTTAATGGGCTCTTGCAGAGACAAATGACAAATCAGAGTGCCTTGGGTTGATTTTTGATGCATGCTTTTTCATAATGTCTTGCTTGGAGCGGCATTTCCTTAGATTTAGCACTTGCCACGGAGTCAAACTATTCCTCCGCTCTCTCTTCAGTTCTCTCTGACTTCCTTCATCCATTGTGTTTTCTCCACTTCTCTTCTTCTCTCCTCTCTGTGCATAAAGACTCTCATAAGATGCATAAAGAGTCTCAGCCGTAGTTCACACTTGGCTATTTTCTGAATGCAGCTCTCTATTCTCAAACTTGTGGATAGGCACTTGATATTACTTAAGTTGCACAGTGGAAGAATTTCTGTCAGGTTAGGTCTTAAAGGACAGTGTATATTTTCTATATCCCTGAGAGGCTGACACTGCAACTGCTCTTTATTATACATATAGGGAATAAGTTTAATACTGTTAAAGTGTATTCCCGGGTCTTCGTGGAACAGGGGAGGAAAAAAAAATCTTAAACATTCATTTCCAAAGGTGTGAATAGTTAATCCTGTTACAATTCAACACCGTGGCATTCTTAGTATAAGCCCAGTGTCGAGGGCAATGTACTTTCAAGAGCTGTGGCATTGTGGGATATTCCCCAGGGCTGGTCATATGATGAGGCCAGAGCCCGATGGTGATCAGATCTCCAGCACCCAGCATAACCTACATGAGTCACATGCCTGCACTGAGAGCCAGTCCCATTGAGTCCAGTGTCAGATAGAAACAGACAGATACCAAATATAGGAAATGACATCATGTCTTCGTAGATGAAGTTAGAGCAATGCTAATTAGAACAGAGGAGGACGACGTATTATAACCTGCACCCCTGGTTTTTCAAACAGTCAGCACTTCCTGCCTCCTACGTGGGCACATTTGGCTTTTTTTTTCTGTTTGTGGACATCTCTGAAGCTGGGATCATATTGCAGTGGCAGATATTGCAATTATGATATGATTCACAATATTATTGGGAATGATCTTTTTTTTTTTCATCAGAAGTTTCACTTTCATTTTTGCTCAGGTCTATTCTGTGCCAAACAAACTTGCTTTCTACATCTGGAGAGAATGATTTGTAGGCCAGGGCATCTCTGCGGCACCACAACGCTTAATTTATGTTGGCACAGACAAATGAAAGGGAAACCCCACATAAAGCATCTTTGTGAGGTGTTGGGCCACCATGAGCTCCTTGGCATATTTTCTCCAAGTCTCTGGTCCTCTACTGGAGGGATGAACCCCGGTCTTCCAAAAGATAGAGTACATATACATATAGAGGGATTATAGTAGGGCTGCAGTGCATAAACCCTTCAATATAAAGACAAATGCACATTTGAGAGATATGGTGTCCACCAGGAGAATGCTACAGGCCTGCTTGACCCTTGAGAAAAGGGGTCCGCTGGCTCTGTTATGCTGTAGGGGGCGTTTTCATGGAATGGTTTGGGTTCACTTGTCTCCTAAGAGGAACGGCTGACTGCAAATCAATGCAAAGTTATTCTTCCAGGATCAAAACACCACCATCCACAGGGCACGAGGGCTCACTGAATGGTTTGATGAGGATGAAAATGATGTAAATCACACTGAACACCTACGGGAGATTTTGAAGGGACATGTGAGACAGCACTCTCCACCACCATGCCTGTGTGTTGAAGCTGTTCTGGCGGCTCGTGGTGACTCAACACTTTACACTTTATGTTGCTTCTTCCTTTAATTTGTCACCATTTTGTCACAAATTTACCTTCATCAAAAACTGCAACTCTTACAATTTGGATATTGTACTTGGCTATATTGCAGTTTTGATAATATTTCAGTAAATTGTTTACCCAGCACTTTGGTGTCAGAATGTTATCACGTAGTTTTGGGGAAAAAAAAACAACAGGTCTAGTATTTATTTGAGTGACCATGAGACATAAGAATCAGTCACAATCTGCACTCTTTTATGTCTTCTTTAATTGGGGTGAATAGACTCAGGAAGTGTCTCTGGTTAGAGTCTGTCTGTGTCATTGCTGAAACACCGACTGCCGCTGCTCCTTTGATATTCTCAGTCACATCCACTTCCACTTTCTTGACCTAAAAGCAGAAGTGTGGATTTCTGTACCCACAGGACTATGGTCTTCCTCTGGCTCCAGACAGCTGAGACGGTTAGCGCTGAGTCAAAATGCATGCCTCACTTCACTGAGATGCTACAGGAAGGGTACAAATGCACCTGTTTGTGTTGCTCTCCCATTGGACCTCCACAAGGTTTTTTCCCCCTAAAAATACAACAGACTGCTTGTCAGAAAGTAGAAGCAGCCTATTTTCCCTCCTCTGTGTTCTGCCAGGAAAAAAAAAATGTCTCCATTCCCTTGGTAAATGAAGTAACTTTGCGGAGAGGAAGCAGAGGGAGTGAGTAGTTTGTTTCCTTTGTTTCCCAGTGCACGCCCCAGCCATACTGCTGTCACATATCACCCCTGGGCATCCCCATCGCAATCTAGCTTCACAAACCGTCATGCAGTCAGGGAAAAAAATGCAATACTACCTCAATCTTCCTCCACAGTTGTCTTATTGCCTTATCTCAAAGCACTTAGAAAAAAAAAATGTAGTTTCCCTTCTTTTTCAGCAGCTAGGACAGTGGCAGCCCAAAGCGAGGAAGTGATGAAAATGCTTACTTAGCCTTTCACATTAAAGCCACTGCCGGGGAGGAGAAGCAGTGCTGCAAGGTGCAATGAAAACGTTTTACAGTCCCTGTTCTCAGCTCCTCTGATAATGAAGCATGCAGGCAGCCTTAATACCCCCAGAACTAGGAGAAGTTTTGATCTGCCTGCGGGGCAACTGGGGCTCACTCACTAACGCTCATCTTAGAAACTTTCTCCCGAGATGACCTGCAGCAGCCTTCATGCTTAATGGACTGATCCTTTTACTTTTTAAGAGAAAGACATTCGCTGTGTGCACTTTAGCGGTGCACACAGCGCTGAAACGTTTATGGCAGCCACAGACATGCTCGTCTTTTTCATCTCAGGTCGAGCTATTTGTCACTGCGAGCCATTTGGTTTGCAGAGATTGCCATTTCTGTCTAATCTTTGAGATGGATCGTCTTAGCCCATATGGTTAGTGCAATTCACAGCTGCATAGTGAGTGTATGGTGATCAGGTAATTAGATTGCCTACAGTGATTAGACAGCCAGGGTCTGAGGCACGAAATGTGCCAGATGAGTATCTCTTTTCCTTTCACACACACACACACACACACACTGAGCCTGTGAGGATCAAATAGGGCTAGGAATATTGAACCACTGCAGATTAGGCTATTTTCTCATACCTTAGTGGTACTTTTCACCTTTATTTATCTGGAGAAAGCTGACATTTGAACCAATTTCCCTGCTTCGCGCTCAAATACCAAATGACAAATTTATCTTCCTTTTTTGTCACCACTATTTCTAAAAGAAGCTTTCAGTTTTTGTGAAGAGGAAGCGCAGGTGTTTCTGTTGGGAGCACACAGTGTGCACATGGGAGATGGGTATTAAGATTCTACACACTGTATCCACACCAGTGCGGCCCAAGGATACAGGTGCATGCATTATGTGCCAAGGACTGGCCACTGATGCTGTTCAATAGCGAGCTGTAAAGCCGTCAAACTCAGCACCTTTAGCAGCGCCGTAGAGGAAGGCTGGAATTTTTACAGGATGTCAAGATTAATTTGTGGTGTCACGGTGGACTGTGGAGTTTAATGGTGCATGAGTGTGTGTGTGTGTGTGTGTGTGTGTGAGAGAGACTTTTTCCCTCATGCTTTCTCCATCTCTTTTATCCTTCCTCTCTGTCTCTCCTCTATCATTTTATGTTGTGTGTGTGTGTGTGTGTGTGTGACTTTTTCTCTCGTGCTCTCTCCATCTCTTTTATCCTTCCTCCCCGTCTCTCCTCTATCATTTTATGTGTGTGTGTGTGTGGCTGTGTGTGTGTGTGTGTTCTGGGGCAGCATGTTCAGCACTTTGCCTCAAGACGAGCATTAACACCCTCCCATTTACACAGCAGCACTGAGTCACAGGAACAAAGCACTTGCTCCTCCAGTCAAACTCTCTCTCTCCGTCAGAGTCAGGCCACACTAAGAGAGCATAAAGCTACAAGTTCATGAATCACTCCAACAGCAATCTATACAAACCAGCCGAGAGCTTGTTTTTCTCCATCAGAATGTTCTGGAACAAACGCCACTTGTGTGAGTGCAGAGCGAGTCTGGGCCCTCTTTCTACTGTCTTTGACCTGTTAGTCCGTGTTGCCTGTTTCACAATAACTTGTATGCCTGTGGGGTGTTTCAAAAAGCAGGATTTGCAGATTAGAACTTGAAAAACAGTTACCCTGCATTCATGTGAGGTCAGATTTAGCTTGTAGCCCACCAAAGTAGCACTACACGAATGGCCTGTACCAAATTCCCACGTCCCAGCTAAATAGTCCACGTCCATGTACTTGATTGAAAAATAGGGCTGTAAAATCGGACAAATGTCAACGTTAACATTATTAATCAAGATAGCTGGCATAGGTAGCAAACAATCGTCAGTGTATTTTGGGGGACAATCATGTAAATACCACAAGGAAATCACTGTGGCGCTATAGTTATCGAGGAATATCCATGTCTCTTAAATTTTGCTTGTGGATCATTTTCGACCTTGTTGTCTGAAATTTATGTTTCTGTTGGGCCGTGTTGGAAACAGCACTTATGTCTCAGGTTGGCCAATTCGTGCCTCATCTAGGATCCTGATATACCCGAGTTGAAACTATGACTTGGCAGGGTGATCATGTGCACTTCCTGCTGGGAAACTAGAGTTACGATTAGTATATGATTAACTCGCCACCACGTGAACGGGGCATTATTTCATATCTTCTGAAATTGTGTTTGTTCTTAGCAAAATGCATGACTGCATCGTATTCTTAAACCATTCAAGTTTTGTTTTCTCAGATTCAAATCAACTATCACCACCTATCATCTTCCTCATTCAAACCTTTACGTGGCTAATATCCACCTGAACAAACAGAATAAACACATACAGGCACATTTAACCAAATGTCACTGTGATGGTCTCATTTTTTCTGCTGCCATTGTACTCTCCCGTCAGTTTTAATTTGACAATGACATATTGGAGTAAATATTCAGCGTGGGGGCTTTAACATGGATTATGTGAATACCTAACATGGCCAGAGGGCAACAGATGGTTAGGCTGATACATCGGTTCCCCTTGTTTTTAATGATGCGTCATAGGAGGGTGCAGTGTTGATGGTTGCCACAGAGCATAATCAGTAGCTTTTCCCTCTCCCTTACCTGCCTGTCAAGTTACTGCTGTGGATACTAATGGGCCTGGGAGACACCCGGTCTTGTCTGCACCCACAGTGTGTGAGTGTATGTGTTCAAGAGGAGGTTCAGAGAGAGAAGGATGAGAGACAGAGAGCAAGTAGGGGGTGCAACTGCTGCCCAGCTGTATTTTGTTCTGCAGTGCCTGACCAGCTGTATCAATCTGTCCACACCAAAGCCTCAGTGTGTGAGCCAGCGCCTCCACGGTGTTGACTGGCAGACCGGCTCCTGGGGATGTAGGGATGCAGACAGGTTTTTCTGCGTACGTGTTTGTTTGTGTATGCTACCCATCTCACACCGAGGGCTCGACCAGGGTTGAACCAGCATTGATTTTGTGTTTGAAAGGGTTAGCCCGCGTTGACCAATCCAGGATCACAGAGTAAAATTAGAAGAAATTGATACTCTCAGTTTTTGTCTGTGTTTTGTTTTCTTTTTGCCCATAATTAACAGAATGAAAAAGCATTTTTTGAAAATAATGGTCTCTCAATTTTTTGCCTCTCCATGCTTCATATGACTCCACTGCTCATTTGGTTGTTACCGCAAAACCTGCCCTAAGTCGGTTTATATGGAAGGTTATGTGGAAGTTAGTCCGCTACAGCGGTCCGAATTCTTTGCAATTTTGCTCCCATTCTATTTCTATGGTCCTCACCCCATAACAAGCAGTTTTGTTTTAAACAGCCCATACAGTAAAACACTGATGAGGGCAGAAACTACTCACCACTTAGATCATGAAACCTCATAAACTGAACTCATCTCCAGGCGCGATTGACACTGCCGTGACTGTAACTAAGAATAATCCTTACAATATTTATCAATATAGCTCCCAGTCTGTCTGTCTGACCCCACCTGTGAGCTCGCCCATTTGACTGCTGGCAGGTCGGCTCACTATGATGGGCAGGGGCATAAAATCAATGGATCAATATATTGATTCATGTGGTAACATCATATGCATCGTATTTATCATGTGTTTATCATGTGTTTATACAAACTGATTTCTTCAGGTTGAGCCCATATGAAAACTATTTTGGTTCATTAATGTCTGCTGTCAGTCAGCATGGTGAGATCAAGTTCATGTTTCCGTGTTTCTGTCACAAATTAAATTTGGGTAAACTCTTACATAATTCAACAGTTGCCACATGGCCTCCCCGTTTCCAGCATGTGAATCAGTTGTTATGCATCGCTCCTGGCTTGTGACCCAGGTTGTATCTCAACTGTCATGACCAGGGATTAACCCATGTTGACGGACTTGGTTTGAATTGACAAAAGAAGGGTTGAACACGGGTCAAATAACCCTGGTCCGACCTTGGAGATTAGTTTGAAAGGTGTGTGTGTTTAAATGCATTTGGCTGTGTTTTGTCCTCTGCTCTCGTCTCGTCTCCTCTTGTCTCCTATCCTCTCCACTTGATTCAGTTTGTTCACAGCCTGTGATGCTGCCCCTCAGCTTTCTCCCCGAGGGCTGCTCGGTGCCACCCTCGGATCAATTTGCTGTTGATTCACCAGCTACCTTGGCACAGGATCAAGCTGAAGAAGACAGAACAAATCTGACCTGAAAGAGCGAGGGAGGGAGCAGAGCGCTGCTGCGGCAGCAGGAGTTGCAGGCTGAATTTTATCACCGCAAGTCTTTAGTTTGAGGGGATGCTTAGCAACTGTGATTTTCTTGTTAACAGGAGGGTAATCATCCCTCCTTTGTTAACTCTTCAAGACACGCACACAGGCACACACTTTAGTGGGACTAAATGTGCTGAGACCAACAGCAGGAGAATTCAAAATCACGAGCTTATTCACCACATTTTCAGGAGGCGACAAGGATGGGTGGCCTGCAGCTCTATCAGGTGTCAAGGCGTCAAAGATGCCAAAGCCCCCTTGATGGATTAAGAGGAGAAACATCAAGTTACATGAAAATACTACTTGCCATGTTGTTGCTGCCCGTTAGGAGTCAAACACTGTGCTCCCTAAGTGTTTATCGT
Organism: Myripristis murdjan; assembly: GCF_902150065.1. Taxonomy (NCBI): domain Eukaryota; kingdom Metazoa; phylum Chordata; class Actinopteri; order Holocentriformes; family Holocentridae; genus Myripristis; species Myripristis murdjan. The sequence continues at coordinate 19,269,153 of NC_044001.1, read as the reverse complement.
CCATGTAGCTTTGATGCTTCAAACTCTTAGATGAAAGCAGAGGAGTGATGATGGTGTCATGAATATAGAAAGTGCTGGGTGTAGTATACTGCAAGTGTAATACCAGCCTTACAGGAGCATTGGGGAAATGCATGAAATACTTTAGAAACTCAGTCCCCAAACTATCAAACCCAAATTCAGATTCACTGTGCACAGAAACAGGAAGCGCTAGGCTCTGCCTTCCTGCAGATAAGTACTTTGCTCCTTTTTTCCCTCTTGTTTCTGCTTCTCTGCGTCTGTGAGACATTATGCGACATAAGCTTTACAGTAGCTCTCATTGTGCCTCCAAAACCTGCCTGGGAATACATTGTCAGGCATGTGCAGCTCTGTGCGGTGCAATAGAAGGATTAAGGAGTCCCATCCCATGAGCTGATGGTGTGCACTGCGCTACCTGCTGAAATGCCGCAGACCTCTTTTCAAACCAAACGCTCAGATACTCGCACTGAAATTCCTTATTTTCTTTTGAGAACAATGGGAAGCCACGCTCCATGAACCCTGGACTCCTCGTCTTTGTATTCTGGAGGGCTGGAGCCATAAACGATGCAGCAGTTTACATAAAGAAAGTGGGAAGGGGAGGGGAGGGGAGGGGAGGAGACCGAAGCAGAGAGAGATTTGTGTTCAAGTAATTGTGCTGATAGGTGCTCTCCTGCCAAGAGTATTTCTTCTTTCACTCCCTGTCATGGCCCATTACATGCCTCTAAAAACTCTCTAATCAGTCCTTGCTATCATCAGTAAGAATTATTTATTTGGAGGCATGTTGTCTCAGAATATCTGTAGCTCATTCCCTAACCTTAGTTTTAGTGTAAGACCAGCCCTTGCCAGATTGGTTGCACTGGTTGCACCGGCAAGGTTACACTCTCAGGAGCTTATTTTGTTGCTTTAGAAAAGGAGAAAGTGCCATTAGATTATCTCTCCAAGCTTAAACCTGTCACCCCAGACTTAATTCACGTACAGTTCAAAACATTAGACGGTTTACTGCAGCCTCGTTGAGGAGACCTTTGCTGTGTCTGCTTGTCACTATGCAAAATTCTCCACCAATGCCACTTGTTCCCTTGTGGATCAGGCAAATGCGATTGGTTGAAGCCAAGGATATAAGCTGACTTGTCATCATAGCCCACTCATTGGTATGCTTTTAGCACATCTCACACCAGTTTCATAGGAACAAGTTTTAAAGTGTCAGTGCACTTACATGGATCCCCATGTGTATATTCACACACACACACACACACACACACACACACACACACACACACACACACACACACAGTGGAGATAACAAATGGATGAAGAAAGAAGTGGGTGTCTCTGAGAGAGGAAAAGAGAATCAAGCCAAAGTCAAATTCAATGTCGATTTGCCCTTAGGGACTCTCTTCGCTTCTCATGTTATATAAAAGACAAACTTGCCTTGTGTTTACTTCAGCCTATGGATTAGGCTTGACCTTTTCATTAGGATGTGATACAGAGTTCTTTGCACATGTGCAGCTAAAAGGAGATGAAACCCCTTAAGTGGGATGTTTTCTCCAGTTTTTTTTTTTTTTTTTTTTTTTTTGTAAATTGACCCATCCCAACTCAAGGAGAGCGCTGTCTTTCCTTCCAGCCGGGTTGACATCACTTAGTGCTCCACTTTATGAATGATTGATAGCAGTGAGTGCCCCCCCCCTCTCCTTTGTGGCAGTCAGGTATGACAGGGGATGAGTGAGTGAGTGTGTGGGGTGGGGGGAGGGGGGTTGGTGACAGGGGGGAGGTGAGGGTTACTATGTCAGACATTTAATTCTACTTCAGTGCGGGGGTGAGACAGGGGACAGGGCCAGTTGTGGGCTAGACACAGAGGCGGGGACATGAGAGTAGCCACTCTGATTGAGGAGTCGTGTGTGTCCGTGTGTGTGTGTGTGTGTGTGTGTGTGTGTATGTGTGTGTGTGTGTGTGTCTCTGTGTGCTGCATCTTGGCACTCAGACAGGCCGGAATGCGATGTGTGGATCGATACTGGCCTTTTATGGCCCAAATCAGCCCTGTACATGCTCCCCCAGCAGGGATACTGATTGCATGTCCCAATCTAGCCAAGTGTTGATTTGTCATAGTGAGCAATTCATTTCAGTCTGCATCTGAGTTGAATAACATTTTCATATCGATCCAAGACTGTTAGCATTATCCAGTGTCTCTCCCATAATGGTCCCATGAATGGCACAATCAATTGCAGCAGTCAACATTACGTCCAGTGGATCAGCTATCTAGGTTCCTTGGACACATTAAGGTAAATCCACCCCCATGATGTGGGACTTCATTTACCAGCTTATCGTTACATGCAGTATTTTTACATTATGCTCCCGGGAGGTAAAAGTCATTGTAAGCAGCAGCTTAAAACACATTCTGAGTTACAATCTCCTTACAAGCTGCATCTGAGGCACACAAGCATCGAGTTGAAATAATATGTCATGTGTGTTTTGAGGAGCCTGGGGCTCGTCACACTGGCTTTCACAAAGCGCTGCCACACACACACACACACACACACATTGCACACAATTATGTATATGCACATGCACATGCAAACATGTTGGTGCAAATCTTCCTTTCTGTCTCACACACGTGCACTGCTGCACTGTAATGGAGTGCTTTGCTGTTACTACTACTGCTGCTGCACTCCGCTCTCAGCACAATCCCCTCACATTAAATAATGCAGCTGGCCGTTGTGCAGGAGCAGCCTCTCTCTCTTTCGCTCTGTCTCTCATAGCAGCCCACATCAGCAGATTCTGCTTGCTCTGCTAACTTGAACAGTAACTATGTCCAATTCAGCATTTACAGGGCCACTACTATAAACACAATCCAAACACAGCCCATTTACACAACAGGGGCATCAGATGTTTGTTTTCAGGTGTCTCGCTCCCACTAAAAAATGGGTATTATGGAGCTGCTAGCTAGCACAATTTGCTTTGCTCAAGTACATAATTGCTGCAGTATATTTCACAAAGACAGAAGCCATCATTAAAGATTAATGTCATTTATTTATTCATGATTCCTATTTATGACTCTCTTTAACCTAAACATAGTGTAGAACAGCTATGGGTAATGTCATCGTAAATCATTGATAAAGTGCTTACCGATTCCCTAACCTTCATTTGCTATATGCTGATGGCTTGGCTGTGTGGGCTGATGTAATTGGTACTGATATTGTATTAGCATTGCAGAATTATACTTTATTATCATTATTATTATCATTTAAAGCAAATAGCAGCATTTGTCAGCAAAACTATTAGGAAAAATATTGATTTTGTGGCACGGTGTCATGATTGTGTTGAGGTTCTTGTGCTCTAATATTGGGCCACCAATGTCGTTATTATTATACCGTCAGATTATTATACCCTCACTCATTCCTACATGTTGCCATGCATGCACAACATACACATGCCACCTCTGCATCACTGCATAACCCAAGCCATACTGTGTCCTTCTTTTCCATTCACATATGCATGCATTTACTTAGACTATTATTTCCTTTTAAACCCAGAACACTCCTACCTCATTTGTTCCATATAAACAGTGTAAATAGCCTAAAGGACGATGGGCTGACTCAAAGGGATCGGCCACAGATAGTTTCTGTTTGATCATCACATTTTGGGGAATACCCCCCAATTAGCCTGGCACAGGGAGAGAGTAAGGATAACTTGCGCAAGATGGAAAATATTATGTTAACTCTGCGGTAATACTTGAGTGTTGAGCTTTATCCTTTAATATTTTTGGTACAGTGTGATATGATGATAGAAAATTGAAGGATAATAATGTGATACTTTGTTGATCCTCATAGGAAAATTATGAAAGAGAGCTCCGAGCACAGGGTTAGCTACAGAAGAACACCCTTGGAGTTGCTATGGATTCAGTGTCTCGCTAAATTAATGCTTTGGCAGGACAGATGCTCGCCAACACAGGGGCTTGAACCTGTGTCCTCTGGCTGAAGGACGGTCTCCAGCTCACTACATCACCCTGCTGCCCCGCTGCTCATAATGATGTGAGAAAACTGGGCATTAACATGGCTGTAGCTATTTGCACCAACATTGCCAGGATTTCTAAATTATGCAATATATAAAATGTCAATAGATTCACTGTATATACAACTCAGCTCATGTTTTTTCTGGTTGTGGAGTTGCTTGCTGTTGTGGGAAATGTGCCTTATTAAAGCTGCAGTGATTGAAATTACATAAATTTCGACTCAACTGACAAAAACTTTGAATAAGGAATTCAAATAATATGCTTATTCCATGTTTTGGGACTGTTTTGTTTTTGAAATGGTTTTCGCTTAAGCCAAGTTTTTATTATTACAGCTTTAGTAATAGGTAAATATTTCATAATAATATAGGTGATGGTGACCTTAAAGTGGCTGTGATGCAATGAAGCTTTTGAGAGCTGTCCGATTGTATCTTGCCATCTGCGCCACCATTTCCCAGTGCCCCTCTTAGTGTGTGTGTGTGTGTGTGTGTTTGTGTGTGTGTGTGTGTGTGTGTGGGATTGATGTCCCAACAGCTCTACGGCCTCAGCCACACGAGAATCTACCCTGATGAATGGATTTGGATGGGCTTGTGTGTGGGAGTACTGGAGTTCTCTCTGCACATGCCGCACACACACACACACACACACACACACACACACACACACACACGATCACATACACAGACACCCACACACAGACTGAAGTCCCTCTGTTTTGTCTTGACAGGATGATGAAGTGGTGCTCCAGTGCGTGGCCTGCATCCAGAAGGAGAATCGCAAGTTTTGCCTGACCGCCGAGGGGCTCGGCAATCGGCTGTGTTACCTGGAGCCCACATCAGAGGCAAAGGTAGGCACAGTGACGCCATTGTGCTGTGTTTGCTTCCCTTTGATCTGCGAGTTATTCAATGCAACACAGAGATGCACGTTAGTGGTGGGAGCCATTTCCTTTCAGCTCCTTGATCAGCAATGAACACCATCTACCTCAGCTGCCAGAGTCAGTTATCCGTGCGATGATGTAATCAAGTTTGTGCAATGCATACACACACACACATACATGTGATTAACAAACTTCACACAAGATAGAGTTTGTATTAAAACTTCACATGAAGTATAATTTCCTAGCCAAGCTAGCAAAGCAAACTAGATGAAAGGATGCTTCAGCCCAGGAAAGAGCTCCATGGAAACCAAATATTAATTTAGTTCATCCTTCTTAAGGTCCACCAAACAGAATCAGTGAAGACACTCGGAGAAATGCAGAAAAGCAGCTCGGCACATCATCAAAAGCTGAAACAACAGATCACATCCACCGCAGCCTCCTTGATGAGCCTATCCTCCATGAGTTCAGGGATGATGGTGCATCTCTGTGGGCGCACTGTCAGACAATAATTCCAAGAAATTACGCTCCTGGTCTTTTTTGATGGATCGTTTCATAAGCAGTTTGCGCTGTTGCTGGCTGTAATTGCCCACAGCTTTATTGCAGCTGGGCAGCTCTGTTGGTGCTGATGCACTTGCTGGTTTGTGCAACTAAGTGCAAAGTTTTAATGATGATGGATGAGTTAAGTTTTAATTATTTGCCTCTGTAATCAGCAGCTTTGTGCCTTAATTCAATTTAGTGTAACAGGTCCAGATTGTGAATCACATGCTTAACCTTATTTCCTTTTCCTCTGATTTAATATTGTACAGCAAATTAGTAGGTTATCCAGATACTAAGAAGAAACAGTACAGATATCCCAATCCCAAGTTACACTCACCTTCACTGGTCCATGTTGTTGCCGTTGTTGCTGCTAACCATGCATCACTGTTTTCCCATAGCAAAGCCTGTTGACAACAAGGCCTAATTGGCTTTTTCCGCATTGATTGTTCTTCATAATCCATTAGCATTGTCTGAGATTAATTTCACTGCAGCTAGGATGCCCGGCGCACACATACAACACAGAGAGAGGGGGTGCATGTATAGCGGGCAGAAATGGTTCACAGGGAGAAGGAATAAAGATGAAGACTGTGAGAGAGGAGGAAGAAATGATGATTTAGATTAAGAATTTGTTAGTGTGTGTGAGCAAAGATCAGCGTTTAGTATCTTCTCTCTGTTTAACCCCCTTAGCGCCCCCACCCTCCTCTAGCTTTCACTAATGGGGTGGAGGTGGGATGCAGTAGGAGGCAAAGCTTCCACCCCACACTGGATGGTAATTACACCTGACAGGTGTGATGGATGTTCTCCCCGTCTGCCACTTTGTCTTCATTGCCTGCCGTTTTTATGAAAAGGCATCACCCCCCTCCAACCCCCACCCCAGGGATCAACCAGTGTGGAAGTGAAAAAACCCCATGATGGCAATTTAGGAGTGGGCTTGGAGGATGGACTGGGATGCCCCCTTTTCTTGGTGAGCTAGTCAAGTAATGGAGCACAGAGGCAGGAAGACAGGACAAGGCTGATTTAAACTGTGCCCAGTTTAAATGGCAACATCAATCAGCCAATGAGCAGCTAGTTGATTGTGATATACGACCAGCAGCTCTTGCCTGTCACTGACTCAATATTATGACCACTGGCGAGTGTGCACCCCCATCCCGTAACGTCAGCTGTGTTGGGAAAGTATTTACTTCTTATATGATTTAGGGTCCGGACAAAATCATACGCCACAATATGTTGAACCAAATATTTCAATATCGATATCCTGCCAACATTATTGTGATGACTACTGGTGCTTTCATAAGATAATTACACACAAGAGATTTTTCATAAACAGTTATTATTAAAATGGATATGATGACTAAGCAGGTAGAAGCAAATAAAAGAACAGCTAGAACAGAATAATAAGTTCAATAAAATCACATCCTTTTAATACAATGCAGTCTGTAAAACAAGGAAAAAGACAGCACTCATGCCATATCACAATATTATGATATCCAAATCTCAGACAATATCCGGCCTCATATCGCAATATTGATATAATAACAATCATCCAGCCCTAATGCGATTATACTTGCATCAGCCTATTTGGAGACAGTTTATTTTGGTTCTTTTTAAATTGCCTTCAATCAACAGTTATAGAGTAATTCCTCCCAATTAAGCTGAAAAGGCAAATTATGAGGTCACCTCCTCAGGGTAATCAGGTTTAACCACTTCTGACCTTCTACCTAGCGGGAGACAAACAGAGCAACATGATGCATCCTTGCCCTCCACCGACCTTCCTCAGTCAATAAAACACAAAACAGAGCTCGGACAAGTTCTGTCACACTGAGGACAAACAGACAGGGCTGGACACTCATCGGGCCCTCGAGCTCCTCTAGCCCTTCTCATTACTAGCCCAGTCTTTGTTGTGGTCGCAGGGCGGCTCCCCCCCCTCCTACTGCCACAGCCCTGCGTCTGTAGAGGGCAAAGGTTAGCCGTTAGTCACCCAGAGAGATGAGGGTGTGGCTGGATCGCTTGCCACCACACTCCTTATTACATTTCCCCAGCGACATGGCTGCAGAGAAGGCTGGTGCAGAGGCATCTCTGACTCAAACAGCATGCTGCAGCATTGTTACGTTGCATACATACAGAACGAGAGCGGGCTGCGCGGTGTATGTTTCAGTGTATTTATACGGTGCATTCTGTACGAGGCGAGTGTTCATTATGTTTTTGAGCGCTTGCCCAGATTTAAAAAAAAAAAAAAAAACTTCCAAAATGACACCTCTGCTATAAAAGGAAATCAATATCTTACTGCCAAAATAAAACAAGTCATTTAAGTTGATGTCAGATTAAGTTGTTTTGGCATTTTTGACTGTGTCTGTATTCTCCAGCTTGCCCATGAGACAATGTAGAAATGGCTTTTGGATTCCAGTGCACTGGCATGTGTCACTCCAAATTAAGTCATCTCTTGTTTGTTTGTGCTGCAGCATCTCCACTGTCCCGCCTAGAGCACCTATATTTCAACATAGCTTAGATTTTTACTAATCAACTGGATGCAGCTGTTGTTTGGAAGTAGCATTTATTTTCGTCCCACTGATCTCCAATGTGAATTAGTGGTACTTAAACATGAAAGTGGGCTGTCCGAAGTTGGTAATTGAGGTTAGGTTTACCTGTGAGAATGAACCAGTTCAGGAGACGTGGAGACACTCAATAAGGAGGCCAGGGAGGGTATTTAGGTTGCTATAATTTATCTTGTGGCCATACCCCACAATATCTGCATCCCTGCTTTTCTCATTCTGTCAGAGAACTTCCCCTGTCCTCTCCTGTCCCATCCGGTCCTGCCCTGGTTTGTGATGCAATTTGGCGTCTTTTACATTTTGTAATTGCGCTCCATCCAAAACCTGACTTATCTGAGAGCTGAAATGCTGCAGACTGACCTCAGAGCACTTAATCTATATTTAAAGGACCGTTTAATGACTACCATCAACCCTATTAAGACAAACTTGGTTTAAGTGCGGTAAAAGTGCAGCAGTCGGCACAGATTTTATGGGTAAGCATCTAATCAGAATATCCCACCCGATTCAGCAAGTAGTTCCCATTTTTCTCGGTTTACTGGGATGTTTTGCTTATGTGTCAAAGTCTATATAGTTGGAGGGCTGAAGAAGTTGCTGTGGTGATCACTTCTTTAACGGTGTTTTGGTAAGGGACATGTACATAGATGGGATGTTGCAGCTGTATTGTTTACTGAGGCAGCTGCTTCAATAACAGCAGTCATGCCGGCATCATTCTGCAGCTGATGCTTGATACACAGCTACACACTGGGGAGGATGCTTTGTCCTGTAATCTGAGAGAACATACAAGTCCAGTCACCTTAAAGGAGATCTGACTAATAAAATGAAGGTAAAAACAAGTGTTCCTCTTGATTGCCAATAAGTGGAAAAGTTGAGTGTTGGGTGGCAAGCAGATGCAGTGCAATCATTCATTGCTGTTGAAACAAAAAGACTAATGGCTAGAGGCTCTCTTCATCAAGTAAGATTGATGGCAGTGGTACACTACAACACCACTGAATATTTTTATCTAGGGGAAAAAAAAAGAAAGAAACATTCCCCATTTTGTTTTCAGTAGTTTTGGCAATGGATACAACAACACCTGTTTGTGTCTGACTGCTGTTGAGCAGTCAGACGCAGTCAGAATTTCGTTATATTCTGTTCAACCTGCATCTTATGGGGTTGTGTATGTTACAGCTGTCGTCTTAATCCCACTACATTGTGGCACACTACGCTATGTCAGTTAGAGCCACTGAAAGAAATACTGGAGTGTTTTGGGCAAAATACCCTTTTTCTGACCCAGACTGAGACAAGATCTTCCGTGCCATTTTTACATCTGTTCATCCAGCGGTTCAAAATTAGTGTTAGAAGGACTTTCATAACCCAGAAATCAGTGAACTGTACAGTGTTATTTTGAGTCCCACCAGAGTTCTGCGCAAGATACGTCCACTTGGTTAAGTTTAGGGTTATTGTTGGGTGAGGGTTTATATGAAGGCTGTTTGAGCAAATGGATAAGAGGCTGACAAATTTTCCGACCTGTTACATTAATTGCACATTGTACACCCACAGGACCATAATTTCTTCGTTTTAGGGGTGGAGATAGGGAAGAGGTTCAAGCATCATTGGCACATTCAGCTTTTCTCTGGATGGCCAGGCTGCTTGCTGCTGCTGTTAAAGAGAGAGAAGTTGTGGTTTGAACTTAAGTTTGGATTCGTCCTCACCAAGAACATTTGACATCAGTGACACTGACACCTGATGTTAATCTAGAGGGAAAATGGTGAATCTGCACAGTCTCAGTCAGGGAGATAGGATGGTCCTCTCCTTGCCTTGTGCAGCTTTACAATGAACAAAACAGCAATATGTAAAGCAAGCCTTAAAGCAGCCTTAAAAATATGTCATAACAAAGGAATAAGGATGTGCAGCTGTTGTGTTATTAACCCCAGGTCTTTTTTTTTTTTTTTTTTTGTTATTGCAGTATGTACCACCAGACCTGTGCATCTGTACCTTTGTGCTGGAGCAGTCTCTGTCGGTGCGTGCCCTGCAAGAGATGCTGGCTAAGAGCGGACAGAACAGTGAAGGGGTGAGTGACATTACACACAAATCCAGAAAGAGAGAAAGAAATGAGATCTGACAAACCACAGTTCAGCTCCCCATAAGCCATTCCTGTGTCACGTATGCCATTTTTCTCCCTATAAAGGTCCGGCGTCAAAGACGGGGGTTGTAAAGCTGTTTATCGTAATGAATGCAATTGGCTGAGTCAAATGCTCCAACTTGTTTAGTCCCAATAAAGAGATTAATGGGTGAAAAAGGCCCATTACGGTGGCCTGAGGACCAGGGCTGCAGAGAGGTCCAGGCCTCCATGAATATTGATGAGGATGAAGGGAATGCCCTGACATTACTGCAGCTTTTCCTCAAGTGCTCTGTGCTCCTTTGCCCATTTGATTAACACCAAGGCTTAAAGGAAAACAACATAATTTAGCTGTTATTTCCTCTGTGAAATCAGCATCGGAAAAATCTACAAGAAAAAAAGAGAGCTTAACTTATAATGCTTAGAATGAATTTTTGTGCCCTAAGGGATGTTTTTTTTTCCCTTTCAATAATTGCCAACATAATTGCTGAAGTAATAGGATGACAGGAGTGTGTTGGTGAAGGGGACCTGCGTATCTAATTAACAACACGTGGTTGAATTTCTAATCAAGAGTGTTCTCATTCATCTCTGTAATCTCTGCTCCTGTAGATGTTTCAATTGTCTCTCTTGCAAGTGTTTCCTTTGCTTTTCCCATTGCTGTAACTGATGTGTAATTCTTCCATCTTTATCTTCTATTTTCTGTGTGTAATCTCCATGTCCCTCATGTTAGACACACGGCCTGGATCGATTGGTATGTTCACCACTCATGCCATTCCCCTCTCACTTTTTATGCATGATATAGTAGATTAGGCACAATTGCAGTTTGCTCCTCTATTGTCATCCTGCAGGCCTTCTTGAGCTTACCCACTGTTACCATTCAAAATAACTACTCACATGAAAGGTACCATAGACATTCCACTAAACGCCAGCTGTTACAAATAGTGTTTTATGCAAACACCAGAGCTTATGCCGCTGAAATGACTAATGGTTGTATGGATTTATTGTGTGCAGCTAGTGAGTAGATTGTGTCAGAGCTCATGCGGACCTGACAGAGACAAATAGAGTTTGGTATAGACTTCCCATTAAGGTTCCCCACACACAACTGTTACGATCTACCTTCCACTGCTGAGGAATTGGTGCAGCACCAAGCTGGATTAGTGTCAGATTAAAGTTAGTCCCCAGGGGATTCAGATGGATGTACACCGTGATATGATTTGTTTCATGCCCAGTTGTCCTGCACCCCACACCCCCACTAGGGAAAAGCTCTCATGGGTCACACTATCTTGTTTCACACATATTGTCTAGATGGTATGAGACACCATGAGACAGTGCAAGCGGCTCAAAGTCAGGGAAGCTTGATGATTACAGCAATCAGAAAAATGATATACTCTAATATTTCCTAAGCATTATTTAGTCATGAAAGCTCCCGGTTTGACTTTGAGTCTTTTCAGCTTTAGCCAGCTCTGCCTTTAATGCCAGCTAATGATGGTGAGAATTTCCATAAATCCTGAGTTGTTGAGGCTCATATTCATTGGCTTGACTTGTGAGATAAATGGACTTGTCAGGACTAGAGCTCTGCGACCGCACTGGACTCCCAGTGCAGCAGGATGACGAAGTCAAGTCCATTGGTTCCACTACCGCTGTGGGGACTGCAACAGCTCGCTGGCAGGGAATTACGAGCTGCAGCAGAGAAAAGGGTGCTCAAAATATTAAATGCTAAATTAAAGCTCAAAGAGACATATTTAACTGCTGATCCACTCTCACCCCTCTTGCATCAGCGCCGTTTAAGGCATGAGTCTCCTTACCATAACACTTAATGTTGCAGGGTTTCACACTTGATGCAAGATTTGTTGTACGTTTTCTTCATCTCAATCTCTTCACTGCTGTGTTTTTCTAACATTTCATAGATTTGTGCCTTTGTAGCAAATGCTGCAGTGAGGCGGCTGAATGTCTTGGATGGACCATTTTAACTGTGTTACCTCAGTATATTGTCTCTCCTCACGTTTATCTGTTTCCAATACCTTCCACCTATTCATCATTCTTCGCCTCTGCTGAAATGTCACCAGAGGAAGCACCATTAAAGGGGAAATGGAGGTTGAATATGTCTCAGCTGAGGCTCTGAAATCAATATGTCTTTGAACAGATGGGCTTATCAATAGACAGTGGCTGGAACAAATCAGTAATTTCAGGCTGTTTTAGCAAGAAGGCACTGAGACACAGAGGGTATCTTAGAGGTGTTGGACAAGAAAACACTAACAGCACTAACAGCTGCTACAAATGCCAACCGCCATTCAGCTCAGTCTGCACCAGTAACCCCAAATCTAACTCTGTGTGAAGCCGCCATAAGCTCGTCCAAAATGCATCACAGCGCTGATGAACTTGAACCGTTTCATGTGTTGTCATTGCCGGGGGGTCACAAGTCACAGAGCCAAACGATGAGAGTCAGTCAGTCAAAGAGATGTGGCTGATCTGAGGTCAAGTGTTGCTGTTTTTTTTTTTTTTTTTTTTTACTGTTGTTATCACTGCCACCGTCCTCTCTCTGTGCTTGGTGCCAGCTCCTCGCTGTTCCCAGCCCCCTTACTGAGAGGAGCGCTAAGGATGTGGCCACCCACACACACATGCACATATACATGTGCACATACGCTGCTGCAGAGCCAACACCCCAGGAGGCTGTGTCCTGCTAAAGGTCGCGCCTCTTCAGTGATAACAGAATTTCACTTGTGCTCTGCAGCTGGATGGGAGCTAGATAGGTTGTTTCTCCTCCTATGGCAGTTTGATCCAACAGCCTTTTCCTTTATGGTCCACCGGGCCGAGAGTAATACAGTTTTGCTCATTTCAGTTGCTGGAGGTGTATTGAATTTTTGCTGCAATGTGCCTCCAGACACAGAATTGAAGTTTTTTTTTTTTCTTCACTTTGCTGATATGAGCTCCAGTTTTCCTCATTCTGCTACATCTGTGTAACCCGGTATGCTGCCCAGCCTCGGAGCAGCAAAGTGAGAGCCAGAGTCAGGTTCACTGGTTGTGGTGATTGCAGCTGGATATTCCTCTCTGCATTAAGCTTGTTGCCTCGGCCAGCATATAGCACCAGCCAGTAGCACAGAGGTAGCCTTGCAGTCAGTGCTGCAGTCTGCACAACACAACTGCATCAAATCACAGGCCAGCTACTGTCCCACACACACAGAGAGAGAGGGAGAGAGAGAGAGAGAGAGAGGGAGAGAGAGAGAGAGAGGGAGAGACAGAGAGGAGAGAGAGGTGTGTGTGGGGGGGCTGCATAGTCGATGGATTCAAGAAACACTGGCAAGCCTAATGCCTCTTGCAGATAAGATAATCATTTTGAAAAATCTACACGATGGCACCAGCCTGTTTGAACAGAAAATCTTAACTACATATCATTAGTGTCCTGCAGAAAGCTTGTAGTTTCAATTTTATGTGGCATTTTTGTGATTAAAAGTGGCAGCTGACATTGTTTCTCACATACTGGAATTATTTCCTGACCCCAGGCCAAAGCCATTACTTTGTAAAATGTCAAAAAATGTATCCAATGTCAACATGTATTCAGCTTGTTTTTCTTAATTCCGCTCAAAAAATTTGTATTTTTTGGCAACGCAATGTGCCCCCTGGACTTTGATAATTTGCACAAAAAGGCAGCAGAGACAGAGAGACAGGCAGAAAGTCAGTTCTTTCTAAATAATGACACTCTTTCTTACCTTAATGCTTCCTAGAGGCTCATAAGAAAGGTGAGTAACATGGGGTTGCCTGCCAAACAAACAAAACCGAGAACAAACAGCCACGACTCTGCAAGAGTACCCTGTCACTTTTGTTTGTTCCTTTGCATCTCTGCCAGTAGAGATATCATTTGTTAGCCTCCTGCATTTTACCTAACCCCATAAGTGGAGTCCTTCCTCACTACTGTTCCCGCATTCCTTTCCATGGAGTGCTGGAATGATGACCCCGTATCCTGTTCACTCACGGATACAGGAGCAAAATATTTCTTACGGCAAGTCAGATTGCATGTCTTCATTGAGGCCTGGGAGATGTGGTGGCAAACGCTCCAAGGAGATTTTGAGGTCATCACATCGACCAGAGGGTCATCGCTCAGGTTAAAGGTCAATGACCGAGGTCTGGTCCGTGTAGATTGAAGCTTTTGCAGGGAGACCGGTGGGGCTTTCTGTCAAGAGTTGGAGCTACCACGAAACTTAGTGTTTGTGTATTTGTGCTCGTGTCTCTGTAGGCAGCGCAGAGCGGCGGGCACAGGACTCTTCTGTACGGACACGCCATCCTGCTAAGGCACTCCTTCAGCTCCATGGTGAGAGAATAATGTCAGAACACACACCCACATAGCACGTTTTGACCATCAAGGGTAATCCAGAACCTTCCCTAACCTCATACTAGTGCCTGATCCATGTATGATTGGCTGATATTGACAGAATTATTGATGTCATATCCTTATTGGTGTACATGCTGACCAATATGCACCGATATGTAAATTGTTTTACAGAACATAATGCAGAAATATTAACTTTGGATAATTTAGAAATGAATATTTGATCTTTTTTCTTAATTGAAGATAAATCTATCTATCAGTTTCCCTATCTATCTATCTATCTATCTATCTATCTATCTATCTATCTATCTATCTATATAGTTTCTTAATTTCAATTGTCAGCGATTGACTGATTCTGCATGGTACTGATGTTTCTTTAGTTATTTATTTAATCTTAATTTCTCAGTGTTAATTTCTAGAATTGGTTGACATGTATAATGAGTAAGGGATAATCAACAAGTAGGTGTGCTTTAAATGGTTTTAAGACACAAGGTGAAGGCAAGACATGGGGAAATACAAATTTCTCTGAGGTAATATTCACTCGCACTATTGAAGAGGCATGTACAAATCATTGGGACCGTTAACATATTGCGCTTTAAAGTTCAAATTCAGATAGACAACTCAGGAAACCAATGGGAGGCTGGTGGGTTGGTCTCATTATTTCCCCCACTTTTCCACATTAATCGGGAATCTTCTTCCAGGCTTTCTTTTCTGCAGGAAGAGAAAGTCTGGGAACCAAGACATCCTAAGGTTTTCTGGTACTTAAATTTTAGTATCGCCCCCCAAGCAGGACCGAAATTAGTTTCCGGAAACTTTATCTGGGACTTCGTCGTAGCCTATGGAAACAATCCCAGAACCCGTGAAATAGGTTTCATGGCACAGCACACCTCATTAAGTTCCCTACAGCTGAAAAGGGCTAATACACACACACACACACACACACACACACACACGCACACTCACTCTCACACGGTCTCCATCGTTACCATCAGAAATTCGAAGATGATCGCAATAGTAGAATTTGAATTTCACTAGTCGCTTCTCCAGCAGTCACGTGTTACAGCAGCATGTGAGGCGAGTGTCAGGCTCAGCTGCAGAACAGTGTGTGTGACAGCTCTCGCTCATGTAGTTTGATATGTGTGTGTGTGTCGGCCACAGTACCTGACCTGTTTGAAGACATCAAGGTCACAGACGGATAAGCTGTCCTTTGATGTCGGCCTGCAGGAGGATTCAACAGGTAAAAGAAAACCTCTGGTACATTTTGCTTTTTATCTCTCTCTCACTGTGTCTCTGGCTGTCACCGGTCTGTCTCTGTCCGCCTTTGTATTTTCTCTCTCTTACTACTGTCTGTCTTACTCTCTGTGTCTGTCACTTCTCTCTCTTACTCTCTCCTTCTACACCTTACTTTCTCCCCAATCTAATTTCAGTGTGTCTTTTCAACATCTCTGTTGGTAATATTCCCTGCGGAGCACCGCAGACATACATTGTGGTTCCTCTGTCAGTGCGGATTACATCTCTCCGGCACACTTTGTTGCACTTTGTTGTTTGATCCGGATGCCTGAGCCCACTTCTCATTTGCATTATTATTCATTTCGTGGCCATGCAAAAGATGAGCAGACACTTCAGTATGACTTGGAAAGCTTGTTGCTATGGTGCTTCCAAGTGTGTGTAGAAGTGTTTGTGTGTGTGTGTGTGTGTGTGTGCACGTTCTTTCACGTAATTGTGTGCGTGTGTGTTTTCTTCTATCCACCAGCTTTCCTCTAATTAAGTAATTAGTAATTACAGGTAATATTTGGGGAGTTAAATTACATGTTTCTCAAAGTTGTTTATAATATTTGCTTGTTTAGATTAAAATATGTTGACAAAAAATGTGCTTATTTATGTGTGTGTGTGTGTGTGTGTGTACCACTGTAGGTGAGGCCTGCTGGTGGACTATCCACCCGGCATCCAAGCAGAGATCAGAAGGGGAAAAGGTGCGCATCGGTGATGACCTCATCCTCGTCAGCGTCTCCTCAGAGCGATACCTTGTAAGTTTTCATTGTTGATATTGTTCGCCGTGATCCGTGAACTGTTGTACAGCCTGAGGTTGATTGCAAAAAAAAAAAGCCTGCTATGCTCTGTTTGCTGGTGTTGTAAAATTATGTATGTATATGTATGTGTGTATCACAGTGAGGTTTTAGGCTACAGGCTGAGTAAGTGTGTGCGTGCGGGGTGTGTGAGTGTGAGTGTGCATTCATAATGTAGAGATCTGAATAGGAGAGCAGCGTCTCGACTTTCCCTGATGTGACAGAATTTGGGATTATCCCAATCCTGTTAGTCTAAACTGAACTGTGCCCATGACCTCTCCCCAGTTGGAGGCTTAAGACCAGAAGAAAGTAAAAAGCTACAGTTTTCCCCCACTGGACAACTGCAAGATTTCAAACAATCAGATCAGAAATGAGTGCCTTGTATTGAGGATTATGATGACTTTGTTGCTGATATTTCTCACCACTTTCAGACATTTTCACTCTCATTTCTACAGAAGCCACCCTGGGAGTCTCATTGTAAAAATAATAATAATAATAATAACCCCAAGTGTCAGTCTGTACTCTTAGATTAGAAATCCATACACACAGATTCATGAACTGTACTGTCAATTCATGAATCTGTAACCTCAGATTTGCACTCAATGGGCCCCATTTAGTTTTTTCTTGAATTTATTTTTTTCTTGAATTTCTTCTCACGAAAGATCCTAAGAAAAGTGGATTTTTTCACACTTGTGTTGAATGTCACTGCCTTCATAAATTGAAAGTGCGTGCCAGTTGACCCTAGTTAGCCCAGGTAAACACCCTGTCAGTCTCCATAAGAGGGCATGAGACTGCAGGGCCGTCCCTCTGGACTGCAGACATTAAAATTAAAATAAATAAATAAAAAAATAAAAAAAATAAAAAAACTTTTATAGCTCTGAAATGGATGTTCTGTTTCAGAGAGTGAACACTAAACAACCTGTCATGTATATTTTTCATTGCGCAAGAGAGTGATCACAAACAAGTGAAGACACACAACTGAAGTTTAAAAAGAAAAAAAAGGTTTGACCTCACATCTGTGTTAGTGTTTTGCTTATTCTCACAGGCCATAATGCTGTGTAAAGTAATGAAAAAAATTGTTATTATAGAATTGAAAAAAAAAAAACACAATAGCCAATTATTCATTATCATTCAAATGTGCTTGAGACTGTCCTTGAGTGTGTGTAGATTCTGTTCTTACCTAAGAACAAATCTCAGTTGAGAAAACGTTGGTGAATGCCAGAATCGTCTTGAAAACTGTGTAAGAGGGTTTAAGGACAAATTTGTTCTTAAGAAGGGTTGGTGAATGAGGCCCATTGCGCCCAAATTAGGCCACTTTTTTCTTCAGAGAGAACAGTCAGCGCACAAATCTCAAACAGCAGAGTACCATTGGCAAGGTAAATGCAATTTATTTATGTTAAAGGATATATTTAATGCTTAATTGGCAGAATGTTAATTGTACTTTAGTGCCTTAAAATTGTGTACGTAACTCAGTCTGTTGACTATGGAGCCCCTTGAGGTCATGGTTTACAAATCTGAGGGTAGAGATTCTTAATTTTAACTTTTTGGTTTATGAGTCTGTGTTACAGATTTATAAACTACAGATTACAGAGTACAGATTTGTACATGGATTGATTTTTCTGCCGTGTGACCATAAGGTGGTTCTGTATATTTCCTCCTTCATCATCCCTGTTTTTCCCTAATACTGAATTCGCTCTGCTCCTGAGGCTTTCTCCTGACTCACCCTTTTTATATTAAAGTTGTTGACAAATTTGAACTGATGTTCTTATTTTGTCCTCAGTGACTAAGCAGTAAGGAGTTCAGTGGCTTGCTGAAGGACACTTGATACTGGGCGATGGAGGGGCATTGAACTTGTGACCTTTCAATCATGGGAGAAGCTCTCTCACTATTAGGCCACCCTGCCACCCCCAGCTTACCATCATATCATCATTACGCTACCGGCCCTACAGTTCCAGTGTATTATTTCCTCTGTGTTGACTGGAGGGCTGTGGTGCAGTATGTTAGACCTGGGAAACATGTTCCCCGTGATGCACAGAGTCGCTGACAGTAGCCAGGCTGTGTTTACGCCCCCATGGCAGCAGGGGCATGGCCAGATGACCACTATCGCCTTGCAGCTACCAATGTCAATCTGGTAGCCTGTCGCCGTCTGCTATGACAGGATGTAGGGACACACATCACCTAGGGGGAATGGAGAGACCGTGGGGGTTTGGGATGATCGGATCACAGCTGCCAAAAAATTAGGGTTGTGTGGACAGAATCAAAACACACAGAACTGCAGAAACACACCACACACACAGAGTACCACAGCTCCCCAGACAGTGTAAATCCCCAAGCACTCAAGGCATCTGTCAGTCAGTTTTATGGGGCCTTCAGCGCTCCATGATAAACAGGAATTCTCTTCTGCATCATTGACTCGAGAGGGTTTTCAAACTTTAGCAGTACCCCGCTCGACAATCATGACTTAAGATCAGTTTTTGACGTTACTCCTGGACTGCTGTCTTCCCTCTCTTTTATGCCACATTGATAGTACAAACAGTCAGAAGCCACATTTTCTGATGTGTGTTTCTGAAATGTTTGCACTTCAGTTTTCACAGGGCTAATTGACTCATCTAACAAATATGTTCCTGTTTAATCAGCTAGGATCCCTCAAAGTCTCTTTGTTTTAGTCTAACAATGTTATGCTGATGTTATTATTCGGCCAGTCTATCCACACTCGTAAACACAACTTGAATATTCAGAAATAGACTTTAGTATAAAGTCTCAACTACTGAAGTCATTGATTTCTCAGAATAATTTCAGGTCCCACTTAAATTTGTCCAACTTGGCTCACTGACACTTTTTGAAAAATCACTGGTATGACAGACACAGTGTGTGTGTGTGTGTGTGTGTGTGTGTGTGTGTGTGTGAATGTTGCAAGTAATCTTTTCTGTGTTTTGCAGCACTTATCCATCTCCAATGGCAACATCCAGGTGGACGCCTCTTTCATGCAAACCTTGTGGAACGTCCATCCCACCTGCTCCGGCAGCAACGTAGAGGAAGGTACACAAAACCCCATCATGCATGCGGGTCTTTGGATTGACGTAGACCAACACTAAACCTTATGTTCCTCCTCCTCCAATAGGCTACCTCCTGGGTGGTCATGTGATGCGGCTGTTCCATGGTCATGACGAGGTACTGACCATCCCAGGGTCTGATCAAAGTGAAGAGCAACAGAGGTGCGATACACAGTAAGCCTTGGACAAGCTAATAGCAAGCCAGCTGATCAGAATGACGTTGCAAATCCAATATTGCATGACTGCCCACTGCAGCATTTACATACAACACTGATGGGCATGACACGCTCCAGGTTGAATCATCACAACACAATAATTCAGCTTGAAGAAAGGTTAGAAAGCAAGTTAACTACGAATTCAGCTTTGTAATTGATCTGAGGCGACTTCAGATCATTTCAGCAACTAAGGTTTAGCATTTTGTCCCTGATTGCAAACACAAATCGAGAATACAATAAATCGAGAATATACAGTTGTCCCTCGCTATAACGCGGTTCACCTTTCACGGCCTTGCAGTTTCGTGGATTTTTTTTTTTTTTTTTGTGCAATTTTGGATGCTTTTTTTTTTTTTTTTTACTGGACTTATTTTTCTACGAAGGTTTGAACTTTGAGAGTGTTTAAACAAGAGAGAAAAGTGAGAAAATGTTAACGCCTGTCTGAGAAAAGTGTATAAAGTGTGTAGTGAGGGGTTTTAGAGCCTTAAAACATCTATAATAATTGTAAAAAATAAAGCTGACTACTTCGCGGATTTTGCCTATTGTGGGTTATTTTTAGAACGTAACTCCCGCGATTAACGAGGGACCACTGTTTATGAATATATTTCAATATATTTTGTGGCTTTAGCTGGCCGTCTCACCATAGCAGTGGCCAGTGAGGCTCAAGGGTCGTGTAGTATTTAGTGCCATTTGACAAACTACACCAACAGAAAAACATGACCGTTCAGAAACAAAGTTGAAACATTTAGAACTGATGGCCATAAAAAAAGGGTTTATAATGTATGATAAGTCCATGCAGGCAGGGCTTACAGTTGTATGCATGACACAATAATAAAAAAAAATATCATCTCACATTGTTTCATTATTTATGAAACTCC
Source organism: Myripristis murdjan (assembly GCF_902150065.1). Lineage (NCBI taxonomy): Eukaryota > Metazoa > Chordata > Actinopteri > Holocentriformes > Holocentridae > Myripristis > Myripristis murdjan. The sequence continues at coordinate 19,248,541 of NC_044001.1, read as the reverse complement.
TGTGATTCTGTGTTGAGTAAAATAGTGGTGATTGTTAAAAGTGGAATTCCAAATAGGGAAAATACCTCCAGAAGCTGGAGCTCTGCCCACTTTGCAGTTGTTAATATAATAAAATACAGATGAATAAAACAGAATACATGAAGGAGGATCACGTCTCAGCAATATGCCAAGCAGACACTGAAGCGTGCAATCTCAGTGAGAGAAAAAGGTGCATAATACATGAGAACCTGAGTGACCTGTGAGTTACCCGCAGAGCCTCGACTTCCACCTCCCCTGCGGAGGCGACAGAAAGACGTCTCTGACCAGCGTGACACCAGGCTCTCTGGGGAGCCAGAATGGCCACCGTGCTATTTTTGTCCATTGCTGCTTGGCACTAACACAGATACGGTAGGCAGCAGGAAAATGGCACAGTGGGCTTGAAGTGGGTCAGTGCAGCGGGCACGGCCCATACACACACAGTCAGGTGCCAGGAGATGTCTTCCTCATGGGCACACACACATACTGTACATACACACACACGCACGCACACACTGTGTCTATTTTTAGCACAGTGAATGGCAAATTTGGGGGTGGGATTAGATATTAGTTGTCAGCTTTGGCTTTGCTCTTCCTTGTCTTGTCCTTGAGATGGAATAGGAGAAGCGTGTTTCTCAGAGGTCTTAAATTTTCAGGGGCAGATCAAACACACTCCAAGCTGTCACCAGGGGCAATGAGCGATTTCTTTTATCTTTGGACCCAGTCACCCATATCACTGATAGACAGTGTTGCTGTGGGTTATCAGGGTGCACATGTCTTCTTTTGAAGGATGTGGTGCTGTAGTCGGCAACGTAAATATGGGCCGTGCTTCAGTGTGTGTGTATATGTGTGTGTGTGTGCGCGTGTGTTTATGTGCGCGTGTGTCTGAGTGTTGCGTCCTCCCAGCAAATATCATTGTGACAAATGGGAGTAAAGAGCAGGTATTCTTCCAAGTCAAGAAGAATGACCTTGACAGTGTCCGCGGTGGTTAGGCAGTAAAAGCAGCCAGAGATCCAGACCACCCACTCATTCTCCTCTGGCGTCCCCAGGATAGTCAACTATGAGACGGGTAAAGCCGGTGCTAAGGCCAGGTCCCTGTGGAGGCTGGAGCCGCTCCGAATCAGGTGGGTTACACCTTGCTTGATCTGTTATTCCTTCTCCTGCTCCCTGTCTCTCAATGTTTCTATAATCATCCCATTCTTTTTTCTTTTCCCCTTTGTTTTTTCCTCATTTTTCCCCACTGCACCTTTGTATTTGTCACTGTCACTGCCATTCATTCCTGTTTTTTCTCTCTGCTCCTATCCCCCCCACCCTCCCTCTCTCTACCTTGCTGATTAGGCACAGCTCTGTGCCCTCTCTGTCGTTCTGTCTTTCTCAATCTTATGCAGTCTCTCCTTCTCTTTCTCTTTCTCTTACTCTTTTGCTTTCTCTCTTTCTTTCCTTCTCTGTGTCTTTGATGTCGTTAACAACTTTGAAGTCTTTGACCATGGCTATTTTACAGCCTCACAGGGGATGCGAGCTTTCCTGCTCCATCTCGCTTCCTGTGTCAGATGTGCTGTTTGTCACATCTGCAATGTTTTTGACCCTGTTTTGTTGTGATCCAAACAACAGGGGAATATCCTGAACAAAAACAAAGTGCATAATTAGTCAAATGTTTTCGGCTATCTTGTAATTATTCAACGCAGCCACATGACACGCTGGCTAATTAACAGTGGGCAGCGATGTTTGGATCAGCTAATTAGGGGATATTAGGCTTCCAGGGTTTATGAAATACAACTCTGTCTCCTTGTGCGTTTCATATTACTTCAATGTATGTGTATGTTTCGGTGTGTGCATCTGTATTTTCAATGTCCTTGACAGCTGGAGTGGGAGTCACATCCGGTGGGGGCAACCCTTCCGCCTGCGCCACCTGACCACCGGTCACTACCTGGCCCTGACTGAAGACAAAGGCGTGGTGCTGCAGGACCGGGAGAAGTCCGACACCACCTCCACCGCCTTCTGCTTCAGAGCCTCCAAGGTTGCGATGCATTTCAGCACCGTCACACACAGACACACTCTCACTTGCTCCCTCCCTTGCTTCCTCAAGGTGACCTGTTTTAGAACGGATCAACCTCTTGCATTGGAACGCTGGTGAGGAGAGATTACAAAGGACCACCTCGAAACCCCAACAAATGAACTGCATGCTTGCCTTGGACTGAAAAAATCACCAGTTTTTCAAGGACAATGAAAATTATATGAATTATCGGACCAGTGAAAGCTACGCCAAAGAGGTTAATTTAGCTGAAATTGCCCACTCTGCCTGAATCAACTCGCCGCACCGGTCTCACCATTTAGCGCTTCTCTGTGTAATGGAGTTTCTAGATATGGCCAGGGAATGCCAGCCAATTAGTGACCCAGCCAATATAGATCAATAGCATGTATCATAAAATATCACGGAGGTCATTTGTCATTGGACTCATTATGTCATTTATAGTCCTAATGGGAAAACAAATACAGCGCCCTGACTGTGATGGATAGGGTTTCACCTTGTACAGTAGAGTTGCCTTCAGCAGGAGATGCCGTTCGCAGGTTTCATTAAGAGCAAATCTGTATGCACTGTGTCTGCATGTGCATGCGCTTGCATTGTGCGAGCGCACTCTTGCGTTTTGCTCTGACAGCTATGACATGTTAATTTTCTCCCCTAATCTTCCCCTGGTGCAGGAGAAGCTGGAGCAGAGCCCCAAGCGGGACATCGAGGGCATGGGGGTGGCGGAGATTAAGTACGGTGACTCGCTCTGCTTCGTCATGCATGTGGCCACGGGACTCTGGCTTTCCTATCAGGCGCCTGATGTCAAATCAGCCCGCCTGGGACCCCTCAAGAGACGAGTGAGTCAAAATAAGCACACGCTCACAAACACACACCGTTTTTGTCTGCGACTTAGAATGCGGAGCACATGCAATAACAAATAAATAAACAAGATTCCTCGGAGCAGATAATTGTTTTTTTTCACGGTAATGAGTTGATTGAGCTGAGGTTATTGTTTATTAGTTTGAATTCATGCATGTCTCCCTTGACTCAATATAGACCATATCCCTCAGCTACTGTGACAGAAGTGATAGGGGTGTGTGCGTGTGCGTGTGTGTGTGGCGATGTGTACTTTCCCCTCATCTCCATGTAAACACAGCCAGATAGCCTGTAGTGTCAGCACCTGTGGTCCAGCAACACAAAGCTGACTGATAATGGCTGGGGACGTTCTCTCTGGCAAATGGCTCCCTCTTTCCTCTTTCTCCTTCCCCCTATTTCTCTCACCCCCATGCTCTCTGGGTACTAATAAATCAATTACAACTCACCCATATTCTCTTATAGCAATGTCTCTCTCTCTCTCTCTCTCTCTCTCTCTCTCTCTCTCTCTCTCTCTCTCTCTCTTGGTCACCCCACCTCCAAAGGCATGTCTGCATGCAGAGGGTCACATGGATGATGGGCTGACCCTGCAGCGCTGTCAACATGAGGAGTCTCGCGCTGCTCGCATCATCCGCAACACCACTCGACTCTTCAGCCGATTCATCAGGTGCCCCACACACTGCTGCTCAATGTCCCATTTAGCCAAATTACAGCCCATGTTCCTTTGTAGCCACTCTATCAAGGTTATCTGCGAACTCTTCTGTCACAAGTTATGTAAGGGCCCCACTAACGATGGTCAACCATGATTAATGGAGATGAAAAAGAAAATAGACTAGACTTTTTTTTTTTTTTTTTCCTTACAAGGCTGATTCCCTCCACACATGTTCACATCTCAGCAACTCGCCACTGGGCAGTGTAAAAATAATGCAACACAAGAATGAATTTCACATTACATTCGCATTGTCATGTGCATAATCACACAAAGTTAAAGTTACCTATGCATGCTTTCACTGTTGCATCTGCTCAGCTGTTACATAGGTAACTTACTGCAGTGCCAACAACTAAAAATCTTTTATTAATAAAATGAAAAATAAAGTAAACCAATAAGTATCCTACTACCAGACCTTTGAGAATTGCATCCACTGATGCAAATATTAAATTGAAACTTCCAACACCTTTCAGAATAATAACATCAAAATAACTATGCTCAATACTGAAGAGTTATCTTGGATGGTCATTCTGCTTTGTAAAAGTTGTGATATTATTGGATAGTGGCCCAAGCCTATACACCATATCACCCTATTACAGACAAAATCCAAAATCAGATGTCATGAAACCCCTCAGATTGTCATGCAGCCCACAGAGTCCAGATGGAACTACACTCCTGCTTGTGAACAGACTCAGTGGAGGAATAGGCTGTGGGCCTGTGTGCCAAGGCCCCCAGACAGCTCGCTCAATGGTCCAGTCATGCGTGGCCAAATGGCGAACATGGCAGCAGCATCACCACTGTGCACAGCCAGCTGTGAAAGAGGAAGCTATGGAGCACATAAGTGGATGCTCCCAGTTCCTTTATTTGCTGTCGTCAAACGGCACACTGTCCCCTGGGTCAGACTCAGGACACTCATGGTGGGAACATGTGAGTGTCTGTCACCCGGTTTTAGCCCTGCCCCCACCCCTGCCCCCGGCTGTGACACGTACATCTCCTCACCCACCCTCTCCCTTGTGTATGGCAGGAGCTATTTTTAGCAAGGCAGCGGAAATCAGCATTTCAGCATGGATGAACCTGGGGGCTAAACATTGTGTTAGTCATCACAGCCTCTCCTCAAGTCTGTTTAGCTTCCAATCAGTTTTTTTTATTGGTGGTTCATTGCTTTTGGCAGTGTAAAGAATGGAATTGTGAAAACAAATAATAGATACATGATTACCAGTGGGGTCATCTCTGGATGAGACTTTTCTCCATTGCTCTGAATAAATACCCATTTTCAGAGTTTATCCCTGACCTCCTGTCTCCCAGTGTGTGTATCCAACCACTAAATGTATTCTTTTTCTGTTTGTGTGCTCCCATTCGTCCCCCTCCCAGGGATCTGGACTGTTTGGGGGTTAAGAACAGGACAACAATGGCCTTGCCTATTGAGGAGGTGCTGCAGACCCTCAACGACCTCATCACTTATTTCCAGCTCCCTGACGCTGAGCTCGAGCATGAGGAGAAACAGATCAAACTGCGCTCACTCAAAAACCGGCAGAACCTCTTCAAACAGGAAGTGAGTTTCAGCGTGAAACCATACAATTGGTGAAATGACGAGCTATCACACCGAGGGCCCTAAAGTCAGGAGTTTCATTTGTAATGGAGGCAATTTCAGTAAGTGGCCATGCATACAGTATGTGTGAGGAAGGAGAGGTTTAAAAATCTGCTAGAACAAAGTATTTTAAGGCTGAAGCAATTGATTTTTTTTGCAGCGTGTCTCAAAGCTACATTGTATTTGAAGGCATTGCATTTGAAAGTGTCAGCATTTTTGGAGGTTATAAGTTTTCCTCTGGCTGACACCAGTGCACTGAAGCTTTCTCCTAAGCCTTGAGGTACTAAATTACTTTCATCACTTACAAAATGTCAGCTGCCTTCCTGACTGCCTATGATGTCTAATTATGCAACTCCAAACTTCCCATTAACTCTTACCAAATACATATCAATAAACTAAGTGGAATATGTGTGCCATATTTGCATTATTGTCATTACAATTCAGTGCACGCACATCTCTGCAAATCATGCCAATTTCATAGTAAGTCATTCAGGCTGCCTACCTCCCTATCTATATTAATACACTGAAACAGCACCTCTCTGTCCCACCTCTCATATATTACATTTAGAAGATCGATTTGTCATTGTGGACAGCTGACTCATGACTTTTCCTGGTATGATAAATCATCTGCAATTTCCACTTTGTCTTTTGCGCCCTCCATTTAGCATATCTGATCACTATAGATATTTCTGTATTATATAAATCACCATGACATGACCACCAATGGGACTTCTGGGAGGGAGCCACGGGTTTGTATTTAAGATGGTCAACTAATTGACAACTGTAGTAGACAGGTATTTCACCAAGAGAGGAGAAATTAAGCTCTCATCCTAATAGGTTGTGTCAGTAATACATAACGTATTTCAAGGAAAAATTTTGGAACACCTTCTTCATACTGAGTTATACTGCCTTTTGATTATGTCAGTGCTGTGTGCATCCTTTACTACGTGCATGCATGTATGTGGTTATTTTATCTTAATTGTATCACTGTATGTTTCTTAGGGCATGCTGACTTTAGTGTCCAACTGTATCGACCGTCTGAACGTGTACAACAGCGCTGCCCACTTTGGGGAGTGTGCGGGGCCAGAGGCCGGGGCAGCCTGGAAAGACATTCTCAACCTCCTGTATGAGCTGCTGGGTAAGATCAACAACTTCCCTTGTCTGTCACCCCCCTGAAGCAGGTTTAGCACACACACACTTACACTTACACTCCCTACTGCAATCAATCTCAGCGACTTGAGTCGTCGTCGGAGGATAAAGCACCATCTAGCTCTGAGCTGCAGTTCAGCTCTGTCACTCATGTAATGAGGAGGGAGGGAGGGGGAGAGAACGAGCAGCGGTGATGGAAAACGGTGCTGACCTGGCATTTAAACAGCCGTTTCCAGATGTCTCAGACTGGCGTTCCTTGTATTCAGCCTGCAGTGCTGGGACAAAGCGTTTGGGCATTACATTCAAAAGAGATTTCAGGTTTATGTGATGTGCTTCCAGGGCTTTAACCCAACGAGATAATTCTTCACACACACACACACACACAGCCAAGTTGGGGTGTACCCTGCTGGCCAGATGGCTTTATAATTCATGAAGGTGCAGGAGTATCAATTCTCAGCATTAGTTATGTTTCCATCCAGATTTTGTGCATATTTTAAGGACTTTTTTGAAAATTCAGCAAAAGAAAATGTGAATCGCTTGACAATTCCTTCAACTACATTATGAAAATTATTTGAAATGTGACAGTGGGCTGTTGCTTAATCGAAAGTGGACAACCAAACAGTTCAGAAAATGGAGAGATGTGGTTATGTCTTTGATTGTTTCTTTGCTGGTTTCCATCAGCCTTTATCACTTTTTCTCATGGTCAATTTATCCTTCTGCGAAATTCCAGTTTTTCCATTCATATTTTCTAACGTGTTAAATTTGCATAAAAATAGCTGGATGGAAACCCCACTACTGGGTGGTTGGGTGGCTGCTGTTTTGCCTCGGTCTCTGTGTTCTCATAACCCATGTCAGCTGCCCTGCCTGCACACAGCTGCTCTAACTTCTTGTGCTGCGAGCATATGCTCTGTCAGATATGGACCTAACGTTATGAAATGACCCGTCAGGCAAAATCCTCTCATGTCTCATTTCTGCTCTCCCTCTCTCCCTTTCTCTAGCTGTTGCATGTAATGTATGGCTGAAACACCACTGTCAGTCGCTGTGGCATAAAAGATGCATTTGGGAGCAGAGACAGTGAATCCAAACTCCATAACTCCCACTATGGAGTTTGGATTGGTCCCATTCCTGAGAGGAGATGTTGAATATTTTGAATATATCTTCTCCCTTCTAATCCCATTGTAAAGGCCTTGTGCCCTCCAAGTGTGTCCTTCACACTCTTGTTTACAGTGATTTTCCCCTCCTGCCTGGAATTAGCGTTCTAACCACGTCTCTCTCTTCCCCTATTCCCTCCTCCACGCACCTGCTCCAGTACAGCGCTAAGTGGATTTGGGATGCCTCCCTCCTTTTTCCTTGTCTGTCTGCACTGGCTGACCATGTCTCGTTTGGCCAGGACATATGTGGGCGTGTCTGTGTGTGTGTGTGTGTGTGCAAACGGGTGTTTGTGCCTTTCCTCTCCTTGTGCTGTACCCGCTGTCTATCTTGAGCATCTTCTTAATTAATATGTATGATGGTGTCAGAGCAGAACTCTCTTACCTTGAGATTGGATGTGCATTTAAGGTGTCTCGCTCTGGGTGACATTGTTTCGCTGTTGCATTGTTTAAGAAGAGAGGCTTGGCAGTGCGCTAAAGCAGAGCCACTGAACTGCATCGGACAAAAACAATTAATGAGATTTATCTTGTGTCTGCTTTCCTTTACTCTTTAAGTGGTACTTACTTTCCTTGTGTCCCGTAGCGGCATTGATCCGAGGGAACAGAAACAACTGCACCCAGTTCTCCAACAACCTGGACTGGCTGGTCAGCAAGCTGGAGAGACTGGAGTCTTCCTCGGGTACACTCACTAACACTCTCACACATACCGGGCCAACCATAAAACAGGATTATGTTGCATTTTCTCTTCTCTTCATACAACACATCAAGTTCCTTTGATGGCAGTGCACCACACCCCAACAGGTGCATGGGTCACAAAAGATAAAAAGATTATACTGCCTAAACATTCCAGAAAATATGAAAACCTCAAATGTTTCACATCCTTTTGTGAGCAATGCGCCAGCTGCTGCAGTGTGTGAGCGTTTCCCTTTGAGGTATGCAGAGGCGTCTCTTTGAGGAGTGTCCTCTGGTGTCTTTTCCTCATGTCCTCCGTGGGTGTTAGTTAATTGATGAATTTTGTGGCCGTGCAGGCATCCTGGAAGTTCTCCACTGCATCCTAATCGAGAGCCCCGAGGCCCTCAACATCATCCAGAGAGGACACATCAAGTCCATCATATCGCTGCTCTACAAACACGGGCGCAACCACAAGGTGAGCCAGCAAGCCTGTGCCTCTGAGGTTGAGGATAGCTCTGACACCATTCTCTGTTTCCATGTTTCGTCTAAATAAGGCACAAGCTATGCTCTTATATTGTGGCTAAGGTTGGTACATGGTATACACAGCTGTTAGAGTGCTGCAAAATAATCCCACACTATAAATGGAGGTAGAGATTGATCGTTGAAGAACTGTTTTACTTGTTTAGGCTTGAAACCACCCGTCAACAGTAAGGCTTTTCTCCGTCAGCTTAAACACACATTGCTTGCTGAATTTTTTTTGAAGTTGTGTAGAAAATGTGGTGGCATTATAATGCTAAATAGATGCAGAGAAGCAATAGAAGTGTCAGCCTTCACTAGGATGTTGCTGTGACGTTTTAGTCAAACAAGAATGAGCACACCAGCTGTTGAAATTGCACACTGCGTGATATTTTCTTAAGTTCTTTCCTCATTAGGCTCAGTGATACAGCCATACCAAAATGGTTCAGTGGATGCGCATTCATTTTCATATCAGTTCCCTCCAGGCTTCTTTGTCACCCCTTCTTCTCTTTAGCTACTAATTTATTGTACTTACCTTTTACCAGCATACAAATATCCATACTTGACAGTGGCTTCCTGGGGGTTTGGATGCAGAGTGTATCCCCATCGTGAATCAATCTGTTAACAGTGAAATGATATCTAGGGCCAGGCTGTCAGCTGGCCTGGCTCATAAATCAGGCTGAACGTATCATTTGGCTGTAGAGGCTGGAGAACAGGGCTGATGATAAAGTATAGGTGCTCTGGCCTGTCGCCCTTGGCTGAGCTTCCCGGCCCATTTAATTCCGCCGCTTTGTTAAGCTGAGACAGACCGGCAAACATGTTTTCTCCCCCGATAAGCATCTCTGAGTGATTAAACAGCAGTTGCATGAAAAGAGGCTCTCCCTCCAGTAGTAACCTGAAGATTAGGGTTGTCCTGGAAAGGTATGAAATCACATGCAGGGTTTAGTGGAGATCATTGTGTAACTGGTTATTAGGGAGCTGTAGCGCTCTTGTTCATGGCCGTGTCACTCACTGTGCGTGCTGGTGCCTCCACCTCCTTCCCATCTCCTCCTCAGATTCTGGATGTGCTCTGCTCGCTGTGTGTGTGTAACGGTGTGGCTGTGCGGACCAATCAGAATCTGATCTGCGACCACCTGCTGCCCAAGAGAGATCTGCTCCTCCAGACCCGACTAGTCAATGATGTTCAAAGGTTAGATAGCCTTCAACTTGCCATCCCTTCTCTCAACAGTTTCTCTGATGAGACTTTTAAGACTTCTCAAAAAATACTAGTATAAAATAAACTATTTTTTTTAGGTAAGCTGACCATTATCACGCTCAAAAGGCATCCCTCCCTCTGTAAAGTGTTCTTGTACTAAAGGGATACTTCACCCATAATTATTAATTTTTGTATCAAATACTCATCGTGTGGTGCCTTCAGTGCCTAGCAAAGAAAATTTTACTCACAAGCCTTCATGGTAAGCTCATATTCCAAAAACTCTACCTATTGTAATTTTTCAATTTTACAACATGATAAAAAGTTTCATTTAAAAAGCTGACACTTGACATGCTGTATAATCCATTTCTCCAGTATCCAGTCATATATGGTCATGAAGCGGCTTTTGCAGAAGTGGTCTTTCCAGCAACATTTTAGCAAAAATAAAGTGTGTTTGGGAAGTAGTGAGTGTATGACTGGATACTGGAGACTTGGATTATACAGCATGATGAGTGTCAGCTTTAAAAACAAAACGTTTGATAGCATTTTGCTATTGTAAAATTATAAAATTATGGACACGTTTTTTTCATTGGATCAGAGATGGCTGGCATTGTTTGAATTTTACAAGTAAAACTTTAGTTGTCAGAGACTAAAGGCAGTACATGGTGAGTATCCCTTTACATCTTAAAATTATATTTTTTGGAAACAAAATCTGCCAATGTTGGTTCGGCTATTTAAGTCAGTTCCTGAGACAAATAATCTTGTCTCTGGAATTTTCTTGGATCAAGTGTAATACTCTTAATACTAGTGATCCATCTTATTTAAAGATGAAACAAGCTTTGAACTACACTAGAGATAAGTGGAGCTATTTCATCCCAGTGGCATAAATTTTCTCTTGGTTCACTGAGGTATGGAGGTACTATAAGGTACTGACTGAACATGTGACTGTATGTTTTTTTCTTTTTTTTTGATGGACATTTTTGAAATCTTACCATCTCCCATTTCCTCATTGCCAGCATGAGACCGAATATCTTCCTGGGGGTGAGCGAAGGATCAGCGCAGTATAAGAAGTGGTACTATGAGCTGATGATCGATCAGGTGGACCACTTTGTGACAGGTGAGCCCTCTCACCTGAGGGTGGGCTGGGCCAATACGAAAGGCTACGCTCCCTACCCTGGAGGTGGAGAAGGGTGGGGCGCCAATGGAGTTGGAGACGACCTCTACTCCTATGGCTTTGATGGACTACACCTCTGGTCAGGTAAGTGGGAGGAAGGTGTGTGTGTGTGTGTGTGTGTGTGTGTTTTGAACTGAACTGAGATCATAATGAGCGAATGTATTAATAATGAGCAGTAACTCTGGGCTAGGGCCAGATTGTGTCTAGACAGAGTCAGAGCCCTGCAGAGCCAATCTCCTTGCCCAGAATGTGTTTAGCTGTGCACATTTGTGTGTATGTGTAGCCAGGCGTGTCTTGTGTGCATGAGAGAGAGAGAGAGAGAGAGATATAGATAGGGTGTGTGCCAGTATCCTTCACTAGGTCATATTTCACATAGCTCTATCTGTGTGTCTTGAGCAGGTCGCATCCCGCGGGCAGTCGCATCAACCAACCAGCACATCCTGACCTCAGAGGACGTGGTGAGCTGTTGTCTGGACCTGGGTGCCCCCAGCATCTCCTTCAGAATCAACGGACAGCCCGTCCAGGGCATGTTTGAGAATTTCAACACCGACGGCCTCTTCTTCCCTGTCATCAGCTTCTCCGCGGGGGTCAAGTGAGTGTTTGTTTGTGTCTCCTGTGCATTGTCTGAGGCAAACGGTCTCCCTGAACTTCCTAGAAGATGAATGAGCTGTAAAGCCTTGCGCAGACCGATGAGATGCACCCACAGGCAAAACTAGATATGTACTGCTTACATACCCACATACTGTGCGGTACCTCACACTGTTCAAATTTCTTCTCACTCCCTCTCTAGCCTCCATGAAATCAATCTAATCCACCTAGTCATCCTACTCCTAATGCATTGATCCTTAAGGCCTTGAGATTGGACACAGGTGAAGCGGACTGGCTGTACATTCGCCTCTGTTGCCATGGCGACCAGACTCTGATTGACAAGATTTTAAAATGGAATTTCAGGCTCCAGCAGTCGTTCCATGATTCCATGATTGACTCCGTTTTTAGAGCAAAGCGGCATTTTTCTGTAACGGCTCTCTCCGTTTGAGGCCCACAGACTCTTGCCGCTCGATCCACACAGTTTTAACTCGAAACCCCATTAGTATTTTAAAATTGTATTCATTTCTATGGCGTATCAAAACATCAATTTAATACTTGCTGATAAGTCATAGTGTACTAGTTGTTCAGTAACAGTATATGCTTCTGTATGAACATTGGAGAGGGAATTCACCATTACATGTGCTTTTGTTTTGTTTTGTTTGTTTGATAAAGGGTTCAGTTTGCCCTTAGTTCCATCTGTATTGGAAACAGAAAAGAAAACAGGATAATATAAGTGATGTATTTTCTCCTTTTTTGGTTCGTCTTTTATTTTTTTTATGTTTGTCACTGTTAACATCGTTATTCTTTATAGCGCTGTACAAAATTGCACTTTTCTCTCTCTGAAAATGTATCAAGTGGTTTGTTTAATTCACATCAACAATGTCTGTAACTCACTGGATGTGGTAGAAGCTTCAAAAGCTCTAGATTCCTGTGTGAGAGCCATTTCAGTGCCCTCAACAAGGATAGCTGTCAAAGCCTTATTTTTAGCTGGTGTGGAGACAAGAGGGCCCACAGGTGCAGAGATGAGAGTGTGCGGTCCAGTGCGATTCTGCCCCGCTTTGACAGCGTGTGTGTCAGCAACCTCTGAGGCTATCTCACACCCTTTTTGTTCTTGTTCTTTTATGCTTTTATGGTCGGCTTTGTGGCAACATCTGCATCCAACACACTGAGTTTAGAAGGCATGGCATCCTCCTTTGCTGCTCCAGAGTGGATGGCAAGAGTATCTACAGAGGCAGAGCTCAGACATTGTGTAACAGCCGCTGTGATTCTTTGAGCTGCCACTGTAGTGATAAGCTCGGGAGCCCATTTGCAGAAATCCTCCTCTTGGAAATTTTCAGCAACATCAGTTAGAGGTATTTTTGTGGTGACAACATCATCCAGCGGAGGAGGATATAGGATGGTGTGCATAAGCCTCCTGCTGTGCTTGGAGGCAGCATGCATGTCAGCCACCTCTGTCGCCACCTGACACCACAAAGGTGAGGCAACCTCTTTTGCCTCTAAGTTTGTGGAGGCAGGGTAAGTTGACGGAGCGCAGATGGGTTTTGGTGTGTCATCATGTGCTTTGACATTGTGCTTGCGGGCAAACTTCGGTGCCACCTTTCTTACAACAGCTGTGGATGATGAAGAATTTCCTGTCTTTGCTATGGTGGAAGCTTGAGAATCCACAATAGGAATGCTAAGGGATTTTGAAATGCCCCCCTACAATCCTGGGGTGGTCTGCTTAAACATTCCAGAAAGTTGGCAAATTCTGCAGCCAGCGTGTGGAAATTGTCAATCAAATTTTGTGTTTTTCTCATTTAAAGTAATTATTGTGAAAATTGTCCCCAGGGGAGCAGAGGTGGAAAGCTGTGAAGTGGTTTCTTGCGCTGCTTCGATAACCTTCTAAGGACACTTTTCCATTACGGACTATCTGCTCTATTCACCTTGGCTCTACTTGCTTTTGGTATCAGTTACTTTTCTGGATTTTGTTTTCCATTGCAGATAGTATCCCCACATGGCGAAGCCCCATCAGTCACTTGTTGGCATGTTGAGTAGTTTTTCCTCCCTTCTTTACCAGAGGCCCTAGTGTTTCATTTAAAAAAAAATACTTTTTAACTCACTTTTTGTATTTCCTGGTTGTAAGTAGTTACCATTGGGGCTTTGCTGTTCGATTTCCCTCTGACCAATCTGTCTCTCTCTGACTCAACAAGGTGGTTCCAAAAATAGTGTCCAGATTCTATCCCAAATTTTTGCCTAATGGAAAACCAATAAAGTGGGTAGAGCTGAGGCGAGTAGATACCATATAATGGAAAAGTGGCCTTAGCGGCAACCTCTGAATCCAACATGCTCTGTTTTGAAGATGAATTTTTCCATTGCAGCCTTAGATTGAGGAGCAAGAGTAGCTAAAGGAGCAGAGCGCTGCGATTTTTCAACTGCCTCTGGCAGTGCTAGTTCAGTCGTCATAGTGGAAAGCTCCAGAGTGAATTTGCAGAAATCCTCCTCTGTGAAATTTGCAGAATCCTCATTTAAAAGCGTATTTGTGATGACAATACTAACCAGAGTAGGAGGAGAGGTAGAAGGGTGTGCATAAGCTTGCTTATCTGCTTTGCAGGCCTCTTGGGAAGAACTTCTGGGGAATTCAGCGTAGCAATGTCAACCTCTTCTACTTCTGCAGATAGTTTGGCATGTGAGGTGGGAGGTTGTGGTCCAGGTAATCCTGCCCCACTTTGGCAAAAAGGGTGTCACTGATCTCTCCAGCCATCTCACACACACTGGTGGCGTTTGCAGTGGTATCTAGTGATATCTGCTGTTGCGTTTGGAGAACAACTAACAACTGATAAGGTTGACTGTCTTTGTCGTCCAGCAGTGTTCCAGAACCTTCTTTGCTTTTTCTGCACTGCCTTTGGTCTGTTACGATACTCATCCAGAAGACATCCTGAAATTCATGTGGCGTTCATGTTCACAATTATTTTCTTGAGGCCAGTATCCAAAGGGTCCCGAGTTTCACTTTTAATTAGGAGCACATCAACTTCTTTTCCCATTCTCCCAACACATTCGTGCTGCATGACGGCACATAGCCCTGTCCGTACTGAGCAGTTATATAAGTAACTGAGAAAGGTCAACAGATGCTTCATCAGATGTCTGACATCGGTTCCCAAATTATCCCTGTCTGAAGGTGAAGGAATGAGACGTTCAAAGTCATGATCAAAGACTGTCATGATACCAGGTTTCTGTGCTACCGACTCCCTGAGGGGCACCGTGTTCTATATGCTGGCTAAGGCTTCAGGCCATCAGCAGCTGTCTGTGGGTAAAAAATAAATAAATAAAAAAGGTAAGAATAATAATGGCAAATATAAAATAAAATAAACAGGAAAAAGTGACATTAACAAGTTACACAACACAGTTTAACATTCACTCTCTTGTCACTGATAAGCTGCAGTATTCATAGGTAGTGCACTAGTTTTAGGCTACTTACTATTTCATGTGGTCAGAGGGTTTGTGATAGTCCTCTGTCAGCTGTTCCTGTGCACCTGCCTGTGAAAATGAAATATGTCTCGTCTCATATGTTCAAATATGTTACAGTCTGGCCACAGAATCTGTAGTCTCTTCCTACTTTATATTCTCAATCTCGGCCCTGAGCCATCATCCTAACTCTTTGATTTTTTTGATGACATGGAAGGACACCCTTCATCAGCTTGAATGTCTTTACATGTTGTTTGTGCAGACTTCAGTGTCACTGTCATTTTTTTTTTTAAGTAACGTGAATTTTGTTACCTCAAACCTCAAACCGTTTTCCTTCTATCTGAGTGGTGCCGTTGTCCTAGGTTTATTATAGATAGATAGATAGATAGATAGATACTTTATTCATCCCGAAGGAAATTCACAGTTTTCAGCAGTATCCACAGAGTACAAGATTAAGTAAATAAAAAAATAAATAATATTAAAAAATAAAGAATAATTAAAAATAAAGAATAATAAAAAATAAAGAATTAAAAAAAATAAAGAATAAAAGATGACACTCGAGATCTAAAGATCTAGGTACCCAATGTGCAAAAAACAATGTGCAAAAAAAAAAAAAAAAAAAAAAAAAACAGTGTGCATCGATGTATACAATGTGCATACATCGCACAGCCACAACTAATCCAATATACTTATATACTCTATGCTATAATAAAAAAATGGTCTTGTGATTGCACCGTTGAATATTTCCAAATTTGCACAGAGAAATGTGTAACTTACTACTGTATATACTGTAGGTCTGTTCCTTCTTAAAGACATGACAAGTAAAAGTAAATGACAAGTAAAAAGGAAACTGATAAAACCAACAACATACAATACATGGCAGTTTTATATTTAATGTAAAACTCTCAACATTGATTGCAAATAATTCTTTGTTATGTATTTGTCCACAGCTGTAAAATTAACCTAATGAATAACCAAATTATGTTTTAATGGTGATATAACCATCTACTGTTCTAACTACTAAAATTGCATTGGAAGGAGCAGCAATGCAAAGTCAGGCTTGGGGATTTATAGGATCAGTGTTCTAGGAATAGTTAAGACTATTTAAGAATATATAAGGCTTACATAGAATATTTTGTTTAAGTTTGATATCTGTGTAAAAATGCTGTGTCTGTCTTTACTGTCAAACAAGTGATATTTGAAACACTAAAAAAGCTGTTACACTTATTTTGCCCGGTCAGATCCAGCTGTGTAAGCAAACCACTAAACCTTAAGTCTCATTATGCAGATATAACATTGTCCCCTGACATTTCATCCAGCTTTTAACGGTTTGTTTTAGATGGTAGCTTTTGGGTTTTCATATGGAGAGTGCCAGCTTTTGGCCAGTTTGATGTGACTTGTGTCCTGTAGCCCATCAGAGCTTATAAATGAACCTGACCCAGTGAACAGGGTGAAAACCTCCTCTGTGGAGGTAAACGGGCCAAGAAACTGACAGCCACTCATCTTCACCTCTCAGTCATTGATGGTGGCACTCAGAATGGACTTAGTTGCATCATCACTACTGCTGAGTTGCTATTTTGGTCACAACTCGGGAGAGTCTCCTTGCAGGGGTGGCCTGAAACTTTGCCTCATCATTTACAGAGCCACACTTGTCATTCACAGAGAGCACAGGGCAGAGCTGATGGGACAGGGGTAAGACAAAATGACAATAAGTGTAGCTGAGTTGACACTTAGTTGGAATAGACTGTCTTGGTGGTTTTGTGGTCACCAGCCGATCTGTTAGTCCCTCAGGTTAATGAATGTCCGACCATCACTATTTAACTGTTTGTGCTGTGTACACCTTATATGTAAGCACACTTTCATATGATGGTGTTTTCCTAAGTCAATGTAAAACATTTTGAAGTAATACATGTATTTTCAATGCATAAAAAAATAACCTAAAATGCTGCTCATATCAGTGGACAAATGTTTCCCCTCCACAGGGCACGTTTCCTGTTGGGTGGTCGACACGGTGACTTCAAGTTCTTGCCTCCGTCGGGCTACGCTCCCTGTTATGAAGCCCTGCTGCCGAAAGAGAAGATGAAGGTGGAGCCGGTGAAGGAGTACAAGAGGGACGTGGATGGAGTCCGAGATCTTTTGGGCACCACGCAGTTCATGTCCCAGGCCTCTTTCCTCCCCACCCCAGTTGAAACAAGTCAGGTAGCAACTGACTTTAATAGTGCTTTTGTTACAGTGAATATTAATCTATGTAGAGGTATTGCAAATACACAATAAAATCTGACCAATAAATAAAGTTTAAAGTATTATTATTATTATTATTATTATTATTATTATTTGTAGTAGTAGTAGTAGTATCTTATTATTGTTATCTGTAGTAGTAGTGGTAGTACTTAATTGCTGATTCTGACTACAAACTTGTTAATCGCCCTCCAACTCTTTCCACTGTAGTAACTTCCTACCAATGTTTTTGGCAAAATGCCCTTTTTCTGACGTACCCACACTGAGACAAGATGTTTGAACCACTGGACTTACAGAGGTGAAAATGGTATCGAACATCATGTCTCACAATGGATAATTCGGAAAAAGAGTATTTTGCCAAAAATGTTGCAGTCTTCCTTTAATAAAATTGTCCTATAAATTTTGTTATTAATTTTGTTGTTGTTTTCCTCTCTGTCTGTTTTCTCAGATTGTCATGCCTCCCCATTTGGAGAAGGTGCGGGACAAGTTGGCGGAGAACATACATGAACTGTGGGGCATGAACAAGATTGAGCTGGGGTGGTCTTACGGCAAGGTGAGAAATATAATAACCTTTTGTTTTTCTTCACACATGGAAAGTACTGCACCGATCACATGAATCATCTCTCTGGATCAAAAGATATAAAGCATAATCCATACATTTTCCCATGTCTGTGAAGAAATAAAACCTCACAACTGCACATTTTCCCTAAGGATTTTCAGTTTTTTTTTTTTTTTTTAAAAAGTGATCAGCTTGAAATACATTAGTCATTAGATTTAGAAGCGAAATTTAATCATCGGAAAAGCCTGTACATCATCTTGCTTTCTCTTTTATAATTTGCGGTTCAAACCAAAAAGAGGGTAAGTGGAAAGAAAAAATATTCCCATTCTCCATATTCTGTGCTTTTCATTCCTTCATTCCTTCCATTCATGTAGACGTTTCATTCTAGTTTGTTTGTAGGAGGCAGATTCATTGTGTCTGTGTTTTAGTATCAGTCATGAATTACAATGTATTGTTCCGCCCAAGGGCAGAACAGGGTGTTTTGGCTGTTCCGGCACAGCAATAAACCAAGAGGAAGGCCTGAATGTTGATTTTTTATTTTCTTCCATTTGAACAACAAAAAAAAAAAGTTCAATATTTTTTCTTTCTTTCTTTCTTCTTCTTCTTCTTCTTCTTCTTCTTCTTCTTCTTCTTCTTCTTCTTCTTCTTCTTCTTCTTCTTCTTCTTTTTTTTTTTTTAACACAGTGGATACAGGGTTCTATAGGTTTTTCCCTACAAAAGAGTCACTGATGTCTTTCTTGGTTTGTTGGATATTTGCCAGAAGATAAAGCCAAACTGACCTGTTTGCCCAGCTGCCCTTAAAAGAGCATACAAGTAACAATACAAGTAAAAAAATATGCAACACAGCTCTTATGTCTATAATACAAATAAATATAGGAAGTCATCCCTCTCCAGCATTCACACAGGCCTGCACCTGTTCTCAGCACCTGAACAGAGCCATTGATTTTGGATGAAAATAGAAGCCAGGATGTGACTCAGTTGTCTATTAAAACATATTTCTGAAAGTCTTGTTAGCTAAGGTCTCGAGACCTTGTTAGTTAAGGGTGACAGCAGCACAAACTGTGTGTCAAAACTTGTAGACAGGTCGCCCGAGTGCACATATTATTAGCTGCGGTAGTGGTTGTGGTATTCCACTGGAGCTGATTCTGTGGCCGGCTCATGTCATTCAGTCTGTGTTTATATGTATTAATTACGGTGACATTTTGATGAGGATGACGCGAAACAGAGGGAATACACTACTGGCAAACAAAGACAATAAAATAAACACAGTATCTCCTTTTATTTAGCTATGGTTGCATGGAAGCACCTCCTCCAGTTGTTGCTTATGCCACAAAATGCACAAATACATTTCTATAGGAGGAATTATCAGAGAAGAGAATTCCCCCAGAGTCCTTGTACTATTCACAAAAGAGCTGGCTGGTGTTCATTGGGCCCACACAAACAGCTGCATATCTGTACACAGCCCTGCATGTTTTCTTGGTAAACATACACCACTGCCATGTTACCTCCTCTGAGGAGCACGGCCAAAGGGATTATTTGGCATAAAGCGCAGTTGTCAAGAGAGGAATTACACCTCTCGCTTGGTATTCCGGTGGCACACCTCTCTATCTTCCCCAAGAAAACATGCTCCCTCGTCCCTCTTCTGCTTTCATAACATGTTCACTAGAGTAGAATGTCTTATCACTGCAACCAGTAGCACCCTGTATTTTAGACCACATCCCTTTCCCCTTGTTGGTTCACAATAACCTTGACTGTGCGTTGTAAGGCTGTGTACACCTTTCCATATAATGTACACATACCATAGAATTACTTTGAGACAGTGTTGGAGGCAGCAGAGGAAATTCGATATGTCTGAAATGTTATCTCTGTTGACTGTTCTTTTTCTCCTAGATAAGAGATGATAATAAGCGGCAGCATCCATGCCTGGTAGATTTCTCCAAGCTGCCCGAAACGGAAAAGAATTACAACCTACAGATGTCAACAGAAACCCTAAAGTATGTGCAGTGTTATGGGTGAATTGTCTCCACTCATACTTTATTTATTTGTTCATATATTTTCAAGGGAAGACAAAAGGAATCAGAGAGAAGCAGACAGATTCAGAAGAAACAGACCAAGAGAGACAAATTGATAGACTACTGCAAGAAATTTATATTTACAGTGTACCTCAACCAAGTAACAGTCTAAGGCCAGGCTCAGAGTTGGAAGCAGTGGTGGCTCCTGGCCAGAATTTTTGGTGAAGTAAAAGCAGCCTTAGCAGTGGATATGCAGGTGCAGGTGATTTATATCCCCATAATGACAATCATTTGTCAGGCATGCTTTTGACCTCCACCATCAGTCTTACTGGCTTGGCAGAGGAAACCTTTATTTTCATAAAAGCTGACATAATAAAGTAAAATAATAAAGTATTAATAATGTATCTGTGGGTTAAGCACATGCAAATGATGCTCGCTGACCCCGACTCCTGCACCCACTGTGTGGAGAAGCCCACTAAGAGAGGAACTGAAGTTGCCGCAGCCATCAAGGAGGATCCATGCTGGTCTAATGCACCTTCCAAGGCTAGTGCCAAGCCACCCCAAGCATCTGTTAGCTGGGGGGATATGATGGAAACTGAGTCCCCATCTGTTTCCCCTGATCTTTGATGGCTTTCTCACAGATGAGGGGAGAGACATGGGTGACAACCAGGTTGACAAAGCCCGGGTGGATCTTCTTAGAGAGGATGATGCAGAGGAATGTGCCATTCAAGGACATGAAGATGCCAAGCTTCCTGCCAACCAGTCCCAACTTTTGGTTTCAGGGACATAAATCTTTATGAAGTCTGTCAAAGGGCCATGGCCAGGATTGGTGTTCCTTAGCCGGCTGGACAGAGGACTGAAGGTGTGGAGAGGGATCTTTATGATGCAAAGACACTCCCTACTACACAAACCCAAGCTAAGAGGCTCCTACCCGCCGTACTGGCATGTATGAGGGTAATGACACGTTCATGGGTTAAGACAGTTGGTGTCATTACAGCGGGGGGCTGGTAACCTCAGGCCAATGAGGGAAACAGACATGGTGCTGTGTTGACAAAGCATCATCCATCCAACCTGATGGATAGGAAGAAAAGGTGTGCACCCCAGTGCGTTAGCCCACTTATTATGTCTGGGCTTGAGCATAAATTATCCCAACAGCCATTTGGGACGTTCTCACGTTGTAGACTATTTAGGCCTCCAGATAAAGTCATCTTGTCATGCCAATCTCACAGAGAGGAGAATAGAGTCATTCAGTCAGAGCCTAACTCGGCTCAAACAGAAATATGGGTGAGTTCAGAGTGTGCCACTGACTGCTGGGCCTGACCTCCTCCGTTGTGTTAGTGTAGCTGCTGGTGCTGCCTGTTATGAGGAAATATCAACAGTGGGTCACATCATTAAGGCTTTGCCCACATCACCATCTGTGTTGCACAGTGCAGGGTTCACCATCGTGTGTGTCAACTCTCCATCCATTGAGAGATCCGACTCTATTTGATCGGGTTACATTGTAAGGTGTAGTGTCTGAGAGGAAGGTACTTACTACTTAGGTACTTAGGTCATTACTGATGCGTCAGTAGGGGGCTGGGTTGTAACTGGGTTGTAAATGTCACTGGCAAGTGGCCTCTGCAGTTGCGTCAGGGTCACTTAAAGTATCTGGAGTTACTAACAGTATATCTAGCTGTGAAATATTTCCTTTCCCTCCTTGAGGACTGCCATGTCTTTGTAAAAATATCACAGCATGACCACAGTGGCTTACTTTAATTGTCAGGGCGGCACCAAATCTCTGTGGACATGTAGACTGGCACACCAGCAGTTGGTTCAGAGCAGCCAGCGGTTTCCATCCCTGAGAACACATTTTGTCCCTGTGAATATGTAAACGAGATGTGGTTTTGCTCTCCAGGAGCAACCCACCATACAAATAGAGACTCCATCCCCAAGAGGTGGAGCAGTTACAGACGACATATGGCAACGGTCTTTGCAAAGTAAATCTATGCCTCAGCAAGTTGGGCTTTCTCTCACACTTTAATCAGATTCTTCTGACTGGATGTTACTGCACCCTCCTTAGCACATTCATTGCAAGGGGGTATCAGTTTATAAAATTTGTGCTGGTGTTGGAGGGGCTGAGACCATCTCCATGCCATATATTGTCTGAACAGCAGGTCGGCTTGGGTAGTCACCTTGCAACTCAAGAGTAGTCTAGAAATTATATTAGTATGATCCTGAAGGATAGATGTTGCCAGATTGCAGCTGACATATAGTGAATTCACTAAGAGATGTGTTATTTTTCACTGCAGGACACTTCTAGCACTTGGCTGTCATGTAGTCCAGGTCAACCCCAATGCAGAGGACAACCTCAAAAAGATCAAACTCCCGAAGAAGTAAGTGTGCACTTTTCTACTTACACAATATGTCAGAACACTCTTTCTGCTCTGACGGAGCCAGTAATAGCAGCTCATTTCAGAGGGTTTCTCAGAGAGCTGTCAAGAGATAAAACATGTAATTTTGCCATCTGTTAAAAAATAGGAGAGACACAAGATTCATATTTAAAAGTGAATACTAGAAGTAAAGTAGCAGATAAAATACATAATATATAATCTAAGCAGTCTTGTAGTACAAAATAAAATATTCACAAGGCAAATAACCACCAGTTTGAGCAAAAGTTATATATATATATATATATATATATATATATATATATATATATATATATATATATATATTTTGTTTTAGCTTTTATTTTATTTATAATTTCTTAATCTATTTCTTGAGAATCATTCATTTCTGCTTTTTCCCTTAAAGCATTTTATCTTCTTATAACTTGATAAAGTTTAATAGTTAGCATGTGTATTATTAATTGACATAATAAACATTTATCCTCACTAGCTCCCTGATGTGGAAGAATAAAGTTATAAGTTATACATAAATACTTACTCTGAAATTAACTGATGAAAAATGAGGCATTATTTTTATCCTTTTCTCCTGTAGCTACATGATGTCAAATGGTTACAAGCCCACCCCTTTGGACCTGTCTGACATAAAACTGACTCAGAGTCAGGAGCTGCTGGTAGACAAGCTGGCGGAGAACGCCCACAATGTCTGGGCCAAGGACCGCATCAAACAAGGATGGACCTATGGCATACAGCAGGTACACCTACAGTACACTGTGACCAAAAGATGCTGCGACTATGGTGAAAAATCACCACCCTCAGAAAGCACCAGAAAAAGCTGAAGACAATAGCAGTTGTTAGTGAAAAATCCTCTCTGCATATTTTGTGAAGATAATGCAGCGAGTCCGTCTTTTTTCTTCTTTTCCATCTTTGCCACTCTTTTTTTTTCTGTGCACAGATTTCTCTCTTTCATGTTTCATAAATGTACTTCCCATACGTTGCAATGCCTAACCAGCACACATGTCAGACTAAAGGCTTAGAGACTTGGGCTTTATCTCATAAAGGGTAACAAGTCTCATTGTTCTTTTTATTATTTTGTCTAGAATGAAAATTGATTTAGAAAAGACAGACAAAGTAGCGCTATTGGCAACCAATTAGATGCTCAATACTGAGACTGACAGAACAATCGGAACAGACACCACGGCGACAGGACTGAGCCGACTCTGTTGACCAAGCCTAATTAGACAAATGATGAGTTTTACACAATTTGCATGTGTCTACCAACAACTTGAAATAAACTAAAAGAAAAAGAAATGAAGACATAATGTGGTATAGCACTTTGACAACAATGTGTCCCATAAACCCCTATCTATTACATAAACATAATGAAAAGGTATACTATTAATTTGGAATATTATAAAGTAGATTGGTAGATCACCAAAGAGGGAGTGGTTATAGTCTATATATTTAAATGGCTTTTTGGCTGTTAGGTGGGTATACTGTAAATTGCCAGAAAAGGCGATGGGTACATTGTGTATACTTGCATATACCCTCTACTGCACCTGTGGTTATTGGTAGTGGGGATTTGGGTAAATGTGGAGGTGTGTGTGCTGTGTGCATATGTGTGTACATTAAGTTTGGACCATCTGGCTCTCCTCCCTGCAGGATCTGAAGAGTAAGCGTAATCCACGCCTGGTCCCCTATGCTCTGCTGGATGAGCGCACCAAGAAATCCAACAGGGACAGCCTGCGGGAGGCTATCCGCACTCTGATTGGCTATGGATACAACATCGAACCCTCAGACCAGGAGGGCGGTAGGTTCACCCGTCAAAGTTCACAACCTTTCAAATGATTTGATAAAAACTTTGTGTAGTTTGTAAGAATGGGAAATAATGGGCTGATTTTTTTTTTTTTTTTATCCTTCATCTCTATATTTATTTGATCATTTGTATGTTTATGTCTCACTGAAATGCCTGAGCTTTAAATCTGTGTGCCTATTTAAATCTCCTAATTGCCTCTTGTGATGCTGCGGCTGTAGGACAAGTGGTGGAGCGTCTGAGCATCGATAAAATCCGCTTCTTCAGAGTAGAGAGGACATATGCAGTGAAGACTGGGAAATGGTACTTTGAATTTGAGGCAGTGACGGGAGGAGACATGAGAGTGGGCTGGGCTCGACCCGGCTGCAAACCAGATGTGGAGCTCGGCACGGATGAGCTGGCTTTTGTATTTGATGGATACAGGGTAAGCTCTCACTTTGCCTTCCCCTGTGAGGATTCCTGTTTATTGCAGCCAAAAATATCCAACTTCACATGTCATTTAAAGGAACAGTTCACACAAACCATTCAAATAGCCTCTGTGTGATTTGGCAAGGTTTCCAGTTGTGATCCTGCCACTCCAGTACAATTGGGCTAGATGGGCATTCGTTTGTGGAGGTTTAAGTCATCCAATTTACATCTAGAAAAACACAACAGCAACATCTTGTTCCAAAAACTATGAGACAGATGATACACAGCCCTTGAGGGTGAACAGTTTTGTTGCTAACTATTTCCTACCAAAGGCACCAGCAAACTGTAGGTCTAACTATCCGCCTCTGATTCATACTCACTGGGGACACACTGATGCAGTTTACTGGCGTTCTTTGGCAGAAAATGAAAAAACTCTCCATGAGGGTTGTGGATTATGTCAGCTGTCTGTGTCATTCGCACCGAATCAAACTATCTGGATGGAGAATCTGTGCCAGGAGTATGCAGAAAAATAGACATATTTTTTGAATTTTGAGTGGACTGATTCTTTAATTCAGTTAGTATTGAGTTAATTGACTTAATCTCTTTTTTAATAAATGAGGTCATTGGAGTTGGATCATTTTGCTTTTGATTTTCTTCAGACAAGTGTCATATTGATAGCATATTGAGAATAAGATTTTAACACTAAACAGGGCAAAATAAATCATTAAGGTGGACATTTTTTGCAGCGCACATGCTACATCTTTCCTGTGGTTCATATGTGCATGCATGTACACTCACCGTACATACAGGGCCATCGCTTGAACATGGGCAGCCGTTTGTTTGGGCGGAGCTGGCATGCTGGGGACGTGGTGGGCTGTATGATCAATATGGAGGACAAGTCCATGATATTCACCCTCAATGGAGAGATCCTCATCACCAACAAGGGCTCTGAACTCTGCTTCGCTGACTTTGAGACCGAGGATGGTGAGTAAAAGAGTGTGTGGTTGAGTTTGTGTGTGTGTGTCAGAGGCATATGAGCTGTACGTGGGTGCAGAGCTGATAACGTTCATGCAAATCGAAGGTCAAAGAGCGTGAGACTGATAAGGTGATTATAGAAAGAGCTCTTCCACATCTTAAAGTCATTTTTTTTTAAAATAAAGCCCTTACATGCAGAGCAGTGAGACTTAACCTGGAATGACCATGCTCAGGAAATAAGTGAAAAATAAATCACTCCCTGTTATGAAATCACCCTTATTTAACGTGACACGTGTAAATTGCCTCTTAGCAAATGCTGGATTGATTTTTCCTCCCTTCCTGCTGCGTGTGTGTTCTTAGAGCCTTCATTCTCTCTCCTCCTCCTCCTCCTCCTCCTCCTCCTCCTCACTCTCGCTGTCCTTCAGGGTTCATTCCGGTGTGCAGTTTAGGTCTGGCACAGGTGGGTCGCATGAATCTGGGGAAAGATGCCAGTACCTTTAAGTACTACACCATGTGTGGCCTTCAGGAAGGATTTGAGCCCTTCGCTGTCAACATGAACCGAGAGGTCACCATGTGGTTCAGCAAACGTCTCCCGACATTTGTCAATGTGCCGAAGGACCACAACCACATAGCAGTAAGAACAAACAGAAAGAAAAGTGTGGAAGCTGGATATGTACTGCATGTAACTGAAAAGCTGTTATGGGATAATTCAGCGAATGGTATGGAGTGATACTGGATTTTTGAGGCCAACATATTTGAGTAAAAAACCTCAAAAAACAATATCCATAAAAGCGCACATTTTTAGCAAGGAATCATCACATTTTGTAATCAAATAGTCATAATAAAGACGTGTTGAATGCGTAATATTTTACAGCCTAACAATAAACCTCTTAACTTCTTAACACAATATGCACCATCATCTGCTCAACTGTGATATGCTATGCTGCCAACTCATTGCTGCACAAAGTATTATAAACAGTGTAGTCTGCTGGAGAATTTAAGGACAATGCGGCTTTTAAATGATCTCATGTAAGTCTTTTTTGCATAACAGCCAACATATATATATGGGTACCCAAACGGCTGTCCAATAGCGGCCACCAATATGTTGGTTTAACCACTTGTTTGATGTTAACACACAGCGAAGCAGCAGAGAGCCACGCTGTTTTAGTACAGAATGACAAAATGGGCCAGGTGACGACTGAGGAGACGTGCTCCCTCCTTTGCAGGTAACCAGGATTGACGGCACCATCGACAGCCCCCCGTGTCTGAAAGTCACCCACAAGACATTTGGCACCCAGAACAGTAATGCTGACATGGTGTTCTGTCGCCTCAGCATGCCTGTTGAGTTCCACTCCTTCTTCAAGTCCAGTCCTGTCACAGACATGAACGGCGTGCAAGAGGAAGAGTCCCTCAAAGTCAAACACAGGTCCTGACTGCTCTGACAGCATTGTTTAGCAGCACTGTTTAGCTGCTGTCAAATCACTGAACATCACAGCTGCGGGTATTTTTTAATAACACAGTATTGCTATAATAAAGAAATATTCAAGAACACTTGTAATCAGTAATAATTAGTGTATCATTATTTCATTAAGTGGGTGTTATAACGGCTTTGAAGCCAATGAAGAGAACTGTGATGTGATTCCAGATAAAACAGTAGGATAGAGTTCAATATCCACTGAGTGATTTATACTTGAGTCATACACCTCATGATAAACACATGCTGAATATAGTCGCTGATATTATTACTTATGACCATGTTCTCAAAAGGTATCTCCTGAGATCTGTGAAGCACAGTGATGAAAGTAGAAGAGTGGACTACAGCAGCATCACCACGGTATCTAAAATAAAACTTGAGCGTCGTTTGATAGAAAACGTCATTAACTTGCTATTCTCTGTCTGTGTTGGCTAACTATTTCTCATGTCATTTTAGTATTACCACTCAGTGAGGATTTTTGCCGGTCAGGACCCTGCCAGTGTGTGGGTTGGCTGGGTGACCCCCGACTATCATTACTATAGCAACAACTTCAACCTCAGCAAGAACCGAACAGTGACGGTAACCCTTGGCGACGAGCGCGGACGGGTCCATGAGAGGTGAGGCCGTCATGGGGAAGCGGGGAGAAGTGACAGGCTTTGAGTATTATCTCTCCTCTCCTTGTATTATTCCTCTTCCCTTTTTAATCCGCCTATCTTTTTCTGTGGCACTATCGTCACGGCACTGTGAGCACCAGGATGCAAATTCAGGTCAGTCAGTCAGGATTGAGACTCTTGCTGAGATATCCCTGGTTGCTATCCAACTTCACCAAGTTTGAGAAAATAATTTTCTTCAAATTGCGTCTCTTGTTTAAAGGAAGTGTACGTTTAAAATGTAACCTTAACTAGAAACTGTCACACTCTAGCTGTGAATTTCGACGTAACCTCTACAATCCTCTTGTATTCAAAAGGAACTGCAGTACTCTGTCTTCGGCCACTGATGTTAATACCGAAGGAAAAATCACCATTGTGTTTTTGGGTGTTTTGTCTGCTAAGTTCTATGACATTTTGGTCACAATTCTTGGCATCCTCTCTTGGCATGGATAATGGAAGGCGTTTCCACTTTAACAGTGTTTTGAGATTTTTGTCCTTTGACCCCGTCCTTCCACTCGCCTCTCCCGAACCCTCTCTTTACCTTCCTCTCCCTCTCCTCTCTTTTTTCTTTTTTTAATTTAAAAATTGAAATGTATAGAAAATTTTCTCGTGCAGACCAGACTCTCCAGCGACTTCAAGCAAACAGCAAAACCAACCACAATATACTTAAACACTCACACAAACTCCTCTCCTCTCTGAAAGTGTGAAGAGGAGTAACTGCTACATGGTGTGGGCCGGCGATGTGTCCGGCACGGCTCACTCCACCGGCCGCAGCAACGTGGATCTGGAGATCGGCTGCCTGATAGACCTGGCAACCGGCCTGGTGGCCTTTACTGTCAACGGCAAGGAGATTTCCACGTCCTACCAGGTGCTGAACACACACACTGCCGTATTCTCAGAGAGCCAAATTTAAGACTTTTTAAGACGCAATGCTGCCTACAATTGATTTTTTAACATAATTTAAAACAAACAAAAACCACATAGAATGGCAAAATCAGATTGAACTTAGCCAATAATAAAAGTCCTGAAACTTCAAATGGGCAATAACAGGAATTGAACAGAAAACATAAATTGTAAATGTGTTGAGTAAAGCAGAAATGAAGCATAGTGTGCCAACTGTATTAATCCAAAAGTGAGCACGCAGCACAAAGAAGCCTCTGATAGTGAAAGCATAAGAACTCCCAACTATATTTAAGGCATTTTAACACTTTTTAAAACTTTAACTGTAGGTGATTTATTTCAAGCCTTTAACCCGTAGAAAGCCTGTTTGCAGGGTTATTTTTAGGCCTGTTTATGTTTTAATGTCCATTTTCATTCATTCGTCCATCGACCCGCCACATCACATCACATTCACACCCCAACTGTCCAGACTGTCTGTCCGTCTTTGTGTTGTCATCTTGACCTTGAGAGGAGCTGATCACCTTCATTCTCTCTAACAGAGAAGTGACGTCTGCATTGTTGAAGTTCAGGCTCGGTATCTGCCTGTTCAGATGTACTCTCTAAACCCAGAGAACCAAATCTCAAAGAACCGTTCGAAGGGTATAATCTTCTTATGTTCTCCCTCGCTGAAACACGGCAAGGCTCCACCGAGCTCTGAGTCATCCTGCCAGCCGACACTCTTTAGCACTCACACACACACACACACACACACACACACAAGCACACACACACACACTCCTGGAGCTCCATGACATAAGCACTTGCTTGCTTTTCCTGCTAAGCTGCTTTCTGCAAGTAATGGTATTTTCCTGCTGCTCAACCTTTTGATGTGCGCCTCCCATTTAGGCCCGTCATTAATGTGCTGCTCTTTTCTCTGACTAGGTGGAACCAAACACCAAGCTCTTCCCTGCTGTGTTTGTGCGTCCCACCAGCCCCAACCTGTTCCAGTTTGAGCTGACTAAAATAAAGGTACATTGCCCTAATTGGAATATCAAATACATCCCCCGTTGTATATATAATACATGCAATTTAATTACAATGTCCATGCTTTTCAAGAAACTGGCAACTTCTGTTTTTGGATACCTGCATGGCTACAGAATGTGATTAAATGAATACGTTAATGAAAAGATGAGGCCCGCTGGTCATTCACTCCATCCATCCATCCATCCTTGATTGGTTTCTTTCTCTCCAGAATGCCATGCCCCTGTCATCGGCCATCTTTAAGAGTGAACATAAGAACCCTGTTCCCCAGTGTCCGCCCCGTCTAGACGTCCAGACCATCAACGCGGTGCTGTGGAGCCGAATGCCCAACACGTTCCTCAAAGTGGAGACAGCCAGGGTCAGCGAGAGACACGGCTGGTTGGTCCAGTGTGTGGAGCCCCTGCAGATGCTGGCGGTGCACATACCTGAAGAAAACAGGTACTTTAGACGGTTTACATGTGCTCTTGCATGGCGTGTTTCACTTGATTTCATACATCAATGCACAAACAAGATACACCAGACTTCGGTCAAATGGTAAGTGCATAGTAGTAGTCTGGCCATCTGGCGTCCCGTGAGCTTTAGGGCTGGTGGAGAACTTTTTTTTTTTTTTTTTCCTTTTTAACATCAATACAATCTTGATTTTGTGTGACTAGCCTCTTCCAATATTCCAAATAAGGAGAGTGTAGTAGCATCCCAATCATACTGGCCAAATAAAAATAACATGTGTCATCCAGCCAGCAACCCCACAGTCTCAGGTGCATTTGGCTGTGACACAGTGAAGTGGGAAATGTCATTGCAAAAGCTGAGATAATAGAGGTGCAAAAGGTACAGCAGAAAAGCCAAGACAGATTAAAAAAAAAAAAAAAAACATCTCTTGAGACTGATCTGCAGCGAAATGCAGAAAAACTCTGCTCAGTGCCTCGACTGCCACAACTAGTCCTGCCAAAGAGGTTGTGAGGAGGATTACACAGCGGCAGCCTCTACACAGGTTTAGTTTACAGGGGTTTACATGCCTCAGCCTAGCAGCCCTGCCCCTGGCACAAGCTGCCAAAAGGACAGAGCTGCCAAAGTGGCATGTGAGACATTTCAATAGATAAGAAGAAGACTGTTGGTTTAGTTGGTAACCCTAACTAACAGTTTGTCTCGATAGAAACATCAAAAACAGCAAAAATGTTGGACTCTTGAATGCTGATGGATTATTGGACGTGTCTTTAGACCTCATTTCTAGATCTCATTTCATTGCTGCTGTAGTATTGCCATGAAAAAAGTATAGAACTGCAAGGAGTCAGTAGAACACAGTGGATTTATCTTCTCTACAGTGTTTCTAAACTGTGGATCAGATAGTGTCAAATATGTTGTCATCCACAAATACTTTCCTGTGATTGTCGAAACCCATTGTGATGTTGGCATATGCTCACTCCCTTCTTTCCGTAGGTGTGTAGACATCATGGAGCTCTCGGAGCAGGAGGACATGAGGAAGTTCCACTACCACACCTTGAAGCTCTACTGCGCCCTCTGTGCGCTGGGCAACACCCGTGTGGCCCACGCCCTCTGCAGCCACCTGGACCAATCACAGCTCTTATACACCATCGACAACCAGTACCTGTCAGGCATGCTGCGCGAGGGTTTCTACAATGTGTTGATCAGCATCCACCTGGAGACGGCCAAAGAGGCGCGACTTATGATGAACAACGAGTTCATCATCCCCATCACGCCCGAGACGCGTTCCATCCACCTGTTCTCGGATGCCTCCAAAAAGCACCTGCCGCCGGGGGTGGGGCTTAGCACGTCCCTAAAACCCCGCCTCAACTTTACTCCACCCTGTTTTATCACCAGCAAACGGGAGCAACACCTGTATAGTCCCCAGATGCCACTGGACGCACTAAAGGAGAAAGCGATTTCAATGTTGACGGAGGCCGTTCAAGGTGGTGGGCACCATATCCGGGATCCCGTCGGAGGAAGCGTGGAGTACCAGTTTGTGCCAATTTTGAAGCTCATTAGCACCTTGCTTACCATGGGCGTCCTAGGCAGTGAAGACGTGCATAAGATTTTACTGCTCATAGACCCCAATGTGTTTGGAGAGACACGGAGTGATGCAGCCGCTGAGGGTACAGAGAAGGAAGGACTGACGGGGGCGGAGGAGAAGGCGGTGGAGGCTGGAGAGGAGGAGGCGGCCAAGGACTTTAAACAGCCAATGAAAGGACTGCTGGAGAAGAGGCTACCTGAGCCTGTAAAGCGACAGGTAACGTGCACACAACAACAGCTGACATGTGTTCAACCATAATGTAAACCTCTAAAGGTGTATTGCTAATATCAGTGATCATCTTTGTTTAGCACTGCTGTTTCACTGCCATAGAATAAGACTACTTTCACCTGTGCTCTCAATCACATCCTCGGCAACAGCTTGACTGTTATGGATCCATTCAGAAATCAGTCAAACATGAAATTGCTCTGCCTCATATTGTACCAACGACATCGGCTAAAAATGGCACTTTAATAAGTGACATAATGTAAAGTGACGAGGCTCCGTGCGTGTGTTCTGAGCAGATGTAGCCTTGCAGGTGTGTACGTGCATGAATACCTCTGTGTCGCTGAGAAGTATTTCTGCTTGTGCATTTGGCCCGTCTCCTCCCTCTGTCTGTTCCCCAGATGTGTGAGCTGCTTCACTATTTCTGCGACTGCGAGCTGAAGCATCGCATCGAGGCCATCGTGTCCTTCTCCGACAGCTTCGTCTCCAAGCTGCAGTACAACCAGAAGTTTCGCTACAATGAGCTCATGCTGGCCCTCAACATGTCTGCCGCCGTGACCGCCAAGAAGACCAAGGAGTTCCGCTCGCCTCCTCAAGAACAGGTCAGTGAAGCCCAGATCTGCTGCAAGGCCCGATGGGAAGGATAGGACCAACTTAGAGAAACCACCACGTAACTAAAAACTCTGTCTCACATCCTAGCAGCGTATATATGTGTCAGCAACCATAGTGTCCTTGAGTAAGACACTGAGTAATTGCTCACATTTTTAAGTTGCTTTGTACAAGAGGATCAGCTAATTGCCTAAATGTAAAATAAATCGAAACTGTCTCAGCAAGTAGAGTACACACAGGTGCTCACCAGACTGAGGGGCAACATTAAATTCTGATACAACTCGGATGAAATTAGCCAATGTGAAAACATGCTGTTTAAAGCTGATAAGAATTACATAATGGGCTATTTAGTGTTTCTGAAGAATTACAGTGTTAGAGAGACACAAATTAACAGTTTTTCTGGCCAATGATACATGCAGCAAAGTAATGGGGGACAGCAAACAGAGACAGAAAAGAAGTGAGGGTCAGCAAGATAGACTCCTGCAAGGGTTTGTGTGTTTGAGTGCACACCGCTTCAGTGTAACACACACACAGCACTGCTATCATGCATGCTTGGAGCTGCACTACTTGTTTTTATGCAAGTGCAGTAAGTGTCCACATATAGGTAGTTGCCTTTCCCATCCCTCAAATTCCCCATTGGTTTTGTATCATTGATATCTCTCATTTGTGGAGTGTACAGTGGTCTCTCGTTAATCGCGGGAGTTACGTTCTAAAAATAACCCGCAACAGGCGAAATCCGCGAAGTAGTCAGCTTTATTTTTTACAATTATTCTAGATGTTTTAAGGCTGTAAAACCCCTCACTACACACTTTATACACTTTTCTCAGACAGGCATTAGCATTTTCTCACTTTTCTCTCTTGTTTAAACACTCTCAAAGTTCAAACCTTCGTAGAAAAATAAGTCCAGTATAATAGAATGAACGCATTCTGTACTGTACAGGAGACACGGCACGGAGGAGATTGATTGACAGTGGTCTATAGTCCCTTAGCCAATCAGGACGCAGAGCACAATGCACGGGCTCTCCCTTAGCCAATCAGGACGCAGAACACAATGCACTGTACAAAAAAAAAAAAAAAAAAAAAAGCATCCAAAATTGCACTAAAAAAAAATCCGCGAAACTGCGAGGTCGCGAAATGTGAACCGCGTTATAGCGAGGGACAACTGTACAGCAGAGCTCCGTTACTCCGGGGTGAATCAGAGTGGGTCCTCGCTCCGAGTGCTCCCCTCTTTGCGTGTGCATGTGTGTGTCGAACAGAGCCTCGAGGCTGTGTGAATTCATCCTGCATGTCCGTGATGGTGTCACTGCTTCAGTGACAGTGCACACGCAAGACCTAAACATACTTTGCTCGTTCCAAATCCGCCAACAGCTGCAGACTTGTACAGGTCACGTGCATGCGCTTTCATTCATGCCACAATTTAGGGTATGAGTTGGTCTGGCATTCCATGTAAACATATTTCCCAATCTAATGTGTGTACAGTGTGTGTGTGTGTGTGTGTGTGTGCGCATGAGAGAGAGAGAGAGAGAGTGAGAGAAAGAGAGAGAGAGAGAGAGGGTATGTGTGTGTGTGCATATGTGCACATGCTTCCAAAAATAATAATTATTCATTGTTAGGAATCTAGATTAATCTAGATTACATCTTTTGCAGCTGAAAGTGTATTTGCCCATAAACAGCGATCTACATCTCATAAAAAATTCATTTTGCTTTGGCACAAACAGTCACCTTGCCCTCTCGCCCCTGCATGCTGTGTTTGTGTGTGTGTGTGTGTGTGTGTGTGTGAGTCTGTAATAATCGCCCTCTCCTGTCAGGAACACATCTGGAGCATGCACAGTCGGCGTGTTTGCAATGCAGACAGCCCACATGGTCACACATTTTGGGCTGCATGTGGATGTCTGCATCGGGGTCTGCGCAGAACCTCGTGAACAGGGGCGACATTTATGCCCTGTGGACGAAGGCAGACCCTCGCAGACACGAGGATATGCAAAATATGAATTGGCCTTTAGATGTGTACACCCACTCACACACACACACACACACACACACTTAACAGCCCCTCAGGGTCACAGCTGGAGATGGAGCTGGCCACTTCACACCTACTTTAATGAGTTGTCATGGTGTCCTTCAGCCGGCGAGGACCTGGGGAGATTTAGCCACTTAAGGTGTTTCTCTCTCAGTCCTGAACGATGAGATCGCACAACGTTCAGATGGCTTTTGAAACCGAGGAAGGAAAGCCTTGTCGGTCATGAAGCTAAATCAGTGACAGTAAAAAGGATTGTTAGATTTATTTATGTATGTTTTTTGTTGTGTTCACATGCCAGATCAACATGCTGCTGAACTTCAGTATGGGCGAGGACTGTCCCTGTCCACAAGACATCCAGGAGGAGCTCTACGACTTCCACAATGAGCTGCGGCTCCACTGCGGTGAGATGAGCGGCATGCCAAATAAAATTACTTTATGAGGTGCTGCGTTGGCCATATTTATATTGCAATGTGACATGCAACACAACTGGGAATCTTAAAGGAATCATGAATGTGGCAATTTTCTGTTGTTCTGTCAGTTGTATGATATAACTTGGTTCAGTATATCCATGTGCATTTCCTCCCTGTTTCTTGAGCTGCTGCTGTGTCAATAGCCACTGAATTGTGCCAATCTCTATTTTGTTTTTAACTCAGACAGCCTCTTTCCCTCACTGCCTCTCTTTCTGTCTCTCAGTAGAGGTGTTATAGTTCAGTGCCTCTCGCATCACGCTGACATCTCGATGTTTTGATAAATAATTGAATCACCCGGCCCTCCAGGGCGCCACCAATCTAATGACTTTCTCAACTCCGCCGCACAGCGCTGCCCTGTCATGGCACCCTCCACACGGAGGGAACAATAAAATAAGACACGCCATTGCCAAGACAGAGTCGATGATACACATCACACGCATGACATGGCTAACCCCACAGGAAGCTACGCTCGTCAAAGACTGAGATATTGCCTTTAATGTGGTTTGCCCTG
Organism: Myripristis murdjan; assembly: GCF_902150065.1. NCBI lineage: Eukaryota > Metazoa > Chordata > Actinopteri > Holocentriformes > Holocentridae > Myripristis > Myripristis murdjan. The sequence continues at coordinate 19,213,177 of NC_044001.1, read as the reverse complement.
TATATGTGGTTGTATGTGTGTGTAGGAATCCCTATGGAGGAAGATGAAGAGGAGCAAGATACATCTATTAAAGGTCGCCTCCTCACCCTTGTTTACAAGATCAAAGGCCAGCCTCAGAAAACAGAGAAGGAGCCCACTGAGGAGGAACAAGCTGCACCCTGTAAGGATATCACTGTTTTTGTTCTATTAATTAACAAGAGGACTGATACTGTCATTTCACTGAGAATCAAAATGGCATACTTATATTAACTGGGCCCCAGAGTGGTGCAGTGAGCAGTGAGACTGCCCCTCAGCTAGAGGACAAGAAAGAGGGTCTCCCAATTAGAGCCAATAAATTAACACATTACTCCTATTAATTCTTGTTAATCTGGCCTGTGGCTCTCCATTATTTCTATAACTGGCTTTACAACAAAATGCTGCTTTCTCTCTTTATACCACAAGCAACACGTCTTGTTATCCAGTTACTGTTCACTTTTATGTTCCTTGTTTTTTTTACCTTTCTGTTTACCAGCTCTCAGTCTCTGTAGTCGGCTCAGAGGGAGGGGAGAGCTGAAAGGAGCAGGGTGCTGCTGTGTTGCAGCAGGAGCGCTCACAATCCTGCTTCTATTTGTCTGCCAATGTGTGGCCTCAGACGCCGGGTGACAGTCATTTCCATTTCAATTTCTTTTCAATTGCATTATGGTAATGTGGGCCCGCTGGAGGAGAGGCTCCAGAATGAAGAGCATCTTCCACCAGCCACTCTGTGAGAGGAGGGAGAAGCTCGGGGGATAAAACCAAAGATTCTTCACCCGATTAAACACACACATGCACAGGCATGCATACCTAGGCCTGAGAACAAAACCACTTTTACTCACTACACTCAGCACATCAATCCAGAACTAGTTGTATCTCATCTTTATCAAGTGTGATGGAATGTGAGAGGGCTCCACTCAAGCCTCTGATTACAAAACAAATTCATCTGGATCAAACTAGGGACAATTCCTCCCTGTTCTCTTGACCTAGAGTATTTTTATTACAGGAATTTATCTTTAATATATATATATATGACAAGAGAATGTCTTTTTTGACTTTATAGGAAGAAATAATGTACAACAGACATGTTTTCAACATTACCCTAGAAAATTATTCTGAAAATCTGTTTCAAGTCTCGCAGTTTCCAGACAGAGGCGTCGAGACATCTCCGTCTATTCTTACAAGTGCTGCTGGCAACAAGAAGTTGCCAAATTGCAGACAAGTAAATTTTGGCTGAAATATGTGCTAGTGACTGCAGACGCTGAAAGGCAATCTCTCCATGGGGATTTGGTTTGACCCTGACGTAGAGCACATAAGACCGCTGCATCGATCTCCAGGGAGCGAGGCAAGTGCATTCCTCCCTAAGAGACTGCTCTGGGTGGTGGCGGTGCGCTTTGCTGTGAAGTCTGATTGATGAGCAGGCCGGTCTGCGGTGGCAGCTACAGTTCAGCAGCATCACATCTACTTCTGTTGCAGCCGCGGGCGTCCGACAATCAGAGAGGGGACTGGAATCGCGGATAAGATGAAATTTCGTTGGGTGAATTCGCTCATCTGCTGTATTATAGGTCCTCGCTTTCAATCAGCTTTTTGTTCATCGCGGCTTGCACTATGTAGATCGCATCTCTCATTCAGCTGGCTTGAAGTCCTGATACACGGCTATTATGAGGAAATCACCAGGCACTTGCCAGATCTGCCTAAGTGTGTATAAGGACTTCCAAGCTAATTGTATCAGAGGTGCTTTCCTTATAAAATGAGTTGTGCCTCAGACATTTACCTCAGAGAAGTAAGATACAATGTAATTATCTATTTGTACATTAGTGTTGCATCTTAATATGAAAGCCATTATTTTATTTAGTTTATTTCTAGTTGGAAATTTTATTCATCCTCAACAAGGGTGTCCAAATACGAATGGGTATGGTGAGATTCTGGCCCCATCTTTCTTGTCTGTCACCCTCACCGCTCAGGAAGGCTGTGTGAAATAAAGGGGTTTCAATTAGATTTAGGTGACCTTTTATTAGCCCACTCCGCCATCTGTTTCTCGTGCTCCGTGTTGGTTAATTGTTTCACTGTGAGACAGCCGGTGGCCAACATCAAAGTGCCGTTCAGTGCAGCTGAACAGGGCTGAAGATCTGCTAGGAGATGGCAGCGTGGCCAAGGGTGTGTGGAAGACATGATGTACTCTGCTCTGTGATTCCTGGCTGTAACTTATCCTCCTGCATCCCAACATCCCTGAACACGCAGCAGGCGCCGTAGCCTTCCCTGAGAGTCGCTCGAGTACAAGGAGAGGAGCAATACTTTTCCAGCCTCCTCTGATAAATGTTTTGTGACATGATGTCTTGCCTTGAGCAAATGTGTGTGTGTGTGTGTGTGTGTAGCAATGTGATATAGCACATAGCCTTACCATAAAAACCACTGGGCTCCATCAGTGTAACTCTAGAGAGGCCAGATTTGTTTGTTTGGGTGTAGCGGGGGGAAAAGTGCTTGGGGGCTGTATTCAAGAGAGAGGGAACAAGCGAGTGTGTATGATAGTGTGACAGAATGAGAGTCAGGTGTTATGAGCCATGTAGCTGAAAGGGAGGAGTGTTGTTTCTTATTTCAGAGCAAGCCGGTCTCTCTGCCCCCCCTCTGATACCCATGCAAGTCTCAGCTGCAGGATTGCTTACCGCTGACTGTGACATTCTACCGGCTCCACACCCATCGCCAAACACACACACACACACACACACAAACACACACACACACATACTTTGGTAAACTCAGTTTGCATGATTGGCAGCCTGATGTCAAATACTCATTGGAATACCAATCAATTCCATCAGCAAGACAGACGTTGGGCCTTTCACCAACACAATCACCTAATTGCGATACTTTTAAGTCAATGGTAAAATCAATTGTATGTAAATGGCTCCATCCTCCATGACACTGAATTGTTTAATTGACGTCTCTCTCCCCTCTCTATTCGCAGAGCAGACACATGGGTATAAGCACACACACTCAAACACACCCACACGCAGCGAGGGTCCTATTGATCCAGCTTTAATGAAGCCTTAAGGGTAACCCACATACGAGCTGTCCAAACAAATGTCTCCGTTTAACCACAGAAGCAGAATATTGTACGGTACTATTAATACTGCGTACACCTCCTGTCTCTTTCTCTTTACATAACATGGCTTCCTTTACACCCCCCCACCCTACCACCACCCCCCACCCCCCTTCCGAAAGCGTGCAAGTGCCTTTTTTGTGAATGAGCTCACAAAGTGTGTGTGTTTTCCTTTGCGGAGAACAGAAGAAAACGACTCTGACATTGTGCGCACACGACTGATTAGCTCTTCTTCGGAGAGGGAGACTTTCACAGGGGGCTGATTCACAAGCGTAGCTCTTTTAGCTTGACTGAAGCCACGTTAAAGACTCTGAGGGATCTGTCTTTCTTGTCCTGTGCCAGTTTTTGGGAATGCTGCCTTTAAATTCTACTTTTTTTTTTTTTCTTTGGTGCTAAAGCTTGGGTTGTGCTTGTTAAAAACGGGAGCGCCTAGTTGAGTGGAGGCCTTTTAACATCAGTCTCATAGAGATTTGTGTGTGTGTGGGTGCAGTGTGAACCAGAGAGTTTAAAGAGTGTAACTGTCTGTTGGTGTGACCTCAGTAGACTAAGAGAAGGTTGCATTCTCCTCTTAAAACAAAATAACATATATTAATGTTCATAAAGAAATGCCAGAAGCAATTCATTGTCAAACAAAGTCTGCTACTACCATTTCAGCTGGTAAGTCATATCTCGCTTAGGCCTGCTGTAGATAATTCGACTAACCTGTATTTCAAATACTCATGTACAGTATTATTTCTTTTTTCATGCTCCTTTATTATATTCTTTAAGTTTGCTGCAGTAATATACTGTGATGCTCATTATCTGTGAAGGTGTGGGAGGTGACTGTAATATAACAGTCATTAGGTAGTGATGTAAGTTTCATCATATCTCTGAATGTGATGTAGGAGGTGATTGGCCCCTTGCCAGGAGTCATCAGCCTAAAATAAATGACCTTTGGCATTAAACAACTATTGCATAATGGGCATCATCATCATGCATAGGAGCACCTTATATCACAGCATCCTTATACAGTCAGACCGGCACATCTCTCCATGCTAGGACTCAAACTAAACTTTTGCCTGGGTGTTTTGGGTCTGTACTTCCCTTGCCTGTCAAACCATAGATTGTTACAGAAAGCCAAATAATTTTGTTAAGGATGATTAGCAATCAAGAAAGGCAAACAATGCATTAAGGGAGTTTCTAACACCCCCTTATTTCTGTTAGTCTTAAAATTAGCATAGGGTTTTTTCCTCAGTTGTGAAATTGTTATAAGAAAATATGACAAACTACATTCAGCCCTCAAGGCAGAGGGATTGCAAGTGCTGCACAGAAACTGTAAGATAATTAATGCACAATACACAGTGATAGTCAATGTTGATGTGAGCACCAGCATTATATTATCCGTTCAGTGTTGTATCCAGAACAGATCTTTTTGATGACTTCTGTGGTCCATTTATTATTACATTTATTTATGCTGGCAATCTCAAAACCACAAACCGTTCTCCCATAGTGAGGCCTGAAATGAAAGCAAAGAAAGAGAAATACCAAGTTTAACAATGCAAGGTTTCAGTTCAATAAAGAGTTACATGCGATTCATGTTTATCCTGCCTCCCGACAGCCAACCTGAAGGAGCTGATCTCTCAGACGATGGTGAGCTGGGCCCAGGAGTGTCACATCCAGGACCCGCAGCTGGTGAGGAAGATGTTCAGCCTGCTGAGGAGGCAGTATGATAGTATTGGGGAGCTGCTGCGGGCCATGAGGAAGAGCTACACCATCAGCGCTGCCTCGGTCCAGGACACTATCAACCTCCTGGCCTCTCTGGGTCAGATCAGATCTCTGCTGTCTGTCCGCATGGGGAAGGAGGAGGAGAAGCTTATGATTGATGGACTCGGGTAGGTCAAGGTCAAGTTTTTTTTTTTTTTTTTTTATGTAAAATACACCAAGATTATGGGCTCGTCTCCACTGCAATTCATTAGTGTGCAAAAGCCTCATATCTTTATTTTGCTTTTTTGAACTTTTGATTGATATGTGGCATTGTGTCAAACACACAGATGATGTTAATATAGGCATTGCTAGACAACCTGGCCATTTTTTCTTAATTGGAGGTGACAAAATTAAAATGGAAGTGCCCAAATTCACCTCTAGTTTTAGTGTCCTTGTTCTTGGTTGATGCAGTGTTTTAGAGTGCACTTTTTTGTGACTTTATAATTATGTGGTATATTTGTTTGTCCTCCCATCCAGTGACATCATGAACAACAAAGTGTTCTACCAGCACCCCAACCTGATGAGAGTGCTGGGCATGCATGAGACCGTCATGGAGGTCATGGTCAACGTGCTGGGAGGGGACAAGTCACAGGTACTACAACCTCCATCCATATAGACATCACTGCTCACACTGGGCTTCAAAACAGCCTTGACCTTATTTGGCTCTTATGGTTAATCGGTGGTTTTAAAGGATCAGTTCACCCAAAATGCAAAAAAGCTATTTGGAATATAGGATAGATACAGTGTTGTTTCTTTCTTTCTGTGTGTGGGCTGTTCCTGTCAGGATATGTTTTAAAGTAAGATGCTACCTCACCTGAGATGATATCTCATTGAAAAAGTTAGTTTTTTTAGTGTGGCTTTCTTCATGATCAATTGTGTGCGTATGTTTGCCGGGTGCACTAATGAAGACGTGGTCCCAGTAGGTGGGCTTTCTCCTCAGGCTGACAGCATCAGACTCTAGGATGGAGGGCAGGGAGGGCACAATGCAGATGGCTTGCTGTGTGAAGGTGTCAGGCCTTTTTAGACGTTAATTAGGAAACAAGGCATGTGGGGGAATTTATAGCAACAAGCCTGGAGGAAGCCAAATAGTCATTAGATTAAACTGTGTACCCCAGAATATAGCAGCACCCTCTCCAAATCAAGCTCTCTTTCGCTATCAAATTACTGTTGTTTGGAGTGACAAATTCTCAGCAGAACCTAAGAACATGGCCTGCTATTTGTGTACACATCTTATTTCAAGACTGAAACGTGCCATCTGCTCTTGCCTGTTTATTTCTGTGTTCTGTAATTTGTGACGTGTTTCTGAGTCAGGACATTATTCTTATTCTGAAAAACAACGCTCCTGTTTTTTTTCCCCTTCTTCGTTATGAATTGAACACGTTGCATCTTGTGTTCAAAATCAAACCAGACAAATGTTTAACCTTACCTTTGCTTGGTCTTTATGGGCCCTCCCACAGGAAATTGCCTTCCCCAAGATGGTGGCCAGTTGTTGTCGCTTCCTGTGCTATTTCTGCCGGATCAGCCGACAGAACCAGAAAGCCATGTTTGACCACCTTAGCTACTTGTTGGAGAACAGCAGCGTGGGCCTGGGTGGGTATGCAAGGCTCCCTCGGGTCTCTATTTGGCTTCAGCTACAGCAGTGATACTGTACACCCTTGTGGATAAGCCCATTGAGTCCTGGGGCAAAGCTCTCCACATTATTTTACTGGATGAACACTAAACAACACAATCAAGAAAAGACTTATGGTAATCCTACAGTAAGTTTTGTTGGGATGTTGTGCAAATCTACAATCTACTACTGAACATCTTGTGGTAATATTTTAGTGACTCCATAGAGGATAAAATAACACTATAAAGTAGGATAAGGTCACTGGGATGTAAGTCCTTATATAAGCAGAAATGAGCAAGGATATTATTGTTTCTTTTATGTTAGGGCTTTTTGCCTTCTCATGCTGGCTGTCATGTTTTATTGTGAGAAAATCGACACATGTCAGTACTTATGCTCTGACATAAGGGACAACCATCCTCTAGGGTGTAAGAAAGAAGGATACCTAACGTTCTGACGGCATCCACATCATTATGGGTGATACACACCCACATTAACGATGTCACAGGGCCTGTTCTTTAGCTGTGAGCCTGCATATATTAGCCTCACACCTGAGGAAAGGTGTGAATGTGCATGTGTGTGTGTGTCTGTGTGTGAATGTGTGTGTGCGTGCGCGCATATGTGTGTGTATGAGTGCTGTGAATTCATCGGGAAACAGAGTGACTCATCCCCCATTCTGTTAGAAGATGGCGATGCCACAGTCTCAGTGTGCACCCCACCGGGGAGAGAGCATGTCTCCCCTGGATACACACACACACACCTACACACACAAACACACACACACACAGATTGCTCATAAGACAGAGGACAATATATGCACAAAGTCATTTGCTCAATTAAACATGAAAATGCAGTTTTAAAAAAATCAGTTCACATTAAAATGCAGTTTCCAGAAAAGCCTACAATGTACAGCATATCTGTCGAGTAATAATGGCTGCAATCAAAGATCTAATCTGATCTGACTGGAGGAGCATTAGTATGAGTGTCCACTCCCCAGTGCAAAGAGGAAGAGGAAACTTTCCTTTAACATCCATGTTAGCCAGCTGTTACCAAATTAGCTGCTTGTAAGATTTGGAAAGAGTGGAAACACTGCCCCCTGCTGTCTGCTCTCCCCTACACAGGAAAGCAGCTCAAAACCGATTGATCCAGCAGCACCTTGTTGCAGTGTAAAGGAAGGCACAAACGAGTTGCCTGTGGAGATGTAAGGTCAGTAAGTGACCTGTGTGTGTTTTCTGTCACAGCTTCACCAGCGATGAGAGGCTCCACTCCTCTAGATGTGGCCGCCTCCTCGGTGATGGACAACAACGGCCTGGCTCTGGCACTGGAAGAACCTGATCTGGACAAGGTGGGACTTCAACCTCACTTGCTCTCTGTGTCTTGAATTTTGCGTACCGTGCAATCCAGCTGTTTGATTCAGAGGCTAATTTGTCAAGTTTTTTTAAAATATACACTAGCGTTGTAAGCTCGAGTCAGAATGAGATAACCGAGCTGAAAGTGATGCATAAATCCAGGCTGAATCAGTTAAGGATAGTTATGGTTGATGCACTTGCAGGTGGTGACCTACCTGGCAGGCTGTGGTCTCCAGAGCTGTCCCATGCTTCTGGCTAAAGGCTATCCAGACATCGGCTGGAACCCCATCGAGGGAGAACGTTACCTCTCCTTCCTGCGGTTTGCCGTTTTTGTCAATGGTATGGCGGTTGTTTCTCTCCCCACGCTCTCTCTCTCTCTCCCTCTCTTTGTTTGCCTCCCTCTCTGTAGAGGAAGTGTGTCGAGTGGCTGGCTAATTATCACCCAGCATAGGTCCAGCAAAGTTTGAAAGCCCTCCATCTTGTTGCTAGAGGCAAATCCTGGTTGGAGTTCTAGCCTGAGGCTTAGAGCGAGTGGCATGTGTGTGTGTGAGTGTGTGAGTGTGACAGAGAGAGTGAGTATTTTGTATTACTGCTGATGTTAATCCTGCATTTGTTTGTTTATATGATTGGATCCATGTCCATCCACATGGTTGTTTGTGTGTACTCCAGGCGAGAGCGTGGAGGAGAACTCCAGCGTGGTGGTCAAGCTGCTGATCCGTCGCCCCGAGTGTTTCGGTCCGGCGCTGAGGGGTGAGGGAGGGAACGGCTTGCTGGCTGCCATGAAGGAGGCCATCAAGATATCGGAGACACCTGCTTTGGATCTGCCGGGCTCCGTACAGGGAGTCAGCTCTGATGTGTAAGACACAAAAAAGCGAGCAGGCCTTGTCAAATCAGTGTTGATGACTTACAGCTAAGATTTGATGCTTATCCCTCTCTTAACTGTGTCTTTCGCAAGAGGCTGTTTGACAATTGTTGATGAAGGTTTTCAGTCATCCAGGTGATGATATATCTACAAGTAGTAAGACAAAGGCAATTTGATCTTTTGCTAAATATTAAGGATTTTGCTACTGATTCAAAAAGCTTCCTCGGTTCTAACTTGACAGGGAGTTTTCTGACATTCACGCCTTTGTGGTGATATTAGAATTTGAAGGTGTGTGTCAAGGTGTGAAAAGCCCAGGAAGGTTTAAATACTGAGGAACTCCCTTTGCACATTAGAATTAATGAGGCTGCTCAGATGGGGGGCAAAACATCTTCAAGGTTACACAGAAAGTTCCCTTTGACTTACTGTTTGGAGATATGCTTTTTTATAATTTTTTTCTTCTTCCACTCTCTCTCTCTCTCTGTCCTCTCTGACCCTCCACCTTTCCCATCAACAGGTCTGCTGAAGGAGATGATGAGGAGGAGGTGGTTCACATGGGCAATGCCATCATGTCTTTCTACTCTGCCCTCATTGACCTGCTGGGACGCTGCGCCCCGGAGATGCATGTATGTTTGATAGATATATCACACAGTTTGATTACTATTTTTTTTTTCTCTTTGCTTTGAACATCTTCTTACTTCTCTTTCCCATTTTTGTCTATTTTCTTCCCTCCTTCAGCTCATCAACAAGGGGAAAGGTGAAGCCCTACGTATCCGAGCCATCCTGCGCTCTCTGGTGCCCACTGAGGACCTGGTGGGAATCATCAGCATACCACTCAAAATGCCCATCATCAATAAAGGTACTGCTTCCCATGTTCGCTCCGTTAAAACAGAACAGCAGCATGCAACATGTACTCGGCTGTCAATCGGAGGCCACATCACATCCATTTGCATCACACCGTGGGATGTCTAACTCCTGTGAAAGCACAACAGCGACGAAACTCCGAACATTCGGTGCGAGGCGGAAGGTTATCGATTTCATTTTGCTGCTCATGCCTTTTTAATCAGCACAATGCTTTACTGCACACTCCCATAGCTCTGAGTAAGCCAGATCATTTCTATAGCGGGCTGTCTTGCTCTATTGATTGATCTGCGTAAGCATAGCGACACTCGGCTCTTAAATTTGCTGCTGTGAGCGCTACCGCCTGCCTGCCACATGATGAGTTCTGTCGAGAGGCCAAGATCAGAGGCAGCGAGCCGTAGCTCCACCAGAAAACTCTCATCCACAAGCTGCACGCTGCATGCTGCCTAATGAATACACATTGCTTTCCTAATCAGAAAAGACTGGGTATTATATATACTGTGGGCTGCTCCCAATGGTTCCACTGCCTCACAACTGTGTGGATTATGCACAACTCAAAACGTGGTGAAAAAAAATTGTATGTATGTCTAAAAAGCAGCTGTGTTATTCCAGTTATCTGTTTTTCCCCTCTGATTGTTGCTCCTCTCTGTCTTCTCTTGTCCTGTCTCTCTCAGATGGGTCGGTGACAGAACCCGACATGTCCGCCTGCTTCTGTCCAGACCACAAGGCCCCCATGGTTCTGTTTTTGGACAGGGTGTACGGCATTGAGGACCAGAGCTTCCTGCTCCACCTGCTAGAAGTGGGCTTCCTGCCTGATCTGAGGGCCGCCACCTCTCTGGATTCGGTAGGTTGGACCATGTTGGATGCCTCAGGGAAAGGCACTGGCCAGTCTCTTTAACGTGAACTTCATCAAGGAGTCTCAGGATCAATATCATCTGGCAACTTTTTATACTAATGAACAGATCCTCAGTAAGCCGTGGTTCAAGTTTCTCTCAGGTTTATTAGGCAAATCTCAATCAGTTCAAGCAAACAGTCACAGAACAGAAACCTGGCTCACTGAACCCGAACACTTTTGAATCCTTACTGGATGCAAATGAACAAAATATGTTAAGACCTTTATTTAATCCACAGCAGGGGACAAAGAAATAAATGCATTTCAGCATTTAGCCCTCATCAGCGTTTCTGAGTGTACCGCAGTGAGTTATTGTATCAAGGGAGCATGGGAGCTGGAGCCCCTGGGTGTGTGTGTACATGTTGTGTACACTGTGTACAGTACAACAGCAGCGGGGGTTCAACCTCTGGAGATTCCTTGGACAGCAAGAGGAGAGATCTTGAGGGCTGGAATATCCATGGATTTGTTTTAGGTTTGGAGGTCCCTGAGGCGGCCGTCGGCCCCGGTCAACAGTGTTAATGTGGCAGGAGCTAAGAATAACGCTCAACCCCCAGCTGTCCTCGCTGACAGGCAAAACACAGTGTTGATCCATTCTGAGCTGCACTCAAGATCCCATACTAATTCAATCCATCCAGTACAAGTGACAATTTGATATCTGGAAGCTGTTTGTGGGTATATATAAGAGTATTACCTTAGTCCCCTCAGCTTAGCTTGGTAAATCTGTTTTCATTCCATGTCAGCAACATCTTGCATTACAAGATCTTGATATATTTCCCCATTTGACCTGGTCATTGCATATACTCATCTCTTATTTTAGATGAGGTGACGTCCGTGCGTTGACATTGTATAACTCGAACGACCCTCGACCTCTCTTTGCAGGAAGGCCTGCGTACGACTGAGACAGCCCTGGCCATGAACCGCTACATCGGCTCAGCCATGCTACCCCTCCTCACCCGCTGCGCCCCCCTTTTCGCTGGCACCGAGCACTACGCCACGCTCATCGACTCCACCCTGCACACCATCTACCGCCTGTCCAAGGGCCGTTCGCTCACCAAGGCCCAGAGAGACGCCATCGAGGAGTGCCTGCTGGCTGTCTGCAAGTGAGCAGCATACGCACGACCCACCGTGCTAGCCGAGTTGAATAAAGTTTCCCCAGGCGGATTACGCACGGCCGAGACTTTTGTGTGAACCAACGCCAAATGGCCGCGGTATCTCAGCTCACATGAATAAAAAAGCTCAACAGTGAATTTTATTACTCTCTTCACGTCATCCTATTAATATGCAGGCTCTTTCCCTGCAATATCCACGCTTATTAATTCTTTAATAAGTCAGAGAGACAAAAATGGTCAGAGTGTGACGATGCCATTGGGAAAGCCAGCCCCGGGCTGCACTCTTATCTGTCTTTCATTATTCTGCAGGCACCTTCGTCCCTCCATGCTGCAGCAGCTCCTGCGTCGCCTCGTCTTTGATGTGCCCTTGCTGACCGAGTACTGCAAGATGCCTCTCCGGGTGGGCAACGTCTTCCTCACTTTTCCCATCATGTTCTCTGTTTTTTTAAGCCCTTATCCGTCTTTTATCTTCACTCACTCTCATTTTCACAGTTGTCTGCCACTGTCTGCCACAGTTTCTGTTCCTTTGTGTCTGTATTGTTTGTCTCTTGCTCTTTCCATTTTCATTTTTTCTGTCATTTTTCTTTTGTTTTCCTTTAACCTCTGTTGCGTCAGTGTGGTAGCAGCACGGTCACGCTCTACTACCTCAGTTTATTAGATTGTCAACCTGCTGGGTGGTATAGACAACGTTTATCAACCACCTCCACTGTGCTATACGGTCTACCATAATTTCTGTTCACCTCTCTCCCTCGCTCTCTTTCACTCACACACCTTCACCTACATGTGCTCACTCGCATGTAAACACATGGACAGGGTCAGATGGAGTCACGTTAGTCAGAAGTTGGCTAGGAGGCCAGCTACTGGAGAAAAAACAACAACAGGGTGAACTGTGTGACTGATTAAAAGCTTGTTGGCTTCAGTGTTCCACGAAGTCTGTCTGGCCTCTGGAGAGCAATGCTGGAGATGTAATAGCAGGCAACTGGCTTACGAAACGGTGACCACAGTTGTTCTCTGTTTCCATGCTTACATTTGGATTTCATTTAAACTAGCATGGAAGAATTGATTTCCCTTGGTGTATCATGCATGGCACTCTGCCATTGTGTTGGGAGAATGTGCATGAGTGTATGTGAGTGAATGTGTGTACGAATGTCATGGCTGTGGTTCAACATAATGGCAAAACCACAGCTGACCCATTCATAAGTCTCGTCAGAGTTCTGTGTCTCTTGACCTTTGCCCTCTCTGTGTCCTCCCCAGCTGCTGACCAATCACTACGAGCAAAACTGGAAGTATTACTGCCTGCCTTCGGGCTGGGGCAGCTACGGCATGGCGTCTGATGAGGAGCTGCTCCTCACCAAGAAGATCTTCTGGGGCGTGTTTGATTCTCTCTCTCAGAGGGTGAGGAGCCGCTCATCAGAAACATCATGGCTCTCCGCTAAGCCATCACAGGCCGATAACAAACAGACCGAATCAGGCACTGCCATCTTTGATCACAAGGCTCTGACCCTGTTATTACAGAAGGCCACGTAATTACGGAATGGCAACTACAGACCTTTTAGGTTCTTTTTTTGTCTGATGATCTTTGTTTCTATTAAATTTTACTTCTAAGAATGCCTCATTGTCTGAGGAGTAGACATTTACATGTAGTTGGCAAAATGCTGGCATCCACTATATGCTAAGAAAATATTATGTGCTGACTAATTTGGACCTGAGTTTTTGATTGCATAATATCATGAATGTGTGATTGCACACTGTTAATTTTTGTTGTTTTTTGTTTTTTCAAGTTCTTTTTATAATGCAGAGCCCTGGATTCAGCACAGCTCTGTAAATGCACACCCATGAAAGTAGGCTGGTTAGAGGGCTGGCTTGAAAATGTCAATATCTGGATAGCCATCATTGATCCAAACCCTCGAGCAGCTCGGTCCCTCAGCTCTTAGAATAATTCTGCGTTTATATCCATTATCTGCCAGCCCCTCCATGGTCACTGTTAGACTGGAAAGGCTATATGGCTTCATTTTAGAGGTTACATTAAAAATGAAAACAAGCTTAATATCTTAATTTATTTATTAATCTCATTGGTTAAAGCACAATGTGATTTGCATAAGTGCGCTGTAACAGAGTATAGACTTAGAATTGGCTATTTTACATTCTAAAGGGATTTTTAAAATTTCTCTTTCCTTGCAGAAATATGACCCGGAGCTATTCAAGATGGCCATGCCTTGCCTCAGCGCCATAGCTGGAGCTTTGCCACCGGACTACGTGGACGCCTCCATCAGCACCACTGTGGAAAAGCCTGTTTCTATAGACGCTCAGGGCAACTTTGACCCCAAACCCATCAGTACATCTAAGTATGCCACACTGCCATGCACAGTGCATGGTTTTTAAGCATTATGACAATGCATTTACATACACTTTCTTCAAGCATGCAAACAACTTGTGTGCTAGACTTTCAGCTTGGTGAGTAATTGTCACACTCCTTTCACAGCATATCTCTTCCAGAGAAGCTGGAGCACTTTGCCAACAAATATGCTGAGCATTCCCATGACAAATGGTCAGCAGAGAAGGTAAGATGGAAGCTGAGACACCCTGCTGGGGAAAATGTGTTTCAAATACTGTGATTTTAGCGTTTGCTTTAGAATTTATAATTTCTTGCAAGGATATTGGCCTTCATGTATTATTTTGGCTCAGATGAAAAAGTTAACTAGTACTGGATTGAGTAATATCACAGTGTTATTCCCTGTGGTGGTTACTATGAAATGGGTTACAGCCAGAACTGGGTGAATCGTGACTCTTAAAATGTGTTGCACGCACCAACCTAATCTCTTACTCAGTCTTTCAGAAGATTAACTCTGTCTTTAGGGAACTCTCAAGACAAGATTGCTTTCAGCTAAGCACTGTGTTTGTGCCTCAGGTGTTGCTGGGATGGAAATATGGAGACTGTGTGGATGAGAAGGCCAAGACTCACCCTCAGCTGAGGACCTACAAAGCCCTTACAGAGAAGGTACAGTAGGAGCATGGAGAACATTAGATGTGTGAAAAAGGACACAGTTCAGACATGATTTGTCATAGTTTCTGGATTTATTCCTTGTTTCCCATTTTCCTTTTTGTGTTTCAGGAGAAGGAGATCTATAGATGGCCAATAAGAGAGTCTCTGAGGAGTATGTTGGCCATGGGCTGGAACATCGACAGGACTAAGGATGGAGAGAGCATGTCTCAACAGAGGGAGAGCGAGAAGATGCGAAAGATCTCTCAAACCTCACAGGTACAAAGAAAAAGACATGTACATCTCTAACTATAAACTACGTGTGCTGCTCTTACAAAAAACCGTGTCACTGTGAATCTACCTCTTGATGATCGTCTGCCACAGAATGCTCTGTCTCTTTGCATTTGAACCTCAACAGGCAAATGGTTTCAATCCTAGCCCGATAGACACAAGCAACGTGGTTTTGTCCAGAGAGCTGCAGGTGAGTGACTCCACGTTGGCTTCAATGTACCTTCTTATATTGAATGATCTATTAATCTGAATATAAGATGAATAGCAATATTTCATCTCAATATGCTAATGTCTCATGTGGGCGGGGAAAGTGTTCCTCCCTGAGATGTGTCTCTTTTGCCTTTGATCCAAGGGCATGGTGGAAGTGGTGGCTGAAAATTATCATAACATCTGGGCCAAGAAGAAAAAGAGTGACCTTGGAAGCAGAGGTAATTTGCTAATGAAGCCAATCATAGATGCGTGTCAGAAAGAGACACACACAAGACGGAGAGCGAGCAGGACTGTGTCTGTGTGAGACAGTGTGGGTGTATGTGTGTGGTTGCTGGAGTGTGTTTATGTGTGCCTGTGAGCATATGCATACGCCTGTCTCTAGACGGTCTTCACTGAATAGGTTCAGCTGAGCGGTGCAGCTCCTCCATTACACCATCTGCCATCAAATTGAGACACTCAGTAGACAGCTATGGCTGATAGGGCCTGATTGAACACCGGGCTGTCTGCTGTTTCAGGTGGGGGAACGCACCCGCTCTTGGTGCCCTATGACACTCTGACAGCTAAGGAGAAGGCCCGCGATCGAGAGAAGGCCCAAGACCTGTTTCGCTTCCTCCAGATCAATGGCTATGCCATCACAAGGTCAACACACACAGCATGTCTGTCTGAATGCATCACCACATTGTTGATCTGCAGGAAACCTCATCACTTTCTGATTCTGCTGTTCCCTTATCTGCCCACCACATGTTGAAAATCTAGTTAAAGTTGTAGTAATCCAAAGTTGGTGTTGGTTTTTATTCACACCAGGCACACAGATGTTTTTAGTGTTAATCTTATATTCATACAATGAGCCCAAGTCTCAAAACGTAAGCCTTAAAGTGCCCCTCCAGTCATTTATTAAGCTCATAAAAAGCCCCTAAAAATCTCTCTTCGTCATTATTACATATTTAGATTTTTTTTTCCAGGAAAAAGCATCCCCTTAGTGCCTTAAATGTATTGCTGAACCTTGCCCTGATTAAACATGTGCAGATCTATGAATATGCAAATAGTCCCCGTCTACCCCCTGCCTGCTCACACGCTGGCTTGTGATCGGAGCTCGGTTCCCGTCCTGCGACAGCCATGAATATTGCACCATATTTCATAATCTAACCACGAAAAAAATGTTTTTCAGCAGATGTCTTAGTTACACTAGTGTTGTGTCAAGCAGCCATTTCAAGCCATTTCCTAGTTGGTCTTGATCAGCAGTCCAGCTCTACAACTGGTGAAGCTGCTGCAGTCAGTCAATTGACAGGATTGGCTGTCAGATTTATGACTCAATCAGCATAATCAAAGTCAGACATTGTAAGGGACTTAGACATAAGAAGAACACAGTTTGGAGCGGAGGTGCACTTTGAACAAAAACTATGTAAAAGAAATCTGTCATTAGTGCTGTCAAATTATTGATTGAAATCTTACATTTTACCATGTTGCAGAGGTCTGAAGGACATGGAGCAGGACTCCTCTTCCATGGAGAAGCGATTTGCCTATAAGTTCCTCAAGAAGCTGCTCAAGTATGTTGACTCAGCCCAGGAGTTCATCGCCCACCTGGGTAAGATCATAATGCATGAGACATAACTAGAGGAGACAGTTACTCCTGGTACTTACTATTAAGTCTTTGTTTTCATGTTTCATTTCATATTTCATATTATTTGTTCACTTCATAATGTTTTTTTTTTTCATTTTCTTCTCAATCCAGAGGCTATGGCTGCCAGTGGAAAAACAGACAGGTCACCTCATGAGCAGGAAATCAAGTTTTTTGCCAAAGTAAGTGTGTGATATAAAAACGAGTGCTGTAAATTACTTATTCCTGTAGACCTGATTTGATCTCACAGTCATTGTTGTTCTCCCTCAGGTCCTTCTCCCTCTCATCGACCAGTACTTCAAAAATCACTCTCTGTACTTCCTGTCCTCGCCCAATAAAAACCTGAGCAGCTGTGGCTATGCCTCCAACAAGGAGAAGGAGATGGTCTCCAGGTACACGCGCTATGACATTAACGCAGTCTGATTCATTACCAAAACTTCAAGGATCTTTGCAGGGCATGGCAATGTGTGCACAAAACACACACGACTGTGACCTTATTTGCTTCCACTAGGTGGTCTGTACGGGAATCAGCTGGGACTAAACACAGCCCCCCGACAGTTTTTGTACTAAAATAGAGACCTATTGTACAGAAATGCAGCACTATTTTTAGCATGTTGCAGAACATACAAACACACACACACACAGTCTTCAGAGACAGTTGTAAGGGCTCTGAGGAACACATATAGAATCGTCCTAGTTGAACAACATCCCATGTTCTTATGCCTACAATTAAACAGAGATGGTGTAGTTATAGGATAGTCACTGGAGACTGTCTGGCTGCTCCTCAAATGCTAGCTTCACAATAAAGCAGAAGCATTCACTTAATAAAATAAGTGAATGAATAACAGCAAACCTTCATTTGAATAACATCAGCGGACCTATAAATCATACTAACCTAGTTATAGCTACAGAAGATGCCAAGTCAGATGTATCTATGAAATTACAGCCAGCACTTTATAATAATCTTTATTTATGCTTTATTAAGTAATACACAGCAGTATTTTTGTTGATCACCACAGTTCAGCTGCCATTTTTGCTTTTTGCACAGTGTTCTGGACATAAAATGCAGTATGA
Organism: Myripristis murdjan; assembly: GCF_902150065.1. Classification (NCBI taxonomy): domain Eukaryota; kingdom Metazoa; phylum Chordata; class Actinopteri; order Holocentriformes; family Holocentridae; genus Myripristis; species Myripristis murdjan. The sequence continues at coordinate 19,195,473 of NC_044001.1, read as the reverse complement.
CGCACTTGGCACAAGGAATGATGGAGTTGTAATTCTGCATCATTTTAATAAAAAAGAATTTAATTATTAAAATGCAGCTGTGTTGGGGAATTTCGGAACCCAGCAACTATCTGATGACGATTAAGCCTCTTGGAGAGAGCTTCTGGCAGTGTAATTTACGTTTCTTAGTACATTGATGCAATTTTTTAGATTTTGAGTGTTCATTTTGTCTTATTAGTTAGGGGTAGGGTTAGGTTGAGATAAGGGTTGTGGTTATGGTTATGGCTAGGTATTACTTGGTTATGACTAGCTTTAGGGAAAGGCTGTAGAGAATTAATCTAGTACAGGGTTAAATGCTGTTGCTTTACCAGGAAGTGGAAACATCCAGTGTAGCTGCTGGCTGCTCACTTCTGTTTCCCTTTCCCTTTCCCTTTCCGTTTTCTTTCCTTTTTCATTTAATTACAAAAGTTGAATGTTTCCCCACACAATACACAAACATTGCTACTTGTTGTAGGTATTTTAGGTCCAGACAAATTTTCTGCAAATTCGTTCTTCCTTTTTCGCTCCCCACACAGACTGTTTACCCGCAAAAAAAACCCCAAAACAAAACACTTCTAACTAGTCTTGTTAACTAAACAGATACCGCTGTTCCACCTACCAGAAAGTCTCCCTTCCTCTGCCGGTCATACACCGTACTCTTTGGCTATAACTCACATGCTTATAGTGCTACACTGCATTTCTATGCTTTCTCAGCTGTAACTCTCTCCAGCTCCCTCTTAACTTCCCGTGCACTCAGGAATTCATATTTACTTTGCTTTGTATCTTTATAATAAATCTGTGTCATGCTTGAATAGATTCATTCTTTGACCATCTTGGGAGCAGAGCCACAGCCCCAAATTGAACTGTAATACCATTTGTCGCAATGAATGGTTTTATCTCATGATCAGTGTCCAGACTGAGTTTAAGTTGTAGAAAAGGCTGCTAAATTGCTATGTATGTCTGAACCGTTTTCCCCATCTTCTGTCCTTGTATCTACTGATTGTGATTCATTCATCCCCTTTCTTTTCCCTTTTCTTTCTTTCACACTTCTAGCCTGTTCTGTAAATTGGCAGCTCTTGTCAGACATAGGATTTCCCTCTTTGGTAAGCTGATTACTCCTCACTGGACAGCAGTATGTGTGTGTGTGTGTGTATGTGTGTGTGTGTGTGTGTGTGTGTTTCTACGTATGTGTGTATGAGAAAGAGAGAGGAGAGAGAGAGAGAGAGAGAGAGAGAGAGCTCATTCATTCACCAGTCTGTCCCAAGCTGTTTCTGTTGAGTGACTTTGGCTTGCGCAGTCTTTCTCACACTGTGATGAATAGGCATCTCTTCTTCAGTGCTGCATTGCTCTTAAAAATACGGTTTGAGTGCACAACAAGCCAAAATGCTGCCTGTGTAAGATATTATGGAGATACTCTAATACTGGAACATTCAGATGCAAAACTGCAGGAAGCTCTTGAGCCCCCAGTGGCTGGAGCGCTGCCACTGCAATGATGACATGAGCCTCATTAAGATCTTGAGACTTTGAGTTTGATATTGGATCAGCTGTTATGTTTTTCTGTTTTTTGCTCACATCTTTTTGATTCTCTGTTGAACATTTTGGAATGCAGTGGAAAACATCATTATCTCTCTCTCTATATATGTATATATGTATTACTGATACTGTAGAGAGACGTTGTATAATACAGTCTTCTTCTTCTTCTTCTTCTTCTTCTTCTTCATCATCATTTTATATTGTGACTCATTTTATAGTGATTGTTTTTTTTTAACATAACTTTTTTTTGTTTGTTGCTGTGAGTGCATGTCAAAATGCACTTGATTTTGTATTGAGGTGCAGGTCTGTTATTGCTGGTGTTTCTGTTTCTGTGGCACTAAGCTGATGGCGTGTGTATGTGCTGTCTTGTAGGGAGTGATTCCACCACTATGGTGAGCTGTCTGCATATCTTGGCACACACCCTGGACACCAGGTTGGTACCAGTCTGTCAACATGTCAAACTTACAGGGAACTTGGCATCTCTTCGCCTTTGTTTTCCTCCCAATGCAAACTTTAAGAACTCTTACCTAAAGTCACCGTTTCAATTAACAGATGTTCAGGTAAAAGATGTTGTTTGAGAGGCCAATTAAAACTTTACATCAGCAGAAATGTTACTGTATGACTCTGAGTCTAACCTCTTTGGCACCCTCAAGAGAAGCATATTTGTCATGACCATTGTCTTATAAGCATTGTTATTATTCTGCTGTCTTCTGGGAGGCATTGACATTAACGAAGAGCAGCCCCTGGCATTTAAATAAAAAACAAACTCCATGCACTATATGCTGCCCAAAGCTTTTAATGTTCTTTAGAGACAGTGTGCTGTTTGCTAATGTAGCTCCCACATAATGAGGCTGAAATAGCAATATATTGAAGCCTTGTTGCTGAGGAGCTACAGTTGATGCCCACAGGCGCTGCCTTTCATTTCCCCTTCCCACAGGCTCCATCAAGGCTTAACAATGTGTAATTCATTTAGCAATATTATGAATTTTGAAATACCTTGCAGAAAACAGATAAACCAATCATGCTAATGCATCATGCTATTAGTCAGGGTCATATTTATAAGCACCAGTATTGGCAAACTCACCTTGGAACTAAATATCTACATAAGTCAGTGAATAAATCATTTATGTTTCAGCATTGCAGAGGAGGATGTGGAGGTCAAGGGGAGGCTCATAGCTCAAATTTCATGACCTAAGTCTTTAAGGACTGTGTGGGTGGAAGGAAATGCATATGGGAGTGTGTCCTACTGTGGGTAAACAGTGTTGTCCTTGGTGTACCAGCACAAATTAAGTCAGAGTTGACGTTATATTGTGATATTTCTGTTGAGTGATTGGATGGATATTGTGTTTGCACATGTTGGTCTTGTCAGGCTTGGCATCTTTCCATATTATATGTATTTCATGAGTGTCAAATACATCTATCTGTCTGCCTTATGGTTTATTATTATAGCCCTGCCTGTTGCTTTCAATCATAAATCACCCATTTGTGTTCCAACAGGACGGTGATGAAGTCAGGCTCCGACCTGGTGAAGGCGGGCCTGAGGACGTTCTTCGAGAACGCCGCAGAGGACTTGGAGAAGACCTTTGAGAACCTGAAGCTCGGGAAATTCACTCACTCCCGTTCCCAGATGAAAGGGGTGTCGCAGAACATCAACTACACCACCGTAGCGCTGCTGCCTATCCTAACCGCTCTGTTTGAACACATCACTCAGCACAACTTTGGAGTCGACCTGCTTTGTGAGTCTCGACAGCAAAGCGATGATGAAACACGCAAAGTGTGATGGGTTGAAGTGCCGAGTTACAGCGCATTGTGATGCAGTGTATTAGATTCTTTTTATCTCCTGTCTCTATCTCCGTCTGTGTGTAGACAAAAGCTCTAGGACAATACAGAACAGAAACTTAATACTGACACCACATTTTCTCCCTGTAGATGAGAAACTCTGACTAGCTTTTCAACCACTTTGTGGCACAGATTTGCATATCAGTGAGGAAAAACTGCTAAACTATTCCAACTCCCTAATGCTTTAAGAAGTATAGTTCATATCAATAATACAAGTATGTCTAAGTGTTTGCTAAATAATACATTAATTCATTTAATTGATGGCATCATTAACATAAGTGGTTGTGTTTAATATCATTATGGCAGTACATTAGGCAGCTCAGAAGCCTCATTTTTCTTTTTGTCTCTCAGTGGATGATGTCCAAGTGTCCTGCTATCGAATCCTGACCAGCCTCTATGCACTGGGAACTGGGAAAAACATCTATGTAGAAAGGTATCCTAGCTTACCGCTGTGTCAGTGGATCCAAGCTTCAGTAAAGAAATCCATTGACATTCAATGCAGCCGTCACCACTCTGTCTCTCGTGTGTCACCCAGACAGCTGCCTGCTCTTGGGGAGTGTCTGGCCACCCTGGCCGGGGCGATGCCTGTGGCCTTCCTGGAGCCGCTGCTCAACATGTACAACCCCTGCTCTGTTTTCAATACCAAGACGGCCCGCGAACGAGCCAGTGAGTCATACATTTATGCACATATGTTTGAGCTCTGTAGAAGGTACACTGAACCGCTATCTTTTTGGGTCTGTTTGAGTTTAATTATTTTGAGATATCTGTGTTCTGTGACACACTTGTGATACTTTTATGTGTGTAAGGACTGTCTAAACACGAGTCCTCTGTGGTCTTCTCAGTCCTCGGCATGCCAGACTCGGTGGAGGAGATGTGTCCCGAGATGCCGCGGCTGGACGGCCTGATGAAGGACATCAACGACATGGCCGAGTCCGGGGCGCGCTACACCGAAATGCCGCACGTTATTGAGGTGGTGCTGCCCATGCTGTGCAACTATCTGTCCTACTGGTGGGAGAGAGGACCTGAGAACCAGCCGAGCAGTGGGGGCAATGTGTGCTGCACCACGGTCACCTCAGAGCACCTCAGCGTCATCCTCGGCAACATCCTCAAGATCCTCAACAGCAACCTCGGCATCGACGAGGCGTCCTGGATGAAGAGGATCGCAGGTGGGCATGGGTCACTGTCGCAATGTTTTTAAGAGGGGATTATTTAGATTTTGTAACTAGCCCAAAAATCAAAGCCCTATACCTGTAGGCTACTGAAGTGCAGCACAATAAAATCAGTTTATGAATTAAAGACACAGACTTCCTCAAAACATGTTTGAGCAAAGCCTCCCCTGAATCTAGCTTTCCCTTAACCTTATGAGGATCCATTCCAGATATCCAGTTTGCCATATATTAGCTGGTGTGAAATTACTATTCGTTACCAGACAGCATTAAAACAAAACCAAAATTGTGCAGTTGTAACCAACATTTCTTCATCTGTATCTCACTGTGTGCATGCAGTGTACGTGCAGCCCATCATCAGCAAGGCCCGCGCGGACCTGCTGAAGAGCCACTTCCTGCCCACTCTGGAGAAGCTGAAGAAGAAGACGGTGAAGGTGGTGCTTGAGGAGGAGCTGCTGAAGGCCGACAGCAAGGGAGACACCCAGGAGGCCGAGCTGCTCATCCTGGATGAGTTCGCTGTGCTGTGCCGGGACCTTTATGCCTTTTACCCCATGCTGATCCGCTACGTGGACAACAACAGGTCTGCTCAGTGACTACTGGATAGTGGAGCTGTTTTAAAGGATGAGATGACAATATTAGAATATTTAGTTCCTTTTGTGTATATGACTTTTAATGAAAGCTGTAACATGAAACGTTATGACTGCTTGTTCATCCATTGCAGGTCCAGGTGGCTGAAAGAACCAGATGCTGACTCCAATGAGCTCTTCAGGATGGTGGCAGAGATATTTATACTCTGGTGCAAATCACATGTAGGTTCTCTCCTCCTACATTCATGCACTACAGATTCAGAATAGCAGGAGGCCATGATTAATTACGCCGCTGATATTGCGTATAGCGGTTTTCATTTGTTGTTTCTGTCCCTTTAGAACTTCAAAAGGGAGGAACAGAACTTTGTGGTCCAGAATGAAATCAACAACCTTTCCTTCTTGACTGGAGATAGCAAAACAAAGATGGCTAAGGTAAGTTTAAAAGGTGGTCGCTACTTCACAGAAGTCCCACCGCTGTGAGCTTTATTTCCCAATTCTGGAGTTTTCCAGTAAATGTCTCAGGCAACAGGATAACCCTGCCTCAATCATGTGTGAAGGCAATATGACTGACGATGGTAATGTCCCTCCAAGTTCTCCGGTGACTATGTTTGTGTCTGTGCTTGTATGTGACAGTGAGTGTGTGTGTGTGTGCCCACGTGCATATTATAAATGTGTTTATGCATGCATGTGTGTGACAGTGGAGGACAAAAAACATCCATCCCCCAATGGACAAAACACCAAATAATCACAACATTCCTCCATGTCCTCATGTCCCTTGCCAGCACTGCAAGGGTCAGAATGTATTTGTTGTTGTTTTATTATTTTTGTCATTTTTTTTGTTGTTGATTTGTTAAAAGACAAGCAAATGATTGTCTTTACAGTGCATGTCCACATTAAGACTGTGTCCCTACATGTAATTGTCCTCTCATCCTGTGTATCTGCCTTTGTCTTCCTCATACAGTCCCTTAAGGAGAAGGTAGAGTGTTGCAGTGCATGAGCTGTTAACCTGCCAGCTTATTGGCTTATATGCTCCTGTCACTAGGGCAGAACAGCCAATAGCCTGCGCCGCTGTGCTCTATATGTTATCACATATGATGTCATCTGATCTTTGGTGGCCTTTGCTGCATTCATCATCACGTCTGACATCATACCTCTGGTCATTCCTCATCGCCTCATGGGCGGAACACGTCTCATCTCGACTAATGAAATTCAGCCTCGCTGTAGCACATCATGTGATCACATGTCACTGGTGTGTTCGCAGGTGATGGATTGTGGTACACTGGTGTGTTTGGCCAAAAGCTGCCTCAAGCTATTTATGTTTCTATTAGTGTGTGTGTGTGTGTGTGTGTGTGTGTGTGTGCACATGTGTGTGTGTGTGCGTAAATGCTATAAATGAGCACTTTCCCTTAGCTAGATGCTCCAGTTTGCCTCCAGAGTGCAGTTTTCCCTCACTGGTAACATCTTACTATACTAATTGAGGCAAACTGCTTTTCAGCTGAGGTCTGAAACTTCTAACATGCTTCAGCAGTGCAGATTTGCGCCTGGCCACAGATTCTGCCGGTGTTGAGAAATAAATGCCTCAGTTCCCTTGGGCTTTTATGCAGACATGAGTGCTCTCACTGTGAAATAAGTTCCTGTAAAATAATTTTCTCAAGTTAAAGTTGTCATTCTAAAGACTGAAAGGAAGTGCTTTGGCGCAACATTAATCAGAGTTAAAAATGGAGAGATGCATTTGCTTTCAGATACATTACCTCAAAAGACCAACCTCTTTTGAGGCTGGTCTTCTCATAGCACGTTTCTTTAGCGTTCCATGCCTGGGTGAGGTAAATGTCATTTTGTTTTCAGTCTGGAGGGCAAGACCAGGAGAGGAAGCACAAGAAGAGGCGTGGTGAGTTCTACTCCATCCAGACCTCACTCATCGTGGCGGCCCTGAAGAAGATGCTGCCCATCGGCCTCAACATGTGCACCCCGGGGGACCAGGAGCTCATCTCCCTGGCCAAGACTCGCTATGCCCTGGTGAGACTCAACAGCCAGTCTTTACATGACCATGCACTAACCACACATTTGGTATTGTGTGTATGGGGCCATAGCCAAAACAAGGACTCACCTATTAAAATAGACACTGTTAACTGTTGCTTAAATCTCAAAATGATATATTTATTACCAACAAAAAGCAATACCCACGCTTAGAAAGTCAGTGATAGCACAAAGCTAAAACGGACCATGGTACTACTTAAAAATAATAGGCCACTAAAGTCACTGGATGATAAAATTATTACACTTCTACATAAGGGATCATCTATATTTTAGAGATATTTAAAAATCTTAAAGATGAATGATGGAAAATTGAATCATTAGAAGTAAGGACCCTTTAGACACAACTCCCAAAAAAGTGGAATAAGCTGGCAATTTTATGCTTAAGTCTACATGGTTCTCATCATCGGACTGAGTCACTGATGGATTATATGGTTATTCCACATTTTTGTCAATTGAGTGTAAAGGATCCTTCAATTAACCTCTGGCAATGCACCTTTAAATTGATTTTAAAAAAGCATTTGTGTAACACCTGAGGGTTATAACAAGTTGGTGTTTCATTTTTTTCTTCATCTTCTTCAACAGAAAGACACAGATGATGAGGTCAAAGACCATATTCGGCAGAATCTGCACCTTCAGGAAAAGGTGAGCAGTCAAGATAAAGTTCATGCATGGTTGCAAATGATTATGAGCTTCTCTGCCCTGTATGCGTCTGTATTTGACATCCTTTGCTGAAACACACTCTCAGTCAGAGGATCCTGCGGTAAGGTGGCAGCTGAACCTGTACAGAGACATAGTGATGAAGAACGAGGGGCCTCCAGACCCCGAGAAGGCCGTGGAACGAATCCAGAGAATTTCCGCTGCCGTCTTCAACCTGGAGCAGGTCTGAAACACTGGTCACTGGTTTTTGAGCAATCATGCATTACACATACAACACCTTTTGGACTGTGATTTAATGATGCAATGATGCGCAATTATAATTTTCTTAAAGGAACAGTTCACTTAAATATACAAAAAAGAGATATTTTCCCATTTACCCCTTGTCCAGTCTATCCATCCAGGTCATATCTGTGCGATTTGGTGAGGTTTCCAGGCTGCTGTGATCTCAGTACCATGGGGATGAAGGATGAAATGGAGAGAACTAGATCTATCTGCCTTCAAATAAAAAAAAACTCTTCACCTCCGAGTACTGTGGACCCTGCAGGTCATTGTTTTTGGAAAGAGCTGTTGCTGTTGCGTTTTGGACACCTACATTTTCAATGGTTTGTGCTCCACAAAATAATATCCATCATACCAGGAAACAGAGAAGATTGACTGGAGAGTGGAAACCTCACAAAATCACACAGATTTGGTGCAGTGGATAGATTGGACTACGGGTTTTGTATTTTGTCTTAACTGTAATTTGAGTTGCAGCTAAACACCTGAATTGTGAATGTGTACTGTCTTAATAATGGAATTCCTCTATTTATGGTAGGTGGAGCAACCACTGAGATCCAAGAAGTGTGTGTGGCAGAAGCTTCTGTCCAAGCAGAGGAAACGAGCAGTTGTAGCCTGTTTCCGTATGGCTCCCCTCTATAATCTGCCCAGGTATTACTGTGTATTATACACATGTAGTGCTTCGTCCTTTGGTTCTCAAATCACGTCCCTACACTGACCAGCCTTAATCAGATCAATTCTGTGGAGTTATTTGTTTTTTTTTTTCTTGCCTGTTATGAGGATTAAATCAGGGGGCGTCATGCTGTTTTGTTTGCTGTAAACTTGTGGGCCCGCAAAGCCCGTTGAGACTCTAAACAGTGATTTTGGGCTTGAAATAACCTTAAACTTGAAACTTCAGTCAAAAGATGGCACTGCATTAGCACAAAGTTCCCAAAGCTGCCCCTGGTACAGTAGTTCTAGCAGATGGGAGACTGTGTAGCATGTACTGTAGCATCACCTCTGTGCTTGCCAGCCAAAAGGCGCCGCACTCTCCCTCCTTCGCTCTGGCTCACGACTCTCATTCCTCTTCTCCCAGGTTCTGACCCTGCATTAACGCTCAGCCTCCCTCCCTCAGTCTGTAGGACAAATGTCGGGCCCGCAGCTGTTATCAAGGAATAGAAAAAAAAAGGACACTAGCAATTTCATGCCCCGCTGCTCTGTAACTCAATCACAGGAAGTCAGGCGGAGAGCAACGGTAGGGAGGAAAACAATTATAAGGCCCAACCTGGGGGTGGCCATCTTTAATATGTGCTCAGACGCGCCTGCTTGCCTGACAGCATGACTCATTCATTCACGGCTGGAATTGTTGTCAGTCGTGTGGAAGGTGGTGAGACAGTATTTATGATACAAGGATTATTAATAAGCACAGTGTGTCAGGTGTTATTGATTTTTGTCTGGAGCAATTGGACGATGACTTTCACTCAGTTTGTGGAATGGCTAATACATTTTTCTCCCGGCTTATATTGACACTCCCTCATTCTAGCACATTCAAATTTAGTTGATTATGTTAGGAGTTTGAAAACCACCTTGTGCCCTGTTTTATTCGTTTTTGTCTCTATTTAGCCTTTATGTTCTCTCTCTCTCTCCTGAATGTCACACTGTATTGTACCTCATCCCCTCAGGCACAAAAATAATAATTACTTCCTGAATGCCTACCGACAAATTTGGCTGGAGATAATGCATGAGAACACAGACTATGACAGTCTGCTCTCCATGCTGACGGTAATGTAACACTTACCCAACATTGCTCTGACCTCCCACTCCTTTCTTAACTCCCCCGCCCCTTCGTCCTCCTCCAGCCACGGTTTGTGCTACTTAACTCCCAATCTCAAAAAGGGTTCACGCTGGTCTTTCCACTGGTCCATCTGTACAGCACACCAACAAGCTGCACACAACGCATTGTTATTACAACAGTTCCCTCTAAGGCAGTGGTTCTCAAACCGTTGTTTCGTAGCGTACCCCCCTGTAAGAAACTTTTTCAACCAAGTACTCCCCTCACTTCCAAAAAGCATTTTGGCAAGGAAAGTAAAAGAAAATGAAAGTAAATAACATGTTTCTGTTCAGAGTCAGAATTCATCATGTCAGAAGTCTTTCATATGCCATGGGATCATAAATCCACCATGCAGAAAGAGAAAACACATTTGAGATAAATCCCATTATTTAAAGGGCCAAGTGATTTTTAATGTTTGGTCCATTTTACCCACATTTTACATTGCAACAAACCATGTTGCAAATCATGTGGGGGTTCTAAAAATTTCATTGCACATGATCACATTTTATTGTCAAATTAAATTTTTGGTTGAAACACCCACCTTGTAGTGTTCTGCTTCTCCATTTAACAAAGTTGTTGGCATTCATGGACTGCTAATTAAAGGAACTGATAATTGCCTCTGGAAAGAAAACATTCCCGTGGCAACTACTTTCCAGTGGAGGGACTGTTTCACTCTGCCCAATTTAAAAACCGTCAAAACACAACAGTGCTGCCATTTTTAGAAAAACTAATGTGGACGACTTTATTACAGTGATGGAATACTGGTGTGAAGAAAGTTTGAAATCCCTGAAAGTTCATTTTCATTTCATGGAGAAATTAATGAAAACCAAAAATAATCGGCAGTAAGAACAACAATAATAGGAAAAATGAAAAAAAAAAAAAAATTATATATATATATATATATATATATATATATATATATATATATACATTTCAACCATTTTACTATTTTTATTTGTTTTTCAAAATTGAAACCTCTCTCTTTTGCACACAGTATACTTATTTATAAGGTTGTATTGAAAATATGTGGCATAGACAGACATAGCTAATCCAAAGTTAACCAGTTTTATTAATGTAGGAATATTTTAGAGTTGTCTATAACCAGATTTTTAGAAATTTCCAGCACCCCCTGCAGTACTCCAGCATACCTCCATTTGAGAAACACTGCTCTGAGGTGGCCAGTTGGATATGCTAGTGCCCTCTACTAACCAGTATTAACTCTGGATCCACTCCGCTCCTGTCTAACCCAGGCTAATCTCCTCTCGCCCCTCCCCAGGCATCGCTCTATTAACCTCTTCCTCCTGGCCTATCAGAGAATTTGGATAGAGACAGAAGAGTACTCTTTTGAGGAGAAGCTAGTGCAGGACCTTGCAGTAAGTACTTATCTCATCCCATGGCACCCTCATGTACTGTGGGTACCTATGTGCCTTTGGTCAGGTGTGACCCCGACTCTCTCTCTTACTGTTGTGCCATTGCCACAAGTGCCTTGACAGCACGATGCTCACCAAGTGCCGCTGGCGCACAGTCAATCATCCATATAATGTTGCCCATGTGCCAACAGTACACCCATCTTTTGGCAAGCCTGGCATCACCGCTGATGTCAGTGCCAGCTCTGTAGTCCTAAAGCTGTTCCCAATCCAGCGGGGGTAAGAGAGCATCCGGCAGTGATGCTTCATCTTACCGATGAAATTTAAGGAAGCTGTCGTGTCTTTCCTAAATTTTCCTAAGTTTGCAGTGCCATGACATTTTGAGGAATTTGTTGTTCTGAAAGCAGAAGAAATACAGTGCACAACACATAGCAGCTTTCTTTACAACTTTGCATCAATTCCTCAAAAACATTAATCATTTTATTGCCCGTGAGAAACCACAATAGAGGTCGATTAACAACGGCTGAAACAACAAATTCTTTCTTCTGATTTGCAATAGAGTAGAAGGCGTCATGCATGGTCTCTTCTCTGGGATTAAGTGGTAGACGATGACAAAGTGTTAACTGGGCTCATGGAGAATCATGCTTAACTTCATCCTTCACTCTATAACCTTGTTAAGCACATACCTTGACACTCTGTTGTCTGGCTTGCGGTGTGTGTGTGTGTGTGTGTGAGTGTGTGTGTGTGTGTGCATGTGTGTGTGCACGTGTGTGTATATGCATAGATGTGCCTGTGGTATTGGTTTATTGCCTGCATGCTATGTATAACAGTCTTATATCTTACTGCTGTCCTATTCTGATACAACCCCTGCAGGTAAGTGACACATAGTGAAGAAACAATTGAAAATTAGTGTAGCTACACTTTATGCAAAGTCTTATGGTGCTTATTTCACAGATCTAGCATATTCTCTGTTAGTGAAGTTGCACGGCCTGTCTTGAAAGATGATTGTCTCCACGATTATGTGCACTAACATTTGTGTCTCTGTCCAGAAAACACAGCCCAAGGTGGAGGAGGAGGAAGAGGAAGAGGTCGACCAGCAGCCAGACCCTCTTCACCAGCTCATCCTGCATTTCAGCCACAATGCTCTGACTGAGTGCAGGTAAGTACACACTTTTCTCTCTTCACACCTGGCCACCTGGCATCAAGAGTTCACTCCATCTGTGCTGGGTAATATTTTTGGCCTGCCCCTCAGGTAATAAATGGCTGCATTAAACGAAATCATTGCCGTATTTTTTCGACACTGAGAGAGACTCGCAAGCAGTTTTGTCTCTGTAGTCTTGCTGTTAAGGTGGATTGCATGGGGATGAAAATACGATTACCCTTAAGTGCTTACTTTGGAGTTTGTCTGTATGTGTGCCACACACAGCAAGATGTAACCACCAGATATTTGTCTTCCCTGTCTACACAGCTCTTTGGAAGAGGATCCCTTGTATATTGCATATGCAGATATGATGGCAAAGGTATTTAACTTTTATTTCTTCTAATTGCTGATATTGAAATGTAAGCTGAAATGTAAGGGTTTTTTTGCATTGATTTTTTTTTTTTTTTTTTTTTTGTCTCAGAGTTGTGCCGAAGGTGAAGAAGAAGATGAAGAGGGGAAAGAAAAAACATTTGAGGTGCCAGTGATGTCTTGGAAATACTGTTCTGCCCTTTCGCTTTGTTTTTGAATCATATATAACATCTGTGCACATGATGTCACTCTACAGGAAAAGGAAATGGAGAAACAGAAGACACTGTACCAGCAGGCCCGGCTACATGACCGAGGGGCCGCAGAGATGGTGCTCCAGATGATCAGTGCAAGCAAAGGTAGAGGAACACACACTTTGCTATGTGCCTTCCTGCAGTCGAGCTTGGGGTGTAAATCACGGTGTATGATTTGTGGTCTTCAGGTCGACTTGGTGCTATGGTGACTTTCACCCTCAAACTGGGCATCTCCATTCTCAACGGGGGAAACATACTGGTGCAGCAGGTACACAGCTCTCTTCCCGCAGAATAGAGTTTGTATATTTACAGATAGAGTTCCACTGTTTACTGTACTTTTACCTTCATGCAGAAAATGCTGGACTATCTGAAAGAGAAAAGGGATGCTGGCTTTTTCAAAAGTTTATCTGGACTGATGCTGTCCTGCAGGTAAGGGAGTCATAACCGGCTGTTCAACATAAACAAGACTTTGCTTCCTTATTTCTAAACTGCAGCAACAGAACAGAAACATGTATGTAAATATGTATGTTTCTCTTTCATCCGTGTCAGTGTCCTGGACTTGAATGCTTTTGAGAGGCAAAACAAAGCAGAGGGTCTGGGGATGGTCACTGAGGAAGGATCAAGTAAGTTGGGGGGGTAAACTGGTAAACTGTCTATTTCAGGCTGGATATCTCTTTCAGGTCAACAGTGATCAGTCAGTATACTCTTGGGATGCCTTCAAATATATTGATATAAATAGAGAAATACATTGGTGACTATAATGTGGTATAGAAAAAAACATTATATATAGTTGCAGCCCATAATAATTGGATTTTTAGGTTGTTGCCATCCTTACCAAAGTGTGATTAATATCTATTCAGTTTGTATTCTTTGTTAAGGGCAAAATAGGCAAATCGTAGTTTAGATACAAGAAACCTGTCCATTACACTTAGTGTTGTTTCTACTTACTAAACCATAAACTTTTGTGATTACAGATTGTTCCAAATTGAAAATGAAATAGAGATATAGTGTATAGAGTTTGACTTCTGTAGTGTAAGGACTTTCTTCCACAGCAGCACGAAGATTTTTTTAATCAATCTATGTCACATCGCCATAACCACAGCACTCTTGTTTACCTTACCTCAACTATAGGACATCTTGCTGTGACATGATGTCTCTTTTGACTAATGATTGGCCCATGCTGGTTCTGGCATTGAGTGAGGCCATAATTGGCCGAAAGACACATGGTGCAGCATTAGCTTGACGACACATTTGCTCTTTAATTTGTTGATGGACAAGCTCATCTCCATGTCATGTGTGTCTCGTGTGTGTCATGTTGTATGTCATCATTGTCTGTGTATGTTTATCATGCAGGTGAACCTGTGCTACTGTATGTCTCAGTCCTGTCTAGGCCCTATCTGTCACTAAAAACAGTCACATCCACATGAAAATCTACATGTTCTGGTCTTTATTAGATCTGATGGGGTGCATACAGTATATAGATACCTTTTTCTCATGCATACTCATTTTCACCTCATAAGCCCAGGCATAAGTGATGGTGACTGTTAGTCCTGTACTTTTTCTTACAGTACCTGCAGTCTACAGTAAATACCTGCCCAGCGAGCAGACTGAATACTTAGTACTGTTAATAGTGACCGCATGTCAATGTCACAAAGTAATGTCAATATGTAGAGATATCTCTATAGACCTAACAGTATGTCCTGTTCCTACTTCTTCTGATTGAATCTCAATGTCTTCTCCTTTGCTTATGTCTGCTTTTTTTGTTTGTTTGTTTCTTCTGATCATGTTTTTAACTCATCGGTCGCAGTCAACGTGAGTGAGCGGGGTAAATACATGGTTTAGATTCTACTCATTTTACTTAATGCCGCCATTCTGATTGCTCTTCGTCCTGCTCCTTCCTGCCCCCATTCCCTCTCAACCCTTCCCCTCTTCTCCCTCCCTTGTCTTGAATGCGATATAACTCTATTAGTGCTCTGCACTGAAAGATGCATGCTCCTATGACATCTGGACAGATACCAATACATGGTCAGCTACCCCGAACTGACTCAAATGTCTCCCCCTCTCTTTGTATAAGAAGTTAGTGCTTGTTCTTTGTGTGGGATCTTGTATGTTTCTTAATGTTGATGATACTAACAAGCGTGTGAAAAAAATTTAATTTCCCAAAGCTTTGTTTGTAAGAAACAACAAAGCTTTGCTGATGTTAAACAACAAAGCTCAGTTTTATTCCTGTTATCAATAATCTTGTTTTCATTTTTGAAATGATGCACTGTATGATGTGTGTGTGTGTGTGTGTGCTCTGAGCACCAAATACAGTGCATATAGTTTTATGCTGCTTGAGGAGTAGAGAGCACCTTTATGATGCAGTGAAAGCAATGCAAGTCCTGGTGCCTGTACTGATATTTAATAAATGTGAAATGCTGAGTCTCTGAAAGGGACAGTCGTCAATCTCATTTCCTGTCCCTAGGTTCCAAGGTACTGCAGAATGATGAGTTCACTAAGGATCTTTTTAGGTTTCTGCAACTTCTCTGTGAAGGCCATAACAATGGTAAGTGGACATCTCTATTCCATTCACAAAATAAGGAACAAATTAACTTAAGCTGCACGTCTTTAACTCCGTTATTGTACAACCTCTCAATGTGAATTCCCTTGGATCTCTGCCATTAATCATTGTCTGTCTGTCTACATTAATAGATTTTCAGAACTTCCTGAGGACTCAGACAGGGAACACTACTACGGTCAACATCATCATTAGCACTGTAGACTACCTGCTAAGACTCCAGGTACAGTATCATCACAGACAGACAGCTTTTAGAACAGATTCATTCTGCTGTTCAGACAAGTTTTACTCTTTGACCCTCTTTCATGTGGTGCATATATTTACCTTTTGTCTGTCAGGAATCCATCAGTGATTTCTACTGGTACTACTCTGGTAAGGACATCATGGATGAGGCTGGTCAGAGGAACTTCTCTAAAGCACTAGCAGTGGCCAAGCAGATCTTCAACTCTTTAACTGAGTATATACAGGTACCACAACACACTGCATCTAAATAAGAACCAGTTGTAATTTCAGTCATATGAATGATATGAACATCCTTGTTTAAATATTGTTTGTTATTTGCCCTTCTCTGTATCTACACTATGCTTTGTCTGCTCCAGGGTCCATGTATTGGTAACCAGCAGAGTCTGGCTCACAGCAGGCTGTGGGATGCAGTGGTGGGCTTCCTGCATGTCTTTGCCAACATGCAAATGAAGTTATCTCAGGTATCTGTGTATGAATTCAGTTGTGTTGCAGTATGTCTTTTTAGCCATAGGCTCTTATAAAATATGTACAACCACTAGAGGTCTCTCCAAGCTCAAGAATAACCCCAGGCAACTGCAATGCAATTGCAGGCTTGCTACTCATGACTCCATCTATATGTACTCCCTTCCCAATAAGCCAGGTGTGAGATGAGAACACTGTCCAGCCACACAACATTGTTTCATATTCATCAGAAAGGTTGCGATTCATTCTGGTTTCTGATTGTAGAAACCAGAATGACAGAGAGGACAGGCAGAAGGGTTTGAGTTGATCTCATCGAAGTACGCTTCAGATTTATGATAGGCTGAAAGCAAGCTCCATGGAGACCCTAAATGAGCCAGTCTGACCTAGCCATCTGCTCCTGGACAGTAAAATAACATTAACCCTGGCACTGATGGATGGATATAGCCTAGAACGGCCCTCTGGGCCCTGACAGAGTCCTAGTGGGTCCTCATGATCTGAGGCAGCCTTGATCTCTCCAAATGCCACTCAGGGATATTAAACAGGGTGGCACTGCCCTTAGTTGGAGACCATCACTCTCTAATCTATGTGACATAGTGTGGTGTGAGCCTTATAAAGTTGCCATTATTTCACCTCCTAACAGGATTCCAGTCAAATTGAGTTATTGAAGGAGCTGCTAGACCTGCAGAAGGACATGATCGTCATGATGCTCTCTCTTCTCGAAGGTGTGCTCATTGCTGACTCACTGAGACCAAATGAGATTTGCCAGCAACATTAACTTCAAGGATATTGCTTCTTTTATGATTTACAGAATTTAACAGATTTGTTTGCTCAGAATGTTTTGAATTTAATTAGATATTTAGCAACTTTGCTTACTCAGGATGGGGAGCGTTGCTTTTTATTGTGTGTACTGAAAAACCTCTCTTTTGATGACCTTTTTCATTAATTAACAGGTAATGTTGTCAATGGTACCATTGGCAAACAAATGGTGGACACCTTGGTGGAATCCTCTAGCAATGTTGAGATGATCCTCAAATTCTTTGACATGTTCCTCAAGTTGAAGGACTTGACAACCTCAGACAGCTTCAAGGATTATGACCCTGACAGCAAGGGGGTTATCTCAAAGAAGGATTTCCAGAAGTCCATGGAGAACCAGAAACAGTACTCTCAATCTGAGATTGAATTTCTTCTCTCCTGTGCTGAAGCTGATGAAAATGACATGTTCAACTATGAGGAGTTTGTAGAAAGATTTCATGAACCAGCCAAGGACATTGGTTTTAATGTAGCTGTGCTGCTAACCAATCTGTCTGAACACATGCCTCATGATGCTCGCCTGTCGACATTCCTTGACTTGGCTGAGAGTGTTCTCAGCTACTTTGAGCCTTATCTGGGTCGTATTGAGATCATGGGTGGAGCCAAACGCATTGAGAGAGTCTACTTTGAAATCAGTGAGTCAAGTCGCACCCAGTGGGAAAAACCTCAGGTCAAGGAGTCCAAACGTCAGTTTATCTTTGATGTGGTCAATGAAGGCGGAGAGAGTGAGAAGATGGAACTATTTGTCAACTTTTGTGAGGACACAATTTTTGAAATGCAGCTAGCATCTCAAATTTCAGACCCAGACCCCGTAGAGCGGCCAGAGGAGGATGAATATGACAAAGAGAGTTTGGTGGAAGAACATGAGGAAGAAGAGGAGGAGATTGTGATGTTTGAGTCTTCCTCAGCTTTTACAATCGCTTGCATTTCCATGAGAAAGAGCCTAGGACACTTCCGCCAACTGCTCACCCTGAAGAGCATGAAGCGGCAGTACAGAAAATTCAGGAAGATGACCATGAAGGAGATGGTGCGAGGCTTCTTCTCGTTCTTCTGGGTGATCATCACAGGCCTCTTCCACTTCCTCTACAGCCTAGTTTGGGGTTTCTTCCACATCCTGTGGACCACAATGTTTGGAGGTGGCCTTGTTGAGGGGGCTAAGAATATGAAGGTGACAGACATTCTGGGAAACATGCCAGATCCCACTCAGTTTGGAATCCATGGGGATGTACTAGAGACTGAGAAGATGGAGGCGAATGAGGCATCATCTTTGGCAGAGATGGGCCAGATGGCTCAGGGTGATGCAGCAGAGGCGGACCTGATGGCTGAGTTGCTCAACATTCAGCCCAAGAAGGAGGGCAAGCATGGCACTGAACCAGGATTGGGGGATGTGTCAGAAGTGGTGGTGGGGGATGCTCCATCCATAGCCAGTGCTGTCAAGCAGAAGAAGGCACAGGTCAGCAATGATGCTGAATCAGAAAGGAAACATTTTAAAATAAATGATCAGTCTCAACTAGTAACATTTTGTTATCTAATAAGCCCTTGTCTTGGCTGATAACAGCACTGATCTTGTAGTAGTTGTAAGAGATTTGTAATTATACTAGCACAAAATAGTTCTACTTCAATAAGATTTATCTGTTTGTGTTTATTAAATAGTTTGCGAACATTTAATTTAATAAGTTCTTGAAAGTAACTAATATTTGAAATAATATTTCATTTGTTGTAAAGGAGGCTGCAAAGAGGAGAGCTGCTAACGGAGACTACAAGTCTGACTCAGAGAAAGCAGAGTGAGTGATCCCACAGTGTCCTTCATCCTCAATGGGATTACAACAAGTGATTTGATTTTTAGTATGAACACAATCATCCTAGCCTCTCAGCTATCTAACAGGATTTAGTTATCTCCTGGTGGGATGTGAACTGATGCTGAGGGATTAGAGTCAAGAGTGGCCCTTTGTGTATTTTCAAGTATGTTTGTGTGTAAGTGCCCGTGTGTGTGTATGTGTGCATGCATACTGTACATTTTATGCACCCCATATGTTTGTAAGTGCTTCTCTGAGCATGTTGCTACATAGTTAATGTAAGTGTGTGTAAGACCGTGCAGAAATCTGTGTTAGGCTGTCACTCACAGTAAATGTTTCTGCTCCAGTTCAGAAGATGGTGAGAAGAAGGACCATGACAAGACCAAAGAGGAGATTCCTCCAGAACCCTCAGCAGAGGAGAAGAAAGTTCCCAAGAGGAGGCCTGGCCAGAAGAAAGAGCCGCCAGAGGCCTTCATGGCCAGCTTCTTTGCTGGCTTGGAAATCTACCAGACCAAGATGTTGGTCAGATATTTCACTCTTTTGCACAATGATGTAAAAAGTGTAGAGTCTTAGTTATTAGTTTAGATTAAGCAGATTAGAAAAGCACAAATCAATTAATCATGTGAAATATTTTTGGTTGTTACACAACATATAGCCTATGACTGATAAGAAAATAATTATCTTTACAGAACTACCTTGCCAGAAATTTCTACAACCTTCGCTTCCTGGCACTTTTTGTTGCCTTTGCCATCAACTTCATTCTTCTGTTCTACAAAGTAAGCTTATCATAACATTATGCATGAGTTGAATACTGTTGGTAGACTCTACTTTGGTAAATACATTAAAATGTCTTGTTTATCTGAAGGTGACCGGTGAATGTCTTGTTTATCTGAAGGTTACTGGTGATGACTCGGATGAGGAAGACCCATGGAATGGTCGAGGTAGAGCTGGGGAGGGGGAAGAGGAAGGTGTTATTGAATACTTTGTCCTGCAGGAGAGCACAGGCTACATGGCACCAACGCTACGCTTTCTGGCAATACTGCACACTATCATATCCTTCCTATGTGTCGTGGGATACTACTACCTGAAGGTACAGTAGCACCCACAAATGTGCACACATGTATTAATATAACAACAATATAATAACAACAGCAACAACAACAACAACAACAACAACAACAACAATAATAATAATAATAATAATATACTAACATGGTTATTATAGCTTTTTCTGTTGTCATATACTTTTCAATCATTATTTCAGTTTAGTTTAAGTTTCAAAGTGAGTTGTAGTTTAGGTAATTGTAGTCTATGTTTTATTTGCAAGGTACTAGTTTCAGTCAGTTAAGTCAATGCTAAATCACATAAGGCAGAAAAGGTCTGGTTGAAACTTTCAGGCATGTTGCACTTCTCACCACAATCAGTGATGTCACAGCAGCTATGTTTCAGCAGCTGTGATAGCTGCCATGACATCACTGATTTTAGTTCATCTACTTACTGATGCAACCTACTTCCATGCGTGTCCAAGGTTCCCCTGGTAGTGTTCAAGCGGGAGAAGGAAATAGCGAGGAAGCTGGAGTTTGATGGACTCTACATCACCGAGCAGCCCTCAGATGATGACATCAAGGGACAGTGGGACAGACTGGTCATCAATACCCCGTAAGCCTTACAGGAGGGGGGGAAACGATTATCAAAAGCTACAGTTTAGATGATTAAAGTTATGAGAAGCTCTTATAAACAGAGGTTGGATCCTGATTTGTTTTTGTATTGTATTTAACAGTTCCTTTCCCAACAACTACTGGGACAAATTTGTCAAACGCAAAGTAAGTGGTTTATATAATTCATTCGGTCTAATAAAAAATGCATGTAAATCCACCACTTGATAAACAAAACAAAAAAACAAAAACATATTTAGCTGCATTATTGCTAAACCATTTCTGGAACTTACAGTTCACAACTACAGCATGATCTTCTTTTCATGTTTTTGCTATTTTGCTGCTATGTGCAGGTGATCAACAAGTATGGAGATCTGTATGGGGCAGAGAGGATAGCAGAGCTGCTTGGACTGGACAAGAGTGCCCTGGATTTCAACCCTACAGAGGAGACTGTCGCCAAGGAGGCTTCACTGGTGTCCTGGTGAGAGATTTTCCTGCAGGGTGGATAGAGAACAGACAGGCCAGGCATTATTGAAGGGAGGTCACGTAGAAACTAAGCAACTCTCCCATCAACCCATCTCTTTTGACAGGTTGAGCTCGATCGATACAAAGTACCACGTCTGGAAAATGGGGGTGGTGTTCACAGACAATGTGAGTTGATGCTTTGATTGCTGTGGTTATATGAATGGTTGAGTGAATAGGTCAATTTAGTGTTCTCTTCATTTGGTTTCTTTACTAGTCATTCCTGTATCTGGTATGGTACACCACAATGTCCATCCTGGGCCACTACAACAATTTCTTCTTTGCTGCCCATCTGCTGGACATCGCCATGGGCTTCAAGACTCTCCGCACGATCCTCTCCTCTGTCACACACAACGGCAAACAGGTGAGGAGCAGGATGCAGGTCCACTGCCAAGCAGCAGGGGTCACTGCAGAGTTAGTGGTTGGCATTGCGTAGTACCCCACCACCAGTCTCTGCTACTGAGGCAGCCTCTGTTGTTTGTGCCCCTGCAGCAAAGCCTCAAGCCAGTTTTCATCCCCACTTCCATACTCTTTGGCAAAAGTGCATGGGAGCTCACCAATGTGACTGAAGCTCATTCATGTCACATTGGTGACACTTTAGGTATTCAAGTAAAAATCCCTGTTGTCTTCTTGTCCAGACTGAACTCATTTATTTACATAATAATCAGGCATGACAGCATGCAGTGAAATCTAACTGCGATCTGTTGTCTGTTTTTGAAACAGTAGGCTACAGAATTGAACAGACAACATAACTTCAAGTAGAATCAACTCCATATCATATAGCTGAATTCCAAAAAGTAAAATTGGGGTTATTGACTCATTTATTTGCACTTTTACCTGCATTACATTTGCATTGGGGCTGACCACTACTGAGACATTTGCTCTGCTCTGAGACTTTGTTTCAAAGACGCATGACCCTCTTGGACCTCTTGCTGTGCCTTGTGGTATACCAGGAAAATTAAAAATATCCTGAGGTTGGAGCCAAGATTTGGGTTAATTAAATCTCAATTCAGACTGTCAGTTTAGGCTGTGAAAAGTCCTATTCTGAAAAACATTTGATATGAGATCCAACCCAATGGCAAATGACTTAAAATAATGATATATCACTAGAAAATCAAAGGGCAATTTGTGTTGATATTTTTAGCCGATTAATTAGAAACCAAATTAACCCGAGCCTGGTGCTGGGTAAAGCTAGAAACCACCTTTTTATTCACTTCCAAATTAGAGTAGAAATTCAGATACCTCCTCCCTTTGTCTCTCTCCTCACATTAATACAGAGAAACAAGAGGAATGACAAAAACCATCAGTCAAAATCAGTATCTGAATCATGCCAAATTAAGTATATACACAAGAATTTTGTACTGGTATTTTACTGATTGACATGTATGTGTCTTCCTGTAGCTGGTGCTGACCGTGGGCCTGCTGGCTGTAGTGGTCTATCTCTACACTGTGGTGGCCTTCAACTTCTTCAGGAAGTTCTACAACAAGAGTGAGGATGAGGATGAGCCGGATATGAAGTGTGATGACATGATGACTGTAAGTGTCATTGATGAGAAATTAATAAGACAATACATTGCATATCTACAGTCAGTACAGTCAGAATTTTTATGTAACCTATGTAATCTACCATGGGTAATGTTACTGTGGACTCTTTTAGTTTTTTAGTTCAGCTCCACTACACAGCGATGCACACATTTACACTTGTTAGCATCCCAGTATGGAAGCACCACTGAGGTTAAGTACCTTGCTCAAGGGCACTTCACTGGTAGCTGTTAAGGGAGAAGCATGCCTCACTTTGCTTTGCTGAACAAGAATTTCCAGACAAGGGAATTTGCCTTTGATGCCTCCTTTTAATTCTATAACCTGCTAAATCTTGACAAGACTGTATAATCCTTCACCACAGACACAATAGTAGAGCAATTATTAAGCAAACCTGATCATTTTGAAACATTCCTGTCCAATCCCACTTGTACTCATACTCAAGCATGCATTTGGACTGACAACTGGCCTAATACAATCATATGAAATTATACCATACTATGCAATATCATGCCATACAGTATGATAAAACTTCATTGTCTGTCTTGCTGAGAAATTTGCCTTGCACCATTAGAGTGCCATAATGTCACATATACACAAAAAACACGTTTAGGAAATGCATCTAAATACATTGACATGCCAGAAGTATGCTTATATACAAAGATATTGCATATTTATAAATACTTGTGGTTAACACTGACATCACACTGTCACTCACATTAACCACTGGGCCTCATGCTCAATCCCACCCTCGTGCTTTTTGGTCACTCATCATCAAGATAACTTTTCTCACTATCCTTGTGTTTTCCACAGTGCTATCTATTCCACATGTACGTTGGTGTGAGGGCAGGAGGCGGCATCGGGGATGAGATTGAGGACCCCGCGGGCGACCCTTATGAGCTCTACCGCATCCTCTTTGACATCACTTTCTTCTTCTTTGTCATCGTCATCCTCCTGGCCATCATCCAAGGTAGGCTCTGGCATTATATCATATTATACACCCACAGACATGGTGGTTTTTGTGCAGGAAGGTGTTCAGAGCACCCAATCACCTAACAAAATGAACCTCAGGTACTGTGTGGACTCACCATCATCCTGCTATCTGTGGATATACTGTATCTTGTAGAGACACAAGATTGGCTACATAAAGAGAGGCGAAATAGGTTTGATGGTCTTTCCCACCATACAAAACCCCTTTTTGTCTAAGCCTAAATTTCCAGCAATATAGTGTTACTATACTACATACACACACAGATACATCACAACTGTAATCTACCCGCTGTGTGTAGTCTCCCACAAATACAAACAGGCTGATATTCCTTACAGTTTGCCATATTCTTCATCACCAAATACACCCTGCCCTTCCTATGTGTAGGAAATGAGAGGTGTAAATTTGTGGTTGGATCGATTTCCCCAAGTATATATGATACGCTCATTGTGATCCCTATGTGGTTACAGGTTTGATTATCGATGCCTTTGGAGAGCTGCGAGACCAACAGGAACAAGTCAAAGAGGATATGGAGGTGAGAGCAGATTTCATTTTCGCTTGCAAAAATTGTCGGAATATGCTCTAGCACATTGGATCACCAAAAATACCACGCGCTTTATAATCCAGACAACCAGGAGACCATCAGCTATGAATGTCTTTTAACTTTCAGACCAAATGTTTCATCTGTGGCATCGGCAACGACTACTTTGACACAACACCTCACGGCTTTGAGACTCACACCTTACAAGAGCACAACTTAGCCAACTACCTGTGAGTATCCCTCCCCAAACATGTAATGAAATTCACGATCCAATCATTTGCTTTTACTTTGAGGTTCAGTTACAATTTATTCATCATTCGTTCTATTTAGTAACAGTGATTTAACCTCATGATTGATAGTTCCTCTACATTGTAACAGTATTAGTGCCAAAGATACTAATGGCCCCAGTGATCTCTCTCTCTCTCTCTCTCTCTCTCTCTCTCTCTCTCTCTCTCTCTCTCTTTCTCTCTCTCTATTTCTTTATAATGCCCCTGACAATAGAGAGTCTCAGGCCATTTGCTCTCATAGTCAGCTGGCCGGAGGATGTGAGACTGACCTCATTATCCCCGTTCATTACTATTTAATGCCATGAACTTCACTGGAAAATGGGTTTGTGATAGCGTGCTCTCATACAGTATTCATCATGATTTGGCGTGCTGTGATGCCCACAGAGATACTGCAGCCCGTTGTCATTTGCATTGGAATTGGGAAACAGGTGAGGGAGGGGAGATAGGATGGTGTTACTTTGTTTAGACACTTGCGTCAGAAATTGTGAAGCCTCCTAGTAACACAGAGCTGCAACATACCTTTGAAAAACTTTGTCATAGATGTTGAAATCCATTCCTTTTCCCTCCTATATGTCATGGTTGGACCATGGAAGTTGAATTCAGTTGAATTCAGTTTCTATGGGTTGGGCGTCTTGGTACAAAACTGAATCAAAGAATCCCTGCAATGAGAGTGAAAGTAGTTTCTCACGACTCCTCTTGGCTTGGTATTTTTGTTTTGTGTGATTGGTTTGACTTTCTCAACAGGTTTTTCCTGATGTACCTAATCAACAAGGATGAGACAGAGCACACTGGCCAGGTGTGATGCAACAGTAATTACTTTCTCATGAAATAATCAATAATCAATCAATAACACTAAGCCACTATTGAACGATCTTGTCAGTGTACATGTTAGTAAAATATCATTACTTGCTGTTCATGCATATGCTAGTGCCTTTACAGTAGGCCTAACTGATACATAGGCACCATGTTAATGCAAAAAGTTTGAAAACAATAACAATACTAGTGTTTTTATTATTATTTTTTTAATAGCATCAGTTCTTATGTAACCCTAGCCAATGTTGCAGTCATGCTTAAAGGACTGTAAATCAAGTAGACAAGCCTTCATAAGGGAATCTATCCTTAAAGATTTTGAGTGTTCACTGAACAAAGTAAACACTTAAATGCTTTTTAACTTGACTTGCACTACGAAGAGTACCTTGGAGATTCTCCCTCTTTTTTCCTCATCTATTTTGTTAACCCCTACCCAAAGACTAGTTTATCAGTAATTTTTATTTACAAATTGATTGAAGTAATTTCTGTTTGCTTGTTATAGGGAAAGAGATTTCTGTTTTTTGCCATGGTACTGTATCAAGAAATATGGAATATGAGTGGTACTGGTAACAAATTTGCATTGTAGAAATTTATTGATATGTTTGTGTGGCTGGGTGTGTGTCTGCCATCAGGAGTCATATGTTTGGAAGATGTACCAGGAACGTTGCTGGGATTTCTTCCCAGCTGGAGATTGCTTCCGGAAGCAGTACGAGGATCAGCTTGGATAAAACAGATCTCGACACTTCTGTCGACAATGGGAGAGCTGCAGGGATTTGTAGTCCCACGCACAACTGTTGGACTACAACCACACACACTCATCCCCCAACTGTGGACTGGCCTAAGGAGAGACACGACAAAGCTTCGTTTTTTTAATAAAAACAAGAGAAACATCTCCCACCAAAGTCAGATGTACCCTTGTCACCTTTGGTACAGTGCCAATCCTATTAGAAATGACCTACAACTTGCCCAGACATTTTGGTTTTCAGTTTTGGGACTTTTCTCTCGTTTTGACAACGTGTTGCCTTTTACTCCACATAACCCCAAACCATTGCACAATTTTTTTGTCTTTTTGAGAAACACTGGGTTGTGTGGGGTTATGGGACAATGTGTGAGTCATATTATGCACAAGAACCCAACTTCAATATTTTGAGAATGTTGAACTTGAGACTTAATGCCAAAAGACAAGTGCAGGAGTACAGTAGATTTACATAGTGCGCAGAAATGTGATTTGAGAAGAGTTTTTCAAAATGTTGTAACATTGCATATTGAGATGAAGTATTAAAATTAAGTGGTAAAAAGGTTTATTATATAGGATAAAAAAAAAATGCCTAAAAGTTTTCATCAAGTGCCTTACAGTACTGTATCTACATTACAATAAAGCTATGCAAAACTTTTGTTTTTTTCTTTATTGTATGTAAGTACAGTAGTTTACCTGGAGCAGCGATACGTAGCTGTCCAGATGTAGTTTGTGGCTGATGTTTTTCATTTGAACACGGACGAACAGCATCAGTTTTTATTTATTTTCTTGCTGAATGAAGCATCTGAACTGCAAACATTCATGGTACAAAGTGTATAAATGACACTTGTCAAAGATCTACCATGTCAGAATTTACTGAACACCTTTAAACAAGAACAAAAACAAAATTGCTATTGTATGGCCATTTGTATGTAGTAGCTTTGCTGAATTGTGCATTTCTTTTGATGGAAAAATAAAGAAATCAATGCAAGAAGCTTTCATTGCACTGCTGTTTCTGGGGATCACTAAAATTTTATTTGGTGTTTTAATGGCCAGTGCCAAAGTGTGTTTCATTTTTAATATTTAGAACTATTCAAACAAAGTCTCATCAGTGTAATGAACAATCTGCGAGTGTTTATGCCATATTAAAATCCTCAGTCAATTCTCCAGCCCGTTGATGCTGGCAGCATAACGTCACAACCTTGCAAATTACTTCAGGTCTTAAAACTGTGACACAGTGAGTCATTTCAGTTCCAAACCCAGCGTGATACAGAGGCTGGCTCGATGGCTCATCCAGGTCTTTTCAAAATAAGATACCTTGTGTGTGCAATAACGGTTTCAGTTGCCCAAATGCCAGCACTTTATCAACATATTCAATCATGTCTATAGTTTTCAATTATGGTATTATAATATGCAGTGATTGAGGAGATGTCTGCTCCTTGCTGGTCAGAGGGGCAGGACAGGTTCTCAGCAGGCTGTCTGATGGGAGTTTTAGTGCCGTTACCCATGGTGCCACCTGTCAGCTCACATCATGTCACCACACCTCAGGCACCACACAGTGCTGGGCCTGCTGCTGAGAGCAGCTCTGCCTCCTCAACTCACCAACTTAAACCTGCAAACAGCACTGGCATGATGAATGGACTTTACAGTTCCAACATATTATTATGAGGGAAGACTTTATAAGATTAAAAAGTGGATAATTGCCATTGTCTCCATACAGTTAATAACATCTATAGCATTAACAATGTAATTACAGTGGTATATCTCACTTACTGTTTTTAATTCTAGTTCTGGCACAGTTTCCAGAATTTACTACATTTGTCAAGTGCGCTGTGTAAAGCAAAGGCAATAAGAGAGGAGGTGCAATTTTAAGTTTTAGATATTCTGTTTTGTAACAACCTCACAGGTTCCTGCATTATTTAGTGCATTATGTACCCATTAGGGCAACTGAGAACAACAGTTGTGTAGAAAATCACTGACATGATTGTTCTCCATAACTTAACATAATGAAAGCTGTGGGAATCCGTTCTCAATATGATAAAGTAACAATTAAGCAATTAAATGAGTGAAGACAAATTATACCTATTAAGTTTTAGCTTCCCATTGCTCAGTCTGAGGAGGCAGCAAATGGCAAAAAGCTAAGTACCGTGGTTGGCCCTTCATTTTTCTCTCTTTGATGGCTTACTGTGTGAATTTATGTATGAGCAGATTAATATTTCAGCAAATACCAGGATAATTGACATTGTCAATTTGAGAAGGAGCACTGAAAAGCAACTGAAAGAGGAAAATTGAAAATTTAAATAGAAAAAAACGACCAAGGGATAACAGTAATGATAATATCATTGTGCGAGGGTGTTTGTAATGTGCTCTGAATAAGTATATGTAGAGATTTTAATGGGTAGCATTTGCCAACAGATGTGCTGATTCTTTCAGAACTCATCATGACTCAAAATATAAATGTGTTTTTAAGAAATAATTCACAAACACTAGAAATTAAGCATTTGGTATTCTTCACCCCATTACCTTTAAAGTCATACAGCTTTCAGTCCTTGGATCAACATATAGATGGATCAGTTTCACAGTGAAAAATGTATTTAGTCTGTTCACTCAAAGAAAACATGCTAAATACTGTGAAAAGTATCTTATCATAGGACAACATCCTCCTGCATAGCAGAGCAGAGTCGCAGTATTTCATTTTCTCCACTTATTTTTAAGACTTTGAAGAAGTTTTTTTAGCAGGGGGCTGATTTGTTTGACACTGATATATTTTTAACTATCATTTCTTGATGACTTGTTATTTATCATTGTGAAAAGAAAAACAACTCACTCGGGGTGGGGATGTGACATTACTTGCTGTTATAGAGGAGATGAGTATGATAGAATATTTGATTCAATATGGCTACTTGGGCATATGCAAATGGGTTATTAAGCGTTCATGGAAACATTTTGATGAGTTTGATTTGATTACCAGTGAATTTATCTTTGAAGTATGGCTCAAAGGCAACATTAGTAAAGCTCATTTGGATGCAAAGGCTCACAGTGACTTTTTATGGATTCAAATAATCATTGCAAGCGGAGCAGTGATGTGTCATCTTTCAGTTTTCTGCACCTAGCACTGGGATGTTCATCTTGTTAATTGTGACGGGAGTAAGTGGTGCTATTATAATAATGTGCCTTACGTTTAAGGGAAAGGTATATCATTAACTGTGATACAGATCTTTAAAGTTCTCATCTGCTTGTTCACCAGTACTGAAAAACTAAGAATAAATATCTTACCTCCATAAATATCTGTCTTCTCAGTATCTGGAACTGCTCAATAAGTCATATGATCTCATCAACTGTGCTTATAGTTTGTATAGTTCAGGTGCTAAGACATAGTTCATGCCTTAACAGCAGCACAAAAGTGTGGGTGCTCAGTGGACATCCCTGTCCTCTTCCTCTTTCTTTTCCTTTAACCTAAAAACCTCTTGAGCACCGGCGTGTCTTGAAGCACCTTTATAATGTCATTGTGTTACCTTTTATAGAAAGGAACGGCTCAAGGTAAGTAGGGGGAGGGGGGCAATTTAGCTGGCAGCTTTTTTTGCAGAGAGCTTTCGACAGGAGCAGGATCTTTGAGCAGGATCACGAGGCAGAACACATGGCTTCAGGCTGAAGGTGCAATGTCACGACGCAGGGGACATGTTACACTTACACTTTATTTAAACATTTCTTTTCAGGTCTGCAGTTCACACTGTTCGAAAACATCAAAAAAACACTCATCTTCGAGTAAATGATTATTAGATAGACTGGAGGGTGTGGTAATTTTGAGCAATTACCTCCAATCCTCTGTTAAAATGCTTTTTTTTTTTTTGTTATTGTTTGTTGGTTGGTTGGTTTTGTCTTTTTTTGTAGTTTTGGAACAAAAGCTGAATGATTAGTCACCCATACTGCCTGGCCCCTGTTCGCCTCTTTCTAAGGGTCCCTCAAATAATCTATCACTGACGTAAGACGGCTGCACATTGTTCCTACTTGTATCTGACCAGCCATTTCAGGCTCTGCATGTTGTGCTGCACTGTGGAGACAGATAGGTTGGATGGGAAAAGAGATCAGCTTGAGTCACATTCTGTTCTTGCAACCTGCAGAGAAACTTCCAACTGGTGACTAGACACTGCATATAGTCTTGATGTCACCCATCATTCTTAGACCCTTTTATGTGCTATCCCACCATAAAGAATGCCTTAACCGATAAACAAGGTATTCAAAGAGAGGAGGAGGTGTAATTTGCATAATTTCCCTCTTCATTAAATGAGTTTAATTGAGTCTGATGGCCTTTACGGTGTCATTATGATTTAATTGGGTAACTAGATTCCAAGCAATGTCTTACTGATTTGTGGAATGGCATGCTGCCTTCCTTCAGCTTATGGCTCAAATATCATCAGAACAGATGACCTGCCTGTGTGGCAGGAAATAACAAGAACTGTGTGTGTCTTCTCTATAAAACAAGGACTGCTTCCATTTATCTGTATAATCTCAGTTAGCTCTAATAGCAAGTTGCAAAGCAATCAAGAATGGATGATGAATAATTCAGATCTGTATTGGAAGATTTATTATAGTGCCGGCAATGAGCTGTCAGAAGGAATCTGTATGTTTAACAAGAGGGGGCCACTGTTTTGTTTCTCAATTAGGTTGCACAGTAAAGCCTGCTTTATGATTAATCTCATCCCTCATGTTCAAAATAATATATGTTTAGAAGGTGCAGTGATATCAATTCAACAGAATATTGCATTATCAGATACAAACTGTTTTGGGAGTTGTTACTCAAAAAAAATGTAATGTATTACACATCGTTCATTATTTTGAAAAGACAAGAGCAAATTTGCAGCTACACACATTTATCCACATAGGCATACAATCACACACAGACAAATTCACAAATACTTGACTTCCACAGCAAATTTCAGCATCATAGGTAGAAAGTTGCATTTGCTATAGGGTGGTCTGAGCTTTGTGGACCAATGAATGGCTTGTGGATTAACTGACAGTCCAACCGACTGACAGAGTGAGCGATACAGCTGCTGTTTACTCCCTGTGCAAAGTAATTCATTACACTTCTCGTTGCCTGTTAATATAAAGTTAAACCTTACACATGCCCACGCATCAGCACAAATCCCCACGCAAAGGATGACATACACACTGCACTGTTACTGTATGCTCTTTGATAAATAAATACAAAAAAAGCAGCCTGAAGAACACTTCACAGAAAAATGTTGTGATGAGAGCAAGGCTCAAGTCAATTGCATGCCCCAATAATGCTGGGCCCTTGGCCTTTCAAGCAGGCCAATCATAGTGGCACTGATAGTAGGCTGTAACTGCCACAAAATAAATCTATATTGCTAGGCAAATTGCTAGGCTGTAGCAATATCCAACACAAACACATCTGACAGACAGTTAAGCAGGTCTTAACCTCAGTGAAGCTTCCAGGGACCCTAGGGGCTACTTACAGGGACTCTTTATGGCACTTTATGGAGTAATTAAATTTTGCTTTCATCAATTAACTACTTTAAAGAAATGGGACCAGTGCTATTTTCACTCAGGTGATGGTTCCCAGAAACATGCATATTCATTTACTAGTCTCTTTTTATAATTTCTCCACTTGTGAAGTACATCTGCCTTAAATCAAAAACAAATAAAAAGGTTTTTATGCACCAAATTCAGTGTTATGAGGGTGAGTGACCTTCAGCCAACCTGCTGGCTTAATCTGTGAACAGATGAAAACAGCAACACTCTAAAACTGAGCTTAGATCCACTCTTAAAAAAAAAAAAAAAAAAAAAAAAAAAAAAAAAAACATGCTCACCACTTCTCCTCTAGATGGGGAAAGCATTTTTGACTGAAGCAGTGTGTCAAAGTTTTTGTGGGTGGGTGTCTGTGTGTGTGTGAGAGTGTGAACTGTACAGTAAGCACTCTCCATGCTACCAGAATATCCTCTGTCCTTTGTTCATACACTGCAGTGTTGGCATCCACTTCTTTGACAGATGTGTTCCTCCCTGAAGCACACTCTACATCAATAGAGTTTGAGCGTGTGTGTGTGTGTGTGTGTGTGTGTGTGTGTGTGTGTGTGTGCGACAGGGGGGGAGAGGGGAAAAGTGACAGAGAGGAGAAAAGAGGGCAAGAGAAGTGAGAATTCGGAGAGAAAGTGACAGACAGGCAGGTGCCAGAGACTGCGAATTTAAGGATTTGTCACTTTTAAGTCCATATTTCCCCGCCTCTTTTCTCTCTCTCTCTCTCTCTCTCTCTCTCTCTCTCTCTCTCTCTCTCTTTTCCTATCCCCTCTGACTGTAAACTATGTGTGACTTCTCATATGGTCAGTGGATTCTTAGACCTGATTGAACTGGATTGCAGCCTCACAGAAGCTTCGATCCCAGCATTACCCTGAAAATTGGAGTAATTATGTAAGATTTCAGTTGGATTGGGGCAAATCCTCATATCCGCTGGGGTCACTGACCCTACCTCGGGGGCTTGGGCCCAGGTCCCATGTGGCCTTTATTAAGTTAGCCCCACAATTCCTTCCACAGCTCCACTAAATAACATGTTAAAAGTCAGGAGCAATATTCGGGATATATCAGGCTTTTCTAAAGCGCTGAAGCTCACAGGTGGGCAGATTTGGGGTAGTTAAACTTGACTAAGGCTGGAAACAAGAGGAAAACATCTTTCTAAATTGACAGTCCATGCAACAAAGGTCCCATAGCAGTTCAAATTCGGACAAACCCACAGCTGGAAAACTTTCTTCTGTTGTTTTTCT
This sequence comes from Myripristis murdjan, assembly GCF_902150065.1. NCBI lineage: Eukaryota > Metazoa > Chordata > Actinopteri > Holocentriformes > Holocentridae > Myripristis > Myripristis murdjan. Next base: position 19,162,697 of record NC_044001.1, on the reverse strand, counting down.
AGGCCACGCATGCTGGTCTGAGGCACTTTGCTGAGTGTTTTGGTTTTCGGATGCAGGGGTGGAAACCACTTCACTCACTTTTGTAAACAGGCATCTAGCTCTTCATCTAGTGGAAAGGGCTTCCTATGCCAAACACTGTTAGAGTCAACCTCCTGAAGATAGATTCAGAGTCCAGAAAAACATGGTGGCTATGTGTATATGTACCTTATGTGTATGCATATTATAGTGAGAGGAAAAAATGTGCTATAAGAACATGAAACCACACACTCTCTTGTCGTACAGAAATGCCAGTGGATTAAACAACAATTTACACTCCACTTTGACTGTTGTTGCAACCAATATCTTTAGGATTTTACACGACCAGCTTATGAGCATCTGCCTGAACAGCATCTTCGGTATCATAGACTGTCTTGTCCTTGGGCTTCTCCAGACCACTCGATCTAAGGTTCCTGTTACATGGCCAAGGTCGGGCAGTGGCTGCTGAGTAACTGAACGCTGCAGGGCCAGCAGCACAGACGCACAAAGGTGCACTGAGGCGAGGCGAGCCGTGCTGAGCCAGGTTGAACTGAGCTGAGCAGACTGCTCCGTACTCCATGGGTGTTCTATTGCGCTGATACGGCAGGGGACAAGTCAAGTGCAAATCCAGGTCTGACACTAAGCCAAACATACCAGAGGGGAAGGGGGAAGGTAGGAATGAGTGTATACTTAAGGTTGTAGTCCTGTGTTGGCAAGCATCTTTCCTTCTGAGGTGTCGTTCAGCGAGACACTGGTGCCTCCTGAATCCAGGGATGCTGCTCTATATCTGACTCTGCGCTCTGACCAAAGTAAATAGGAAGCTTCCTTATGTGGGTCAGTGAAATCCTGCTTTGTTCCTCTTACACCATTGTGCAATGCGTTGCTACTACCGGATAGATGCTTTTGAAAGTGGTCTCTATTTTGGCTTCATGAAAGCAACGTAGTCCCCAGATGAGAATCTAACTGAGATTAGAAGATTAGAGATTAGTTGAAAGCAGAAAAACAGAGAGTTAACAAGGGGTTAGGTTGTCCAGTGCTGCTACAAAAGACACTCAGAGACCCCAAAAGCATAAATATATCCTGATCACTCAGCAAGTTTCTCCATGGAACAGAGCCATGGACGTGCTATCCAAGGATAAGTGGGTTCAGAAGCCTGCAGATGAAATGGAGCACAGAAAAGTGAAAGACGAGCACCTTAGGAGACCTTAAGGGACAGAAGAGAGGGTGAGAGAGAGAGAGAGTGATGGAAAATGTGCAACACTGGATATGTGGAGGGCTTGAAACATATACTTGTCTAGGGTAACACCAGCATTAACTTTAATTTCATCTCACACCACCTCCTCCTCCTCTTCTATTTTTTATCAGAGAGAATTTTTGCTGGAAATGAATATTTTCGTCTAGAGGAAGTCGTAATGTAGCCCTAATATGGAGGTGGTCATTCACCCATGTTTTCTAGCTTTGCTTAATTTTATCTGTGTTGAACTTAATATTTTGGATCAAATGACTATCCTAAACCAAACTGCACAACAGGCACGTGCTCTGATAATCTCTCCCTGGCACAGAGGAGATTCAGATGAATGGTGGGCGAGGTGATAAGGGAGGAGCAAAAACATGTAATTTGACAATTAGCTGTAATCACCCGGGCATCATCCAACTCATGTGAGCATCCTGAACACAGTTCTTCAAAGCAGGGTACAACTCTCTCCGCAAATGAAACCAATTATGGTGCAATCACACCGTGCAGTTCACAACTCCTGACGCATGCTACGGCAAACTGATCTAAAAATCTCCAATACCACTCCACATCACCAGTACAGATGCTTGTATAATTAAGAAGAATTGCTATCTACAGTATAAATAATGCATGTGATAATCAGCGAGGAGTATGAATGGGGCTGACACTAATGCTGACTCTAATGTGAGTCAAGGAAGGACACAGGAGTAAATCTCTCGAAGGGTTTTCGACAGCAGCTCCTCCTCCGTTCTTTATCTTTGGATTTCTACTCCACGGCTCTTTCTCCTTTCCTTGGACGCTAGCCAGCATCGGCCTGTGTCATCTTGAGGGATGGCGCTGTATGTGTTGAAAGGAGGAAATGTGAGTCCCACCGGAGCTTCCATCATGGGTTATGACCTGTACGTAGCAGAGGGTAAAAGCATCTGCTGTTTGAGCATATGCTCTTATTATGGTGACACAAGCCATGCAGGCAGCAGAGAAAGTTTGTCGACCCAGCGTGTGACTGCACGCATGCCGATTACATTAAACCAAAGCATGACAAAGTACATATAGTGGGACATTTAGGTATCATATAACCTCTGCACTTTTAATGCGAAGTTACACTTTGAATAAGCACCACAGATTTCAAAAGTGTAAGTCTGTAAAAACTGTTTTGGTAAGCTGGACTCACAGTTGCTCCACCACCTGGAAGCATGACAGATTGATGGCTGGAGAGTGGCTGTTGTAGCTGAGGCTGGCAACCTGGGCAGGGACCGGAGCAGCTACCGCCACGGCATATGGCTCCCATATCTCTAGGCTGCCCTAAAGTTAATAAAGTGGTTTACGATTATGCAATTTTGCTCTAGATAGCCCTGAAAAGGAAAAAGAGATACAACAATGTCATTTGAACCAGTACTGAAGCCTCAAGTGTGTACCAGGGGTAATTTTAACACGACACGAGCTTATAAAGGTAATTTACTGTTGTTTTTTCACTCTGCTTTATTAAATTTTGTGCCCCCGCACTTGCTGCACTTAGCTGTTAGCTTAGACAGTGGTAGGTTATATTGTGCACATAAAAGAAATACAGCCACTTGCCACTGCACTCCAAAGGCAAACACTGGATTGCAGCATCTGAGAGCTTTATGTTGTTATATTGCTCCGAGCCAAGTGGAATAAATAAGTTATTGATTAACCTTCCTGTTGTCTTCAGGTCAAATTTGACCCAATTCCAAATGTATTTATATCAGAAATATGGATTTCTTTCATCAAATTTCCCCAGAATGATGGTTTCATACTACACTGTTTGAAAAACATAACAATAATAATCACTGCCTTCATTGAATTGTGTGCGTTTTTATAAAAAAACGTGGTTCTCTTTTATCACATTTGACCTGCCCCTAGGTGGCACAATTTCATTTTTTTAAGCAGCAGATGCACACACACACACACACACACACACACACACACACTTCAAACTTCAAAACTACAGAATTTTTCCTCTTTATGTTTACTTTACTTTTGAAAAATGTATTTTTTTTTTATTTTATAAACGAGATTCAATGACCATAAATTCCAAAAACAAGTGTAAAACCTGTTGTTCTGAGCTGGAATGCAGTTGGATGAAAAGGTGTAACACAGAATTGGATGATAATTTATAATCCTTAACCTATACTATACTAAAGTTCCAGCAGCTCCTGCATTATGCACCTTTTGGATTTGATACGTTTGACTGCAGATGAAACGTGGAACTTTAGGTTTTTAACAAAATAGCCACCAAGCATGATGCTGCAATCAGTATTAAAGAAGGAACTTTGGGTGGCCACTCCATCTCTGCAATCTGATTGGTTTTGAAAAATGACTTTGGCTCGTCCAGGTGTAATAACCGCTGTTTTGGGTCTGGTGGCTGCCACTGATTTTGACCTTGAGCTTTCCTTGACCAGCGCATGTGAGGTTGATGGGGAGACAAGGGTTGTGAGTGTCCTTTCATCCACAATGGCTTGAGACTCGGAGAGTGGGGAGAGTAACAGCAGCTTATCAGTAGGTCATTTCTGTGCTCCATCCCTGAGGTGAGGTGACCCATTTTTAGCTCATTCATCCCACAGCAGTTGCCGCAAGTCACCCTTAAGTCCCATTTGAGATCAGGGATGTGTGTGAGAGAGAGTGAAGGAATATATTTCTTGTGTGCATGTGTGGCTGGCGGTGTGGTTCTACCTAGAAGTACAAGAAACCTTGTTCATCCTTTTCATGCAAAACCTTCACGGTGAACTCTATGAAACCGAATCCTATACGAGCACATCTGAGCACACAGACCTAGCAAAGCACCACCTGTGTAAGATACTCATGCATTTTTTTTTTTTCTCTTATTGCTCACCTCTTGAGCATGGTGCAGCCGTGGCCAATTAGCACACAGCACCCCAGGAAAGCAAGTCTCATTAATAAACCATGGCACATTATTTAGGATGGAAATGAAAGATTCATGCTCAAGGCTCCTAAAAAGACAAGTATGGCGCTTCGAACCATCAGAGTGCACTTTATGAATTAGCCTTGATTCATCTTCCCGGAATATCATCAAACTTTTGAAGAGATGTCACTTTTAATATTTACTAGATTGTCCTGCTGTACAAGGCCGTGCCTCTGACAGCCGGAGTTCTCAGCAGTCGGGGAAGCCATCTGTGTTTACTTTCCATTAATGCTGGGTCTCTCTCATCTCTCCCTGCATCTCTGTTTCTCTCTCTCTCTCTCTCTTGGGAAGCACTGTATATCCCAAATGTTATCAGTTACAGTCAAGGATATTGAAATGGTCTGATCTTATTGATGAGGAACAACCCACCCCATATATCCAACTTCAGCGCCTGCAGGTCTACCTCCAAACAGTGTGCACAACAATATCCAGCGATGAGCCGCCTCTGACTCATAAAGGCACGGACCGCGTCTTGGTATGCACACTGGTAAAGCTGAGGCAATATGGAATGGCTTGGAGCAAAACGCAGCGTGGTTGGCACAAACTGGGAATTTGAGAGGTCTTGTGTGATTTAATACCGAATTAATGCGACAGGCTGTGTCTGACAAGCAAGGTAATTCCTGGTGTACAGTGGGATGCCTAAAATGGACCACATGATGGGCGCCGCCTGAATGCCCAAAATAAACACCCTATAAGAAAGCTGGGGTGATGCTGGGTAATAGGCCCACAGGCATCAGCCCGCTGAGGACTCCTGACAGACATCTCGCCCAATTAGCATGTGGCACTTTGCCTAATGCTTTGGGCCACAAACACTATTTTAAACGAGCACAATTTCCATCAAGAACAAGCAGGGTGACTATTGCCTGTGCTAACAATAGAAGGAAGTTAGGCGAGTCCAGGCATACCCTCAACACACACACACACGCACTCACTCAGAACAGTTTGCAAACACTTTAGTTTGCCACTCTAATTAACTCTCTGTAGAATTAGGACTTGCACGACTTTGCGCAGGCTTATAAGGTTTTCTCCAAAGCAATTATGGCGTGTAATTACCGCGAGGGCCAAAAATTTGCATTTTCAGTGATATGTTGCTGTTTAAAATAACTGACAGCATTCCAGGTGGATGATGGAGTCGAAACGAGTTGCAGAAAGCGTGTGCTGGCGCGCGGCGGGTCAAGTGGAGCTGTCGAGGCAGGCGCCCTCTGCACCTGCTTTAACAGGCCCGGGCTCGCCGCCTCAAGGACAGTCTCGTCAGGCGTAACTGGCACCGCTCCATCTCCTCACAGCTTCACATTTTATAATAGCTGTGAAAAGATGACCCCTTCACCCCCCCCACCCGACCCCCTCCCAGTTCCACCGGTCCCGGGACATCACCTGGATGAGCTGACACAAGAAGAAAAAATGTCTTACATCAACATGGCCGTCTGTTTGTTCCCACCCCAACTCAAAACTCAAAAACCTAATTAAATGTTGAGCTGTGAAGTGGTCCAATAGAGAGAACAGGATGAGTCATTGTATATAGCTGTTTGTTTTTTTGTCATTATCATTGCTTGGCAGTGGAAATTACAGGTTTATTTCACCATTCAGCATCCATTTCAAGCAAACTCCCTGCTTTCTCCCCAGTGTATGCTGGGATGCTCACCAGCTCCCCCATGACTGAGATTGGGAATATGCAGGTATAGAAAATAGATGGATGGAATGAAATCAAGTGTGCTTCTCATAACAGTGGTGATGCTTCTGTGCCTGGTTTCCCATCACGGTATACAATTCAATTTCATGTTCATTAAAGGAAAGGTTCACCTAACAAACTATACTTTCCCACCCTTACCCTTTGAGTATTCTGCCTCTAACTGAGGGCGGATAGATTCAGTTTGCTGATGTTCCTCAGCAGAAAATAGTTCCTAATGAAACTCTACACTCACAAGGGCTGTGTCAATATGTCAGGTATCTGTGTCATTGTTTTTGGAAAGAGCTGTTGCTGTTGGGTTTTTCACATGCACACTTTTGACAGTTTCAACTCCACAATAAAATACCTGTCCAGCCCTTGTGTTTTGGAGTGAAGGGGCTTGTGGCACACTGGAAACTTCACACAAAAACTACCTGGATGGATAGAATAAGGATAGGGATGTGAAAATGTCGTTTTTTTATTTTATTTTGAGTAATGCATGGCCATTAAGACAGCCTTTATCAAGGTTATGACAAGCGTGCACATAATAAATCTGTCCAAATTAAGCTTCCACAAAAAGCTTTCCACATACACTCATGGTCAGATACATAATAATATGTATGCCACTCTAACCAACTCATGGCCAAATGCAATGAATAACCATTAGGAGGTGCACAAAGTCTCCCATAGGTTTAACTAATATCAGTGTCATCTTCTTTAACACTATGACTAATGCTGCAGCTCCATCACTATTGCTCACAAAAGCCCTTCACCTTTGCCATTTATTCTCCTTCAAGTATGGAAAAAGTTTGCCTCCCTATGTTGCCTCATCACTAACGTCTTTTGTTCCCATTCAGCTAAAGACACAGCAAATGTTTGTGTGTTTAGGAGAGATACGACAGACTGGAGAGAGAGAAGACAAGAAACAAAAAGAGGAGAGAGTGGATAGGACATTGGATCAAGAAATAAATTAATCTTTTTTTTTCCATTCACTTTTTTTTTTTTTTTTTTAAGTAGAGCTCTAACTCAACACATTCTTCATTAGCCGAATAATGGTAGGGTTAATTAAGGTGTCACTGCAGTCACCTCCGGAAAAGAAAAACCTGGATAAAAGGACAAACACATATTTACATATTAAAGTACAGTCAAATTTAACAAAAGGTCAATTGGAAAAAGTGAATGGAAGTTTAACAGGTAATGAAATATTGTTAATCTGTATTTAAAAGAAGCTGAAGCATAATTTGATTTTGCTGATATTTCCAACGATGCTGTACTGTGCTTCTTTGTTGTTGTTTTTAAAGCTATCCCTAGCCAAATTCAAAATGCATGTAAGCACGATTTCAACCTTACTGTGTCTGCAAATTACTGCCAAACAAATCGAAGCAAAAGCCACAACCAGGCACTGGGTTGAAAGTGCGGACCACTGCCTCCTGCGATCCCAGCTGCTGAATATTTACGCTCAATCGATAGAGACAAAATCCCAAATTCATGACTCACATCCCAAACTTTTGCTCTAATGGGACTTACAAAGGACTTGCCTATTAAGCCAGCTCTAGCCAAAACACTGGTTACATGTATTTACAGATCTCAGTCCCTCGGGTGCCATTAGGAAGGGCGACCAAGCTGGCCTCCAGTCCCAGTGAGGGGCTAAGCTGCTATAATTTGTGGCTTCAGAGCAGTGAGGAGAGGCGGTCCCGCCATGTGGCCATGTCAGGGCCTTACAGGGCTACGATAATGAGTCAGGTTGGCTCATTATCACACAAAAGAACCTGACATCAAAAGCCTCCACAGTGCTATAGTATGGCTAAACACACATCCTTTTGACCAGAGAACCAATATCAGAATACTACAGTTGCACAAAAGACTGCTATCTCGCTGCACTGGCTCTCTTTTTGTTGTGGTCTGGCGTCGAAATGCAGCCATGTGTTTGCCTGTGGAAATCATTAATCATTCTCTCATGTTTTTCAAAAGGAGAGGGAGATAAACAAGGATTTTAAAAAAACAGAAAGCAGAAGGGAGCAGTTTGATGTGTGTCGAAAAGGTGGTGGAGACAAGGAGACAAGGTCCTCGGGGTAATGAGGACATGGCTGCAGGTACTATACCCCTGGGAATGCCATGCCATTTGAACAATATGAAACACATGGTCACTTTGTCATGAACTTTGTGATTACCACCAATTCTGTTGTTGTGCCTTAGCCTCAACTGTGTTATGAGTGGATTTCCTCGCTTGTCATTTCTAACTTTAAACAAATGGAGATAAAGGCAGGTAGGTAAAAGTTCGCACCAGCTTAGGCTCAGCCCTTGAAGAAGTATTTCATCTTTTCCCTCCTCCCCGGGCCCGTGGCTTACCATTGAGCTGTATGGAGCCACGGGGGGATTGATGCTGTGTGAGTGCGACAAGCAGCAGACGAGATGGACTCTGACAGCTCCACTCCACCACTGTTGGACAGCAAATGTCAGGAGCCAGACGGCATATGTAGACAGAAGTGGGGAGTCTGGGCTGTGTTTTTTGGGTTTGTGTGTATGCATGTGTGTGTGTGTGTGTGTGTGTGTGTGTGTGTGTGTGTCAGCCTGTCTGGTACAGCTGAGTATTGCGATATTACTGACAAATTATTGATGTGACATCTACATGTTAGTGCAAAGTGTTAAATGCATTGTGCTAAGTTTGCTTGAATAAATTTAATTGAGTCAGCTTGTCACATGTTGTATATTTTATTAGTCTTCTCAGTAGGTTGTACACTCTATTTATATATAAATATATACATGATGTATTTTGTATCATGACGTCCTTTGACTATACCCAGCCCTAAGTTTGCCATCTATTTTTGACAGAAGTGAACATGTTCATGAGTAAGGTGTGTTGCCGCGCAGTGAAGTGTCAAGGCCTTCAGGATATCCCAGGAATAGGAATTAGGGATACTCCATTTTAGCCAACCTATTTCCTCAAGCATGGGGTAGTTTGTGATAATTTAGTTACTTCAAGTGCATAGCCATTAACACATGGGTCCTCAGGTATGGAAGACAGAGCTTACGTCTTAATGGTGTCATAGTGAGCAATGTGCTACCACTGAGGGGCTGGACAGGGAGTCAGACCATGAAAAGGTCAGTGAGGTCAGGGTCATAATATGGATGAAGATAACCGGGTACACTTTGCTCAGGCATGAAATGCTTTCCAAGGAATGCAGAGTGAAAGGAGAGAGAGCAGGACACAGAGAGAGAGAGACAGAGAGAAAGAGAGAGAGAGAGTGAGAGAGAGAGAGAGAGAGAGAGAGAATGAAAGTGACAGGGAGAAGGAAAGGAAGCGGAAAGAGCGAATGAGTCACCAGGCTGCGCACAACATGAACCATATTCCTCTGTCCTCTCCAAGATGAGTCATATTGTATTAATGTACAACGTTGTTCCTTGACTTTTTCTCTTTTGTCATATTATCATAGATAATCTGTGACATTTGCCCCGAAACAGGTCGATTCCTGCCCTCCAAATGCCACTTTTTGAGCATGAATGGATGACACTTTGATTTGATGCACGCAATCTGCCAAGGGTAATCTGGATTTTCACTGGATTTCTACTTCCTGGCACCAAATATACCCAGTGAGCCCAGTGGCTAGGAGCAGGGTGTCTGACTGGCATCCCAGCAGCTGCAGCATGGCTTCAGGTCTCCTTATGGCCTGTGTGTTGGAAACTCCAGGACAACAAGTGTGGCTGTGTGTCCCACTGAGTGCAGATGTTGCCCAATATGAACCTCCACATCCCAACCAGAGCCTTGACATCACAGGTTCCATGTTTCTGTGAAGCTGAACAGTATAACAGCTTAACATATCAGTCTCAAGTATATTAGTTTTACATTGTCAAAGTCCAATAATTTTCCGTATCTAGGCAAAGCTGGTGACATCATGAAAAAAAACAAAAAATCTAGAGGATCCTCTGAGTCTTATAAATGATTTTAGTCTGAGTGTGGGTTAAGAAAACGCATAAAAATCGTATCTTCTTCTCTTTCACAAACAAGCAAACAGATACACACAGAGAGAGCCATTCACATGAATGTCTCACCGCAGTTATTTCAAGGCTACTGACAGAAAAGTGAAAGACCGTGTGGCATATTGAAAAGGACAGACGTACATATCAACCTTGAGAGATGTATGGTGTCAGAAGACTACTGCCTTTTAAAGGAAAGAAAGAAAGAAAGAAAGAAAGAAAGAATGGTAAAACTGTTCAGGAATGCAGGGATGCATTTACAAATGTTCATTTGTAAATGCATTCCTTAAGGCAAATGGAGTTTGCAAAGGAAAATGTGACATTTATTGCCCTGGCAAAGTAGTGATCTCTTTTTCCAATTTTCCACTGACAAATAAAATTAATACAGCTAAACTTAATATTATTTATAACATAGACACATAATGGAGCCTGCAGAAAATGATCTAATAGCTCTTTTAACATCATCACCTCCATGAGGTCAAGCACACTGCATCAGTGTCTTTACCTTGTGTGAAGATTAAAGTGCAAAGCCCCACTCAACAAAATATTTGCGTTGCCACAGTCCACTCTGCCAGCAAGACAGATATTTTAATTAGAGGACTATTTATAGATGACTCATCCATTAATGCATCATATCTAGACTGCCATGCAAAACGTATCACTTGCTTGTTTTTTGGAAATTCCCCCAAAATGAGGACATGTTTCCAGTGCTAGGGTTATGTTTTAAACAGTTATAATATTTGCTTTTTTCACTACTAAACTGAAGTATCCTGTTTTTTTTTGTTTTTTTTTTTCTCAGATTGATGGGTATTAAATATAGATTGGATGCGAGAGAGATGATCACAGAGCAACAATTCATTTTTTCTTGTTATGAAGCAACTGTAACCCCCTGGACAGAAAGATTTGCTCAGTAGTAGCGACAGGGGAGGGAATTCATAGTAGCCTCCGCTGTCTCAAAAGTCCAGAAACACTGTTCATCAAAATGTAGCTGTGATCCTAGCATATCAGTCAGGCCAATAACTTGAGCGCTGCACTTAATGTGAGATTTTACAAAGTTGGGAAGGTTCAGAGAGTAACATATAACCTAAGGGAACTGCTGTCTGATAGCCAGGAGACACTTGGGAAAAAGCACAAACTACATTCATAATAAGCTCGTAATAAGATGAGCGGCCACATATCACAGCAGCGCAAGGATATGACTGGCATTTGCCTTGGAGAAAAATGTCCATATTACTTGAGACTGAATAACATTTCATCGTGAAATCAGACCATCATGACAGGCCTCTGGAAGAGTCAATTTGAGCAATCTTGTGCAATACTCTACTGTCAGCAAAAAGCAATCTTGGCTGGAAGTTATTGCAATGATGCGAGATGAATCTTTTTTTTTTTTTTTTTCCCAGAGATGCAGTGCCTGAATACGGTATTCAATTTTCAGTTGCTTCAAACATCTGATATACTCGGCAATCTTGAATTTTTATCTTTATGGCATCCATGCTATGAGGAATGCCACTAATGGACAGGACATACAAAAGTACCAGTGAGAAAAGACTCTTAAGCAGGTGCAATATGGTACCTTTGTTGGTATAATCATACAACACATTTCTGTCAAAACATATAGTGATGGAGAGTTTCATAGCAATTCCACATCTTGATCATAAAGAAAAAAGAAAAACTGGCAACACTTTCTTTGAATAGTCCTCTATAGGTATTCAAAGTTAACTATCAACAAGAGTTCAGCAGAATATCAACAAGCATGTCAACATGTCCATAAGTCATTATTATGGATCCCACCAAGGTTTTGGGAAAGACATGCCCACCAGCAGTGTGATGCTAAAGCAGGCTTGAAATTGCCCCCATTTTTGGACTCCAGCCCCAACAGGTGGCACGGATCCCACCAGGTGAGGCACCATGGCGTCCCCGTAACTCTTACCTATAACCAAGTGGGCATGTCTTGGCCAAAACTTTGGTGGGTTTCATAATCATGCAGCAGAGGTTCCGCAGGCTTACATGTCCATTAAAATTCAGCAAACACATACAACAGAATGTCAATATGTTGTTGAAATGTAATTTATGGCCAACTGGCATTCTCTCGACCTCTAGTTGATATTTAATTTCTATATCAATTGACATTCTGTTGAACACCCCTGATACTTAAAAATTCCTGACAATAGCTTATACATGATAAGTGTGTCTCTCCAATCATTACACATGACACATCCCAAGTCTCCTCTTGACTTTTAAACTCCACATACTTATTTCCACTTTCCCTGAGAGTTAAGTGAGACACCTGCATGTGTGATGCACCTCCTAATGTGCCCGTCCTTCATCCAATTTCATTTTGGATGTAGCTGGAACAAAGACCGTGTTAAAAAGTGTTGGGGACCATGCCTGTCAGTACAGCTCTTTGAGACGCAAATACTGCACTGTAGGTTAAAGGAACAGTTAACCTCGAAGAAAAAGATATTTTCCCACTTACCACCAGTGGAAACTGTCCATTCAGATGATTTCTGTGCAATTTGGTGAGGTTTCCAGTCATGATCTCATGTGTCTCCCACCGCCTCAGTACAACAGAGCTGGGTGGGTATTCTATTGTGGAGCTCAAACCATCAGAAATGTTCATGTGAAAAACTCAACAGTAACAGCTCTTTCCAAAAACAATGATGATGACACCCGACATAATTCACAGTTCTTGGATCTGAAGAATTTTGCTGGGATCCAGCCAAAGGACCCTGGAAACTGTATCTGTCTGCCTCTGATTCATAATCACTGAGGGCAGACAGACACAGTTTGCAAGTGCATGTGCGTTTTGGATGGATTGAGCTCTGCAAAACGGTCCCCATCCTGCTCCACTGTATCGAGGACTGGAAACCTCACTAAGTCACAAGGAAACTAATTAGATGGTCAAAGCACATGGAGACATGTGGACAATTATATTTTGGGTGAGCTGTTGCTTAAAGATCTTTGACATACTTTTTTTTTTTTTTTTTTTTTTTTTTTACATTTGGGACACATTTATCCAAACGTGTCATTTCCTCCTGAGCATAACTTAAGATTATTAAAATGTACAAAATTGTCTGATTTGCATCACATGTTTGATGATTTATTTATTTTACAGAAATAAAATGTTAAAATTAAAATTCAGAATATGTACTATGACTGAATACGTGGTATCGTTGCAGTGCCTGCTTTCCGAAAAGATTTGAATTATATCCCTGGCCTTGATAGTTTTTGAGATAAAGGGCTTTTTTGTAACACTTGTTGAAACTTTTTTGATCATGGAGTGTAAGACTTGAAACAGAGCAGCGCCGCTCATTTCTGAAGTGAAGTATCTCCCCATCATGAGCCCTGGCTCACTGAGGAGAAGGCTGTGCACGAGGAACATGATAACAGAGGAGCCGCATTTTCCTGGAGCTGGCCTTGTGAATTACTTTGTGAGGAAGCACCAGAGTAATTTTAGCCTCTTCATGTGGAAGTAGGCCTGTGGGTCAGCAGAAATTCTCATCGCCTGATGGAAAAGATTGGATATCAGTTGTTCAAAACCAAGTTGTAAATTGGGTCATGTTTTTTTTTTTTTTTTTTTTTTTAAACAGTATCTCCATTTTTTTCCTCAATACCAATAAGTAAATATTGAGATGAAAAAATATGAATTCTGTGTTCAAAATTCCACAAAGATAGAAACCATAGGGGTACTTGATGTAAGTACAAATGTTAATGTAATAATTAATGTAATAAAAAATGTTAAATTACAGTATGTAATTTAACAGTTCTCTTATTTCATCCCAAGGTAGTATTTAAACAATGAGGCATTCATTTTTGTAGTTTACAAGTCATTGTTACTGTGATTACATCCACAGTTTGAAGTTGAGTGTAAGCTCGAAGTTGAACAATGCCATCCATTTTTAAATATATATATTATATTTTTTTTCTTTTTTGCTAAACATGCTGAACAACGCTTATTATGATTCCAACATTTTTTGAAATTGAAGTCTAAGCTTGAAATTGAAGAGTGCCATTTTTAAGTACATATTTCACACACTGAATTGCTGACTAAACATTCAGGAGGTTGAGTACAATTACAAATTTAAAACTATATATATCTATATATATCTATATCTATATCTATATCTATATATATCTATATATCTATATATCTATATCTATATATATAGATATAGATATATAGTTTTAAATTATATATATATATATATATATATATATATATATATATATATATATATATATACATATATATGCTATGATATCCTCATTAAAATCCCAATACAATGGAAAAAAGGAGAAAATGAACTTGTCTCAGTGTCACAATTTGACTGTGGAGCAGAAAAATACTACAAGGGTGTGATGCCCAGCAGGTTAAGAATAATATGAGTGATAAACGTCAGATCAGACTCCAACCTGGTCTGTACCGAGTCAAAGAAAACAAAATGTGATAAAGGTATGATTGAGGTCACATGAAAAACAGCCGAATAAAGGTTCATTTTTGTAGAACCATAAAGTCCGGCTATGAATTCATCTCGATATGCTTTGGTGTCTGGTGTGTGAATGTAAATGTCAGGTGTTGATGTGCCATACACAACTGCTTTGTTTACATTGCCATCACCACCTTCAGTTTGCTCTTTATCCTCCTCTCCCCCCTTTCATCTTCATCATCATCATCATCAAGGTGATGGGCAGCAGGATGGCGCAGTGGACTCTGGCCATGCATCCTTCATGCTGAGGCGTCGTTGGGCAAGACATATACTGTATTTCTATGCCATCAACATCTACATTTTAAAATTTTCTATGGCCACTGAAACTTCAAAAGCCCCAATAACAAAGCTATCATGTGCTTTTAACAAGAGGGGAAAGAGTACTTGAAGGTATTGTTGAGAGAAGTAGGAGTTAAAGTACTGATGTTAAAATCTATGCAGGTTGAAAAAAAGAAAAACATTATATGTAATCTTTCCCATGCAATTTTAAAAATAACAACAGGACAGAATTCAAACTATGTTCTTTTAATTGGAAAATTTGGAAATTATAGCTCAAGCTAGTGAACTGTAGTATGATGATCATGGTAAACACTACTGCTGAATAAGCTGTAAATTCTGTCATCCACAGCTGAGTACACCCACACACATCTGTGAATAGAGCAAACACATACACCAAATGATAACCTAGATGAAACAGCTTACCTCTTGTGTGCCCAATTAGTTAGTCCAATTACCTACAGCTGACTTGACTTCCACCTGGATTTCTGTGCGTATGCATTTCAACAATGAGTGTCATGGAAAGATGGACACAGTTGGGACATTCATTATTCTTGGCCAGACCTGCTCCTGCAAAAACTACTCGATTACAGTCATGAGAGCAATTGTAATTAGTTACTACCACCCTTGCCTTTCAGTCGTCACTGGCCGAGCACGGCACATGACTGCAGAACTTCTCTTGCGGGAGAAAACCATCATCTCCAATAAGCAGCATGAGCAGAAACCATGGCCAGTGGCTTATAGTTTCACACTGAGAAATGGTGGATTCATTTCCCTTAGCATGATTCAGTGAAACATATACCTCAGGATGCTGCATGTGCAAACGGCCTGCCCATTAGGGGTGAACATGGCATGCAGTTTAAGTAGATCAGAACAATGTCCTGGGGATGGACACAAGAACTCATCTCACTGGGGGTGATACTAGCAGTGCCCTCTAATCTTACAGGAACTGGTCATAGCTGTGAGTACAGAACATTCTCTGTAGAACAAATAAAACTGATTTTTTTGGGTTCAACTTCAAAACAGCAAATGTTTGATATTCACAGAGCCGCTGTGGCCCGCAGAGGATGATTAATAATCATGTTGGTTGGAAGATCTTTTTCACCGCTGTTTGGAGGGTTTGATGGTGTGGCTTTTTCTCTTTGAGGATTTCTCCCGCTTTCACCTCAGAGCGAAGCAGATGGAGGCATTCAGCGGGTGGTACTGAATTAGAGTAATTAAAAGGGCACAGACAGGCAGCCCCGCAATGGCAACCCAGCCTGAAAGCAGGACAGTGCCCAGACAGAAGGAGAGCAAAAGTCAGAAAGAGAGAGAGAGAGGCAGAGAAAAAGAGAGAGAGCGAGAGAGATCACAGATATTGAACAACCATTATCAATTACTTGCAGTCTCCTTTCTCTCTTACTTTTCCTCCGGGGTCAGGCAGGGGTAAGCCTTATTGAAAATGTGTTTAATTTTTCCCCCTCACACAGTGGAAATTGGGCTGCTGCTGATAAGATTCTCTGCCGCATTGGCCTGGCTCATTTGAAGCCTTGACACCCTTTTATGTGGCCAATAATTCAGAGCGACAGCGACTGGAGGACCTGATAGGGCGTCCGGACATCATGTCCACGGTGTCCACTGCCAGATCTGCGTCAGTATGCACACCGGCACATACACGCATCACACACCTGCATAAACAAGGACATTGGTGACTCAAGTGTCATTGGCTTCAAATGTCTGAGTATGTAAGGATGATAGTTACAGTGATTTTGATTGCTTGTGCTTGTGCTTGTTCTGGCTTTGCAAAAACTCAGTTTATTCAGCGTGTATTCATCTGTGCTGTATGAAATGTTCTTTGTTTACTCCACTTCCCCTTAAATGTGTTCATTGATTGAATTCATCAGACATAGACAAAAATTTGTCTCAGAAAAATAGCGCTTATCCCTGTCACTATACACACCTGTACAGAGGAGGGTGAATGCACAAACTTAAAAGGACTTGCACACATGGTGCACACACACACACGCAGTAGACACAGACACACTTCAACCTGGGTTCGAGCCAGACAAGGTCATTGTGGTTGACGTAGGAGCGTCTGAGGAGTTGGGTGTTGGGTGTCCTTAAAGGAGTGCAAACCGTGGACTTACAATAACAGCTCAATCAGCGCTGCTAACATCTAATCCCTACTGTCATGGCAACATTAAAATTGCATTGCGGAGCGGGCGGGCTCGCATGCCACCCAGCCCTGCCTGCTCAGTGCATGGGCACGTATGAAACTAGTTAATCACTCATTTACTGTTCCAGGGTGTCAGTAGCACAGCGTAGAGTTTGTTTTGACTGTCCAGTTTCTAAATTGGATGAGCCGCTACAGATCATATTCATTCATTAATCACAGCATCCACTGAAGAGCTTTCATCAAATGTTAGAGATTTTTTTTTTCTTTAGGAAATAAATCCTCCCATGATCATTTTTTTTAGTTTTACAACAGGGTGTTTGTACAGACAATTAGTTGAAACAGGAAGAGCTAAGCGTATATTTTTAAGAGCTCCAAACAAGCTCGTCTTCTCTGCTCATAGATGAAAGCGAGCAGCGCTGCAGGGGGACTAGAAAATCCACTAAAACAGGCCGAGGTATTGGCAAATCATTATGTCAAAAAGGAGCTGTTGCTCAGGGCCAGAGGGAGACAGAAAAACAAATAGGCAGAGGCAACAGCAGAATTTGCTGTACACCAAGGCCCAGAAGACAGGAAGACACGGAGGGAGTCAATTCTATCAGTCAATACGGAGAAACATGCCAGAGATCAGCTAGATTAAAAGTGAACGATTGATCATTTTGATATATGCTGCTGGATATGTATTGGCATTTACAGAGGGTAATCTCTGATGCGGCTAGTGACAAACCGGCGACACAATATGAGGACACTTTCAGCTCATTTCAACTACAAGCACAGAGCTCTCTCTGACTTGAGCTCGGTTAGAGAGAAGCAATCTATCCTAGTGTTACACGACAGATAAAGGAATTGTTAGAATTGCTCCGTAGCTGAGCTTTTTTGCCAGCATATGGGTGCACAATTGGGTCAGGAGATAAGCAAGCCCCTGTGGACTATGGACAGATGCGATCCATCTCTGGCAGTGTTGATGTGCTAATGCCCGCCCCCCCACACCTCGCCTCTCTCACTGGCATGCAGTGATCAGACAGTAACCTGTGGAACAAAAGCCATGCCTTCAGGATGCAGACGCAAGGAGAGGAGGATGTCTGATTCTGGGCTTCAGTTCCTCCCTGACGTCTGCCATCATAACGCATCACAAGCTTTTTGTTTTATAGACAATGTGAGCCAGAGATGATCACACTGGACACAAGGAGAAAAAACTGTCTTGGATAACTCACCATTCCAGCTTAAATGTCAAAGGGCATGCGCCCTGTCACCCCTGTCCTTCCAGGAGTGTAACCTAATTAAATCTGTAATATATTTTCAATTGTCGGTCACAAATCCCATTAGCAAGTTTAATAATGCACACGCTTGTCAATATTTCAAATTGACTTTTGCAATATAATCAATAAAGACTGGTCGGCAAAAATCGTAGAGAAATTTGAACAAAATGAGCTTGAAAGGCCATGGCAGTGTGCAAACCTGTGCTTTTTTTGGCTGTGTGTGTATTTGCATTTACGTGTGGATGAATCTCATAAAAATATGACTATGCTGTAAACTTTGTGCAGGTCAGCGATTCAGCTATAACGATGAGCCAGGTGTCTGCCCATTGGCCAGCTGCCTGGAAAAGGCATTAGATTAGGCTGCCATGCAGTGTGGAGGGTAAATGGGTGGGTGGGGACATACAGTACTCTATTGGGACAGATGTGGCAGGATTTTCATGAAACACATCAGTCATGTCATTGGCCTATAGCCCTGACCTAGTAGCAGAATATTTTCAGCATGAAACCTACATTATGTCATTGTGAAGTATAGGAGGGGCTGTCATCTATCCATGTTGTCCAGCTTCCATAGGGTTGCTCCATAGGGGAGAGTGCTGTTCTGCACAGTGTGTATTTATAGGGCCGAAAAGTAACACCAACATACTGTGGAGGTCATTTCAGTCATTTTCATGATGGCATGTAATTATCATTCCATGGCCACTACCTTCAGATAATGTCATATTCCACACTGCTTGAATAAAAAATAATTTTACTGGACTTTCTAGTTATTCGGTCACATTCTCATTCCAGTGGATGGGGCTGCATATTTACAGTAAGCTCTAATAGCTTTACTTACTGCATATCAGCTTTGAGATAGGAGGATAGAGCCGTAAATCTCTGGAATGGATGAGTGCCATATCTACAGCCGTTGCTGCCCTGTGACCTCTTTATGTGTGAGTCAATGATTTAAATTAGATGGGAGAAAGCGCATCACCTATTTTCTACAGTTCAAAGCTGTATATTAGCAACAACTGGGCCTTTCTGTGTATCTCCTCTGTGATTCTACGGGAGCTCATGGGATATATCAGCACCCATCAGCTGGATTAAGATATATAAGGACTTTACGCTGCTAAAAATCCCTGGCCTCATCCCCGAATAATCGCCTAATGCCAAAAAGATAATTCCCCAGTCAGCACAAAGACACACACTTTATACACACGCATACACACACAGAAGTCCCGGTGAAAAACGTCTGTCGCTTCAGCAGTCTGCTTATCTGGCTGGACCAGGTCAGTGCTCCCATGTGAACACAGGGGCAGCGGTGATGTTTTATGCTCTGCAGATGAGTCTGCTGATAGCCACACTGCCTTACGCCCAACGCTGCTCAAATACTCACAGAGCCGTGACTGGTGATAACATGGGCCGCTGTCTCTTCCTGCTGCTCTTTGAGGGATAGACAAAAGCCATGCCAGTGGAGGTAATTAATGGTCTGTGGTACACATGCACACACTGATGCACACCCACAACCAACAGAAGGTTCGGCTAGACCCGCTTGACTAACCTTCCCCCATACACACACACACACACACACACACACACACACTTTCTCCCCTGCCCACACCTTTCAAATGAAGCCCTCAGAGCCACCCCTCCACCTCTTCCTCTCTCCTCCCCCTGCCCCCCCTCCTCTCCTAGCTCTCTCTCACTCTGTGGTCTAAGCTGCATGCTCACTGTCCCGAAACATGATGAACCATTCAGCCCTATGGGAGTTTCTCCTCCCAGCTAGCTAGCGTCAGCTACATCTGTGTCTGTCAGCCAGAGTAGATGCAGCGGCAGCAGCAGCAGCAGCAGACTTTGCTCAGGGATCAGGCAGCCTCTCACTGTCATTCTGCTCCAACTTGTCTGAGAGCTCGAAAGGCAGCGCAGTTCATCCAACTCAGCTCAGATAGGAGGGGCAGTTCTCCCATTTAACTCTCTCCCATCATCTCGCCTTGGCTCCTGAACAGACTCGGCTCATCCATAAGTAACTGAGGGAAGATGTCCGGCAACTTGAGGATACCTTTTTCATCTGGTCAAGCAATGGCTGTTTTGGATGTGTGAGGTGAAGCTCATGCTGTGCTCAGTGTGTCTGAGCAGGGATGACCAAAGCCTCCTGTTGTCCATCCTCCACCTCCTCCTCTTCCTCTGCGCTCACACTTTTCTCCGGACCCCTCTGGCATGCAAGGGTCAAGTCAGCAGGATTTCTCATCCCTCAATCCTCTCTCCAACTGTGTTATGATTCTGTTCCTCAGCGCCACACTTGACCCGAAGGCTTCCCAGGCAAAACAAAGGGATTAACTATGAACTTTGTTTCTCGCCAGGAGACACTGCCTGCCCTTCCACAGAGGACTGTGGGATCTGATGAAAGTCAACTGTGAGTATGTGTGTCTTCTTTTTTTTTTCTCCTGTGACTCGTATCACAGTCTCTGGAGAATCATAAGAAATTCAATAGAGTTTTTTGATTAATGCACAAAAGCATGACCCGGACTGAAGGGGAAACAGCGTAATGCTTGCACAAGTGCATGTCTGAGAGTCTCAGCATGTATTTTTAATGTTGCCTTTTACCTTAATGAAAGCAACTGAGAGGATGGGCTCCCAGAAAGCAGAGATGCGTGTCTCTGTTCTTCTGGAAGACTTACTTTAGAGAAAGGTGCAGAACAACACACTGAAATATATATCTACTAGCTCACACATTACTCTCAAATTGCATTTCAGTTGCATTTTATACAAGTGGCTGATGAATAATTAGCTGAAATGGGCAGTTTGAAAGCCTGCCAGTCTAGAAACCTCCTGCCCCGCATATCTGTAAATTATTGCTCTCCATTCTTTTTCTGATTATTTATCTCAGATTCACTCCATCATATATTGCTGAGATATCAACTCGAATGACACTCTGAAGCCATTTGTAGTTCCAAAATCATATTCTCTCCATCATTCTGCATCCATTTTCCTCTGTGTGCTTCCTTCATGTCAGTAGCTCAATCAATTTTATGGCATAATTATTTCTTTCTAACCAATTCTCTCTCCTCTCTACTCTTTCTCTCCCTATTATTTCCACAAAATGTATTTAATTGGAGAGAAAAACTCAATATCAGTTTGCAAAATTTCAAGGTAGTGCTCAGATTGTTAGTTTTGTACTGAATCATTATGGGGAAATTGAATTAGTTTGAAATATTCCTGACTGTCATTTCATTGGTCTCCCAAAAAACAATCAATATTGTTCCTTAGAGACTAATTTGCCTGGTTCACACTTCCTTTCCCCCTTCACTTTGATCAAATGGAAATGACGCAAAAGGGAAGGATTAAGCACTGAAGCATGATTTTAACAAGTCCATCCAGTCCCGTTGGGCCTTATAAGGTGTTTAAACAAATGCAGAAAGGCACAAGGCATTCAAATATTCTGGGATAAGTCGCCACAAAACAGTAAAGGTCTGCTGGGCTAGGGAAGATGACTGATGTGACATTTGTGATCTGATTGTGGAGCCTCAACATTGAAGCTCACTATTTGCAAATTGCAGATAATAATAGATAAAAATAAAAATTCCCACCTTCTTGCTGCACGTTTTCTGTGCTTTAATTAAACCTCTGAATTCTCTGACTTACCTTGGGTTATTTGGTCCTGAGCCTGAGACTGAGAGAGCCAGAATACACAGTATGTACAGACGTGTTTTTTTCTGCAAGTGTTTGCGTGTGTGTTATCTCATACATATGACTGAGCATAGCCATTCAAGCCAATACCTTTGGCTTGCGCACAGATGTAATACCGGGATAGAGAAAATTGGATGTGCTGTGAGTTGGGAACAACAACCTAGGGGCACAACTAGAGAGACATGCAGACCATTCACACAAGAACACAAATGAGTCAAGTCAGATCATTATCTAAATGATGGGGCAGTAATGAAATGTTCTAGTCACTGGAAAAAAAGAAGGAATTCCTAGAGGCAATCAGTGTTTTCATTTTAGTCTCATCAGCAGCTATGAAAACTACTGTTGTGTCCAGGAGCAGATGATAAAAATGATGTTATGATGTTATGATTCCATTCATCCTTTCTCATCTGGACAGAAACGCAATTAAGAGTCTGCCCTTGTTGTAATAGGCATTTATAGGGAGTGGAGAAAAAATGTTTGCCATTGAATAAACTCAATAGCAACAGGAGAGATGCACAAAAGAGAATCTATTCTTATTTTTGGTCATTAAATTTAGCATCTCGCTTAACCCGGACATACCTGACATCAAAATGCATGGACTCCTGAGAATTGAGAATGATGGGATTTGAAGCTTGGCCACCAAGACATCATTAGGCTAAGAAGACTCCCTAGCAGATTGAGGGGCTACATTTAGGATTACATGTTTTGGAGCAGTTCTAAAACTCCTCTTTTATACAAGAAGATTCATAATCCTCTTTGCTTCTCCTCTTCCACTGACGGAGCCCCGGGAGGATTCAAGCCTCTCCTAGGTCCTCCTCCAGAATGCCACATATGCAGGAATCTTAACTATGGGTCACTGGGCTGACTGCCGGATGCACGATCCACAGTGCCAAAGAGCTCTGGGCGGATCTACACAGCATACATCCTCGCTACACAGTCTCACATGGAGTCCTCTGCCTCCTTTGCTACGACTCTCCTCTTTCCTTTACTGGTCTTTCTCTTCCTTTCTTCCCTTCTCTCTCTCTCTCATAAATGCCACACATGTTATTCCCTCTCACAGTGGTTGTGGTGCAACCAAAGGAGAGTGTAGAAAAAGGTTAAGTATGACTCCAAGGTCCTTTTGGGGCCAGTACATGTGGAACTACAGAGAAGAGCACTGATGGCGAGGAGCCAGAGGACCTGCAGGAAGCCACCTTCCAACCTGTCAGCCTCTGCACTCAGTATAGAAGGATAAGATGGATTTATACTACCTAGTCTTCATGCATGGATTGGACACTGCTAATAGCTGTATCACTGACCATTGTTCATGTATACTGAGCTACCATGATGTGTCAGAATGCAGGCTGAATTCATAACAACAGGATGTTTCTAATAAGTAATAAGCCAAAGTATATACAGTTTTCTTGGCAAGACTGAGAAATGTAACTTCTTTGCACCACTATATCACAGTTTGGCAGTGGTTCCAAGTAATGACACACTGGTGTAATTTTCACCGCGACACCAAGTCACTAACAGACATAT
This sequence comes from Myripristis murdjan, assembly GCF_902150065.1. Taxonomy (NCBI): domain Eukaryota; kingdom Metazoa; phylum Chordata; class Actinopteri; order Holocentriformes; family Holocentridae; genus Myripristis; species Myripristis murdjan. The sequence continues at coordinate 19,139,505 of NC_044001.1, read as the reverse complement.
ACAGATCAAATCTCAGTCGAATATCTGAACTGAGCACACAGAGGAGGCAAGATAAAAAACTGCAACAGTATATCTCTGTTTTCTGAAAAGCTTTTTACTCCTGGACCAGGGAGCATCATGTAGCTATTCCCCCTTGTACGTCACATTTGATGCTACACTGCAGCCATAAAAAAAAGCCCCCCAAAAACAGGCAGTAACAGACTATTCACTATTTATAGTGATGCAGTCCATGTTTACCCCACACTCTGAGTTCTGAGCGCACCATTAAAATGTTTCCTGCTTCGATTTAGAGGCTATTAGCAGGCTTGGCTGTATTGAGGTCAAGAGTTAGAACAAGTCCATTCTATGTGTGTGTGTGTGTGTGTGTGTGTGTGTGTGAGTGTAAAGATAAGCATCACGGCAGCCATCAGTGAGTCGGGAATATCCTTGTTTCTAAAACACGGTACTTACCTGTCATAATTAATTCATTCTTTTCCTGCCACTGAACATAATGACTGACAGTTCAGTCTGTCCACTTCTTCTTCTAAAATAAGGAACATAGCTTTATATAGATAGAGCTTTTTATGCAATCTATATATAAGCTGAATTCCTGATACACTGGCCTCAGAGAGCGTTTGCTCAGTATTGCAGCGTGAATAGATATTTAGGCATGGAAAAGGACCAAATGGACTGGAATTGCAATGTAAAAAAGGTGGTAATGGCCTGCACTTAGCCAGGATAGCCTCCCCCTTCTGTGAACATGAGCTAAGGCGGAAAGAGGAGTAACAGCATTAGAAAACAAGGTCCCATTTTACCTCATCATCAAATCAGTAACAGGGCTCTGCTAAGGTAAGCGATCCACGAGTGAAAACAGATAGACAGACTTATATGGTGCTACCTGTGCTGACCGGTGGAATGACGTGGGGTTTTGAGTGATGTGATATGAAATGCCATTCGGTAATAAGCTGTGGGCCAACTCAAGGGCTGCCGGAGGAACCCCACGGTGACTGGAATGTTATTTGTGTGGGCCTCAGGCTGCCACTGGCACTCCTGCTAACTTGGCACTGTCAAAAGAAAACCAATGAGTAGACAAGTTATTTCCAAAGCATGAGTTAGGGATGGGGTCAAAAAAACATTGCATAGTAGGTTGGAAATGATGGGGGGTGGGTTACGTGTCCCCTAGGTGTTAAGAGTTCTTCAGTCGAGTAGACATTTCGACATAGCTGAGAGGCGGCTGGAATGACCGCACTCTAGTCATATTATGTGAATGTAACAATGGGAGCCGAAGCATCCCCTTTACATGAGATGGTCAAGGATGATAAGACATAGAAGAACAATATAAAAGAGGTGTATGCATGGGTAAAGTAAGGTGACTCAGGTGGTACAGGTGGTGCAAGGGGAGTTCTGTCTATCTCTATGAACAGATGTTTGAAGAAGAGAAATGACCACACAGGAGTCTCTGCTTCATGACAATTGTCCTTTTTTTCATGTGTGACCCTACTGACCCAAGTGGAGAACGTAGGTTACTGCAGGACATCTCTGCATTGAAGCTCACGGTTCGGCATATGCAATAGTTTCGTCATTTTACAGCTTTTCACATGTAAAAAAAAATATTTCACAAACCTCTAAAGCCAATGTCATAGCATGGCACTTAGTGAATCTGTCATTTGATGCACTCGGTAGAAATTGCCCAGTTGAATGTACCATCTGCCTCACAGTCTACAAAGAGATAGGTCATGATTGGCTTTCACTAACATAGTGCTTTCATCCCTTCCCTTTTTTCCCATAAGTATTTCCAGGCACAATATGAGGTGAGAAAGCTGATGTCACATTTGACTGATAAAGAGAGCAGAGAAATTATAGCCACCTCTCATCACTATTTTATCGCCTTAGCCTCTACAGTAGGATTGGTGTTACATGACATGTTGTTGATTGCTTCATGGTCCTCTCTCTTATAAATGGCATGGACAATGGTGTTTCAGTAATTGATCTGGTCAAGATGTAAGACAGTTCATAATGATTTAGTGACCATGACGACAGGTCGTGGATGTTCATTTGATTCTCCAATAAAAACACCTTGATCAGTATCCTTACAGAGCTCTGATGTATTCATCAAAGCATGTAAATTCTAATGACTGAAATATCTACACAGGAATTACATGTGTGAGTGGTTGAAAGCTATTTGATATGATTATTCTGCAGAAATGTCATATAAGTGTTTTACATACCACCTTTTTCCCTTATTTTATCACTCACAGTTTGTGCACACTGAGTTTCACATCAATGTGATGCTGTAATGTCACCAAGAACAAATATACTGTTTGTTGGGGCTGGGTAAACTCATCCAGGTAGCACTAGATTATTCAAAGAACTTCCAAACCCCTAAATAACTTTGCCATCGCATTTTGTCTGCTACTGGTGGACTGTAGCCTTATTCATAAGCTTGAGCTATTTTTGATGTATTATCACACCATCTTGAGTTCCATAAATGCTATGTTCATGCACCATTAAGGTTACACCACAGATTTAGACCAAGGAACTAGATTATGTAATGACCTGGATTTTTGAAATGTGCCACAGATGTTGCCATAGATTGCCTAAAAGACTCCATATGTGTATACTCATGGGAGATGGCAAATGGACTAATTTAGTTAGAAGACTAGAAAACTGTTAGAAGTCTATAGTTTAATAATTACCACACAATGAGGGTTCAGGACACTGGGTGTCATTTTGTTTTCCTATAAACCGTGGGCTTCTAAAGCCCACTGGAGACTGTGAAACTGATTAAGGCCTCTAAATAAACTTGAACTTTATTAATAGATACAAATCATGGACCCAAATAATTAAGAGCAAATTATAAAATCAATGGCAGCTTTATATGCAGGCATAATTTGCTGAGATCTTATGTTTTAGTACATTGTGAATGATATCAGCATTCCTGGTTGTGTGATATGTCGAATAGCTGCTTCAGTTTTTATTACAAGGTATTACAATTTCACTGTAGTTTTAAATCACAAAACATACCAGACCTGAATTATTACCCTACACAAAGTCAAGTGTGAACCTTGATATTTCCCTGATTTTGTACAGCAATGATGGCATCTAGTGGCTATTAAGGGAACTTTTTTTTTTTTTTTTTTTTTTTTTTTTTTTTTTGCTCATGTACATGTTTTACCTTGCACAGATGAAGAGTATAACCTTTTCTTTCTTGTCTTTCCAGGAACTCTTACTAAGAATGGCAAATCCAAACACCCTAGTCTTGGTTATATGACAAGGAACACAAGACCAAGACCATGGAAGGAGTGAACATACTGAACTCCACTGTAAATACCAGCACAACGGATATTCAGCTGGTCACGCACAGTTTATGGGAGGTGATAACCATCGCCACTGTGTCAGCCATAGTCAGCCTCATCACCATTGTGGGGAATGTTCTGGTAATGGTCTCCTTCAAAGTAAACAGTCAACTAAAGACTGTGAACAATTACTACCTGCTGAGTCTAGCAGCAGCAGACCTTATCATTGGTGTGTTCTCGATGAATCTGTATACCTCTTACATACTGATGGGCTACTGGGCCTTGGGAAATCTCGCCTGTGACCTGTGGTTGGCAGTAGACTATGTTGCCAGTAATGCCTCAGTTATGAACCTGTTGGTGATCAGCTTTGACAGATATTTCTCCATCACTCGGCCTCTGACCTACAGGGCCAAACGGACACCAAAACGAGCTGGGGTCATGATCGGTCTGGCCTGGTTGGTGTCACTTATTCTGTGGGCCCCACCGATCCTGTGTTGGCAGTACTTTGTTGGGAAAAGAACTGTCCCGGAGAGGCAATGCCAGATCCAGTTTTTCTCTGAGCCTGTAATAACCTTTGGGACAGCAATTGCTGCGTTTTATATCCCGGTGTCAATCATGACAATCCTATATTGCCGGATCTACAAAGAGACAGAGAAGAGGACCAAAGATCTGGCGGAACTCCGGGGGATTAACTATTCTGCAGACCCTGGGGTTGCCCAGCCCCAGAAGACCATTATCAGATCCTGTTTTAGCTGTAAACTGAGATCAGCCTCACATGACAGGAACCAAGCCTCCTGGTCCTCCTCTAGCAGGAGCAATGCAGCCAAGTCAGCGGCCACCACCAATGACGAGTGGTCCAAAGCTGATCAGCTGACTACCTTCAACAGTTACGCCTCTTCAGAAGATGAGGAGCGGCCTGTGTCTCCGGGGCCCTTGCAGCCCTCTTTCAGGAACCAGGCTTGTGAGACTATCAAGAGTGCAGTGGGCAGTGAGAACGAGCAACTCAGCAGCTATGAAGACGACAGCTTCTTCCACACATCACCCAAAAGCAACTCCCAGAGGAGCAAGAAGTGTGTGTCCTACAAGTTCAAACCTGTGGCCAAAGACAGTGATGCTGAGCAGCAGAGCAAGAATGGAGACACCAAAATGGCACCGTCAACATTTTCCTCAGCCGAGTCCATGAGTGCCCCATCCACCTCTTCGACATCTAAGCCCATGGATGCCACGCTGAAGAACCAGATCACCAAGAGGAAGAGGATGGTGCTGATTAAGGAAAGAAAGGCAGCGCAGACCCTCAGTGCGATCTTGCTGGCTTTCATCCTAACATGGACGCCTTATAACATCATGGTGCTAATTTCCACATTCTGCTCAGACTGCATCCCCCTCTCGCTCTGGCATCTGGGCTATTGGCTGTGCTATGTAAACAGCACCGTCAATCCCATGTGCTATGCCCTTTGTAACAAGACTTTTCAAAAGACTTTTCGCATGCTGCTACTCTGCCAGTGGAAGAAGAAAAGAATTGAGGAGAAACTCTACTGGTATGGACAAAACCCTATGGTCAGCACTAAACTGACATAAACCATTTATTTTCCTCTAGTATGACAGTGTATGATGATGGCTATGAATCAGATATATGCACTGAAGATTATCTTGGTTTTTCTGAACTTGAATCATACCTGATAGGTGGCATCTGAAGTACAAACAAAAAGGTTGTAGATTAATTGTAATTTTCCTTAATCAATAGGCCCACTGTATGTTGATTATTGTCAAACGACAAACATGGGGGAGCATCCACAAATTGTCCCAGTGTAATAATCAACACTGTATATTGGTTCAAAATCATTAAAAATACCACTATTTTGCCCCCTGATTGATTCTTTTATGCACAAAATGTCATACAACAAGATTCTTTCATAATCTGCGTATTGTGCTTGTATTGAACATGCTCATTTTGGTATATCGAGATCATAATGAAATTTCCCCAATGGCTTAAGACACTGTACATGGTTTCAAGAGTATTAAAACATACAAATATTTCCCTGCCCAAGTTGATAGTCTTCAGCACAAAATGTCATAAAATAATACATACTGATTGTTTCATATTATTAGTATTGTGTTTGTATTGATGATGCACATTTTGGTATTGCTATTTTATTTTAAAGGGCTAATAAGTGTTGTCCTGATGTCAGAATCTGTTTGCTAAGCCAAGATTGTAACTGATGATAATCAAAGCCTTTCCACATGTGCCACTGTCATTTATCAAATTAAAAATCACAGATTAAGCTTCAGTCTTTACCATTACATTTTAACAGTACATTTTGCCATAACTTTCCATCAAAACACAGGTGAAGAGGGAGTAGTGATTCCGTGAATCATATGACAGGAATGAATAAATCACCCTGAGTTTTTCTGGCAAATCATTCAAATCCAAACTAAAGAAGCTATTGCCAGTAATTTTGTTTTAACTCGATCACAAACTTGCTAAATGTCCAATGTCAAGTGTTTACATACACAGTGAGCAGGAGAGGAGGGTTTCAGAGCATACATTCTCTATTTGTTACAGTCTGTTTATTACTCTATCCTCAGGATATTTTCTTTTTTTCTTTGAAGATTGAAATACAATATTTTAGCTGGATTAGCTGAATAACTATATCGTCATATAGTCATGTGTATTTCATGCAAATTTGTAAAGTACTGTAGCCAAAATGCTGTTTGTCGAGATGTTGTGAGATGTTACATTCAGAGTTCAGTACGCCTTGGGTGGGAGAGTACAAAATATGTTTTACATGTGTGATAAGCTATGATGTCATGATACACTTTTTTGTAACTGTGATAAACCAGAAATCTGCACTTGCAATTTGGGAAATAAAAAAAGATGCTTTGCTGTAAGTACATTGATGTATTATGAAAAAAATTTAAAACATAAAACAAATAAAAAACAAAAACAAAAAACAAAAAACAAAAAAAGTGTAAACACTACCGTACTGCAGTTTTATATTTTGGAAGTTTGTGATGAATCAAACAGTTCCTGTTTTCTTTATAGTATTTTGTGATCCATGTGTCCATGCATTTCTGAATAAAATGTGTTGAAGTAAATGTCAAGCATAACAGCTATTAGGCGTAAACTTAATATCATTACACAAAGGGATAGGCAACCATGAGCAACGGTGTGCCAAAAGTATGCAAGTCTTTGCTCTATTCAAAGGTTACATCAGTTCAGTTCACTAATTAGTTCCTCCTCTTTGGTTGAAGGTGCATGAAACAGTGAAATCAGGTGGTGCTGCATATTGTGGTCACTGTATTGTACATTGTTACCTATCCCTGCTTTGTACGGTATCATGAATCCTTCTGAAAACACTGTCCTCATAGCTCATCCTTGTTGCATTGTCCAGTGTGAATCAGTTTTACTGTTTCTGAAGGTTTCACCATCATCCAGGCATACTTGCACAGGTGCTCCTTGTTGCAGTCCTTTTGCCAGTAAATGACATTCCTCCGATTGAGGTTGGCACCAGCGCAGGCGTCGTACCACCAACCCCCTCCTGCCACCCCCTGGAACTCCAGCTTGGCGCAGTTTTGGAAGTAGTTGTCATTGTCTCGGTCTTTAGTTGTGAATTTCTGGTTATCATGCAGGTAGTTCTCTGTGTCCTGAGTGAGTGCATCAACAGCCGTGCCCTGGTACAGCCCCAGTCTCAGCCTGTATGCTGTTCCTTCACCCTCCACCAGGAATGGGTCATACTCGCCCATTTTGGTGATGGCATCTTTGTCTACCAGTTTTATTCCCAGTGTATAGCGCCCAGGGCCCCGAGTGAGCAAATGCAGGTATTCGTTCCCCAGCCAGTGATCCCCGGTGAGGATGCCAAAGCCCTGCTTGTACTCTGCCCAGGTGCGATCAAAGTTCACGCTGCTGTTGACGGTGATGTGCTGCACCACGGTCCAGCCTCCCTCTTGCATAGCACAGTAGGCTAAAACTGGGGCATCACCAGGTTGGATGAGGTAAACCCCGTCTCTGGCCTGGCCTGCAGAGGTCATCAGCATTTCATGGCAGTCCCTGGGCAGCACTGTTGGGTAAATTAACACATCAGTCATGACTATGAATTCTTAAAAGCCATACTGAGCATTAACCCCTCAGAAACCTGAGAGAATTCACTCTTTCAAAAACATGGCAAAAAAGATTAGCAAATTGTGAAAAACAAAAAGGGAAAAAAGAATGTTTGATTACATTATAATTATTATAAATACATATTTAAAATTAAATCACTAAAGAAAGAAAGAAAGAAAGAAAGAAAGAAAGAAAGTGCATTTTGTTGAGGGGGTGAAGCAGCAGCTTTCAAAATAAATGCCCACCCATGAGCTCCTGGGTTTTTAACTGTTAAAATTCTATAAAACTGCCAACTGTATTTTGACTGATTAATTTTAAACTGGGGCACTATCTATAACCCATCCATAAATATCATGGCAATGCAGACGAATGTTAAACTTGCAATGGCAGTGGTGTTCTTTTCAGCAATGAGTTGTTACCTTGATGGTAACCCCACTTCCAGCAGGTCCAGTTTCTCAATGTCTCCCAGTCAGACAAGCATAGTAAAACACTGATGCTTGGCCAAATCATTACAACTGTTTATCTGACAAACTGTGTCACTGTGATAACAAATAAATTCTAATGGGATATCACAGTTATCATACATGAGTCACTGAGCAGTTTAAGTCCAGAGCATGGAATTTGACCTACACCCCCTGGAGAATCCAAACAGACTATCATCTGTGATAAAGGACATGCAGCTGTTCAAAGGAATCACACAAGGCACACATACTGCCTTATTCTCATTTTATATGGAAAAAACTTTGCCACAAGTTTGATGAGTTTGATTTCTCTACAACATACAAATGCAAGCATGAAAGCCTAGAGCGTTTTCTGTAGACGGTGGTGACACAGAAGGTGAAAGTCTCCTCTCATACCTCTCATTCCATGGTTGAGGACCAATTTATGCTCCTCAGGGGGAAGGAGAGCGAGGTTCTCAGCCTGGAGATGCTCAGTGTGAGCTCCAGTCACACTAAGCAACAATGGGAGCATGGCCAGCAGCCAGCATCTTAGACACCTCATCCTTTACTTTCCTTTACTGTCAAACCAACATTGTTAAATCAATAATACAGGTACTGCGTGCCTTCTTATTGAACTGAATAAGGAACAAGCACAAATCGATTTGCAAAATGAACAAATAAAAATTAATGAATACAAAATGAATACACTCACCTTCGGCGTAGTCGCCAGCATAAGATGACGGTATAGAACAAATGATGGTGCTCTGCAGCTGAATCCTCTGCCACTCACTCTGTGTTGACTGCACAGAGTGAAAAAGCAAACAACGCTGCTGACTGTCGAGTCCAGACTGAGGCGCCTTCCCTTCCACGCAGGCCTCCACAGCCTCGTCACAGCTGGACTTCACCCTCAGGTTCACATCACAATGGGAGACACCAAACCTTCACTTATCTGTGTCAAGCAAGATTGTGAACCTGTATCTCTATTTTATTGAAAGCACTTCAAGAGTGGATGAGGCTGAAGTCCAGCTGCGCTTTAGAGGCCTGTGTAACTCTCGACTCCACTGCTGAACTCTGAAATCTACTGCTGGTGACCCGGTAAGCCTTGTTTGTTTTCTAACTCTTTACTATTTCATGCTGTTGAAGAACAGTGTGTACACTTCCCTGCAGCTCCGTAAAAGGGGTGTATAGTCAATTTGCATTGCAAAAACTCAGAGGCACATCACTGTAGTCTCTTTCTACAGACACAAAAAAACTCTGTATTCATTGTAGCAAATATGGAGTACATTAACAACAAAGGCTAGACTTTGCCAAAATCCTCTTATACTAACAAATGCCTGACTTCCTGAGACATCCGTGAAAGTGAACAACGCTACATCTATCATTTAACTTAAGATAATTATAATAGTTTACTTGGTGACTGAATAGATAATCAAATCAAAGGTCCCATTCTTTTACACTTATATTGCACATTCTCTGTACTTAATGATTTTCAAGTTGCTCTGAAAATTGTAAACTACAAATGCTACTGTACATGAACACGTTGGCATTGTAGGTGCATGTTAAAAGGCCTCATTATTTTTCTAAACAGCAGCTGATACATAAGAGTCCATGATTTGAAACGCTGGACTGTAGATTCTTTGAAATTCATAAGGCTGCTCCCAGAGGAAAGTCCATGATTTGGCTCTCCGGTGTCATCACGTAAGTTGTGACAGGTAAGAATCAATGTCCTGGGGGAAAGAGAAGACGGGCTTGAGACTAAGACATCTTTGTGAAATAAAAGTCAAAGTAAATAATGACATTGTTGATGCTCTATTCATACACACAGTGCTGACCTTTGCATTATCTCCTGCAGTTCCTGGAACAGATTTCAAAAAAGGCGCCTGGTGCCACAACTCCACTAACTGCTGATTAAACACTTGGAAATTTCTGCAACAAATGTGAACAAAATATTGTAATATTGTTATTTATTCATTAATTTATATTCTTTACTGTTGCTATGTTACTTATTGTGTCTAAGGGCTGGACAAAATCAAATATTACATGATTTCTGACTGCACACCTCAATATTGTTGTTGTGGTGATATTGTAGAGATGACTATTGGTGTTTTTAGAGGATATTTACACAGAGAGAGATTTTTGATAAACATTAAATCAATCAGTCAGCTACTTTATCTTTCAGCTCACACACACAAAAACACAAATGAACACACCAATACTTACTTATCCAGTGGATGGCTGGTTGATCCACTATAGCCACTTGCTCTAAGTTCATCCCACCAGTTTTTCAAAATGGAATTTATCCATTTTAAACCAACTATAAGATATCTGTATGAGAATAAAAAGAGAGCCTTAATTCATTTGTATTTGTGTAATTATTGGTGCTGCTTTTGTTTTTGCTTCTGTTCCATCCTGTAATAATTCTGTTACAAGATGATTCATTGCATTAGGAATACTCACTCCTCATATGGATTGATTAGGAGATTCTTAACCAATGGGAAGAGGTCAACACAACAGCCAATTGTAATGTTGGGAGAGTCGTCGTTAATACTGTGGTGAACGTGACATAAAAGGAACATTTACTTGCAATCACTAATTACATAATCATGTAATTACTTGTAATCACTGTGACACTAGCCCCTTCAAAATACAAGTCTCTTACCTTTTGGTTATCAGTGGAAGAAAATCAACAAACACACCCGTGTCTTGAATTCTGTGGGAAGAAACTGATGTCATTACATTTCTTAAATTTGAGCGCACAGACTGCATGCCAGACGGCTGAAGTCGACTAAAAAACATCGTCTATTTACCTCAGGAAGTATGTCAACAATTCTCCCACATTTCTTTGCCACAGCGTTAAAGCCACTTTCAGTCTCAGATTTCTTCCAAAGAGCACATTGGTCATTGTGCCGTGATCCTTGGTGAGCTGAAAGGCATCATCTGGGTGAGATTCTTTCACATGCATATTAGCGCCAACATGTATCAAGGAGAATAGAAACACGGTCTGTACTAAAATTATATTTCTGACCTCAGTGAGTGTGAAGTAGTCGGTGTGTTTGGAACCGGTTTTACTAGTCTTGTGGTTATTGACACTGGACGGGAACTCGAAAGGGTCCATACTGAATATTCCCTGTTGCATGTCCTGCATGCAGCTCAGCTCATTCTCTTTGTTGGCTGTGTCATGAGTCCGCCCAAACCCAGATGGTTTCTTCCGAGTCACTGTATGATGATGGGTCTTCCTTTTACAAGACACGACCCGCTTCACTCTGCCCGTGCTGTTACCAGACCGACTCACAGGGTATCTGGGTTAGAGTGAAATGACCAAACAAAGCAAGTCAAATCACACAACGCATGGCTGCACACTTGTTGGAAACATGACAGGTCATAATGCAACCACAAAACCTGATGTACCTCTTTCTGTTGAACTCCTCCTTTTTATCATAATCCACCTGCAGATATGTAAGTAAGCAACAGTTACTGCACGGTTACTTATAGTGCAGGATGTTGAGCACACAGTTGTGTATTTTAGTCAAAGTATGATCATGCATGACCTCACCTCATGTGTGTTTCTCCTGTGAGAATAGCTCACTTTGTACAGGACCATATCCTGTTGGAAGGCATCTTCATGATTTTGATTCTCTCCGTCTTCACTGTTAGAGTCCATTACAGATCTGTGAGGAGAGTAGCCCATCAATCAATTCACAGCAAATTACTGTGGCTATAAATGAGGATGATGATGATGATGATGATGATGATGATGAAATATGTCGCCTTCTCTCTCTCTCTCTCTGACACACACACACACACACACACACACACACACACATCCACACATGTCTACAGACAGTGTGGGTGATACCATTTAAAACAGTTTCCAGCCTCACTACAACCTGGCCAAATAAAAACACAATTACCCACAATCCACGTGCGCATTGTTTTCCCTCAGTACAATGACGTAATCAGGAACTGCCCCGGTGCCAAAAACAGCTCAGCTCGTTGTAAGTATCCTCATTATGCTACTCGAAGATTCATTCACATATTAAAAAGGGTGTATTTGTTTGTGAAGGCTCGTCGTGTTATTCCCCTTCCTTTTGTCAGTGATGCTCAGGGAGTAAATGACCAGCTTTCTGTTGCTCGGCACTAGCATAACGTCAGCTAAACTACTCTTTAGCGTAATAATAACACACAACCAGCTGTCAAAATTAAGATACAAGACTGTCAGAAACAGAAATGGTCTCTTGTAAAGACGTGACAGCGACTGCTAACCATAACCTCGACCCTTATGACAAATTATTAACGTCACTTTATGTTTCTCTGACAAATTTAGCGACAGTAAACATTACTTACCTTGCTTTCCCCTCGTACCCAGAGGCGTCCACAGTTGATTTAGCTAACGTAAACTAAACTTTCCTGTTGTACATTTTGGACGCGTGTCGACCAGTCAGTTTTAGACTGTACCACCCATACTGCACAAGCATCTCATTCAAGTTTGTGCAGTTAGTACAGTGTGCGGTGAGTGCGCCCTCTAGCGACTGCTTACGATGCCGTTGGTGCAAAATTCAAATCCAAACAACTCTTTCAGCAGTGGCCTAGATCAGTGCTTTTCAATCATGTGCCATCATCATGTCCGGGGAGTCATCAGGCTTCATTACAGCCAAAACACTGCAGCTGCTGATTTCACTGATTAGCACCTCTTCAACCAGAGAGGCACTAATCAATCACTGAGGATTTGCTGCTGTGGTGTTTCGCTTGGATTGAAAGCCTGCATGTGCTTGAGCGTAGATGGCACATGGTTGAGAGCCACTGGCCTCAGCGTTTGTTTGCAGTGTCCTGACCAGTGAGACGTGATAACCGCATCTATCAGCGGTATGAGGCAAGCTGTGGCTTGTTGGATGACGCTTGTTTTTCTTCATGACTCTTGCTCAGAGAAAAAGCAGTGGCTTCCCTGAATGCACAATGAAAAACATCAGCTGCTTTTATTGACAAATCATTCGTTTCCATGCTGCTCTTGCTGACTGTGCTGTTTTGTCTTTGCTGGTTCATCATTCTGGATGACTGGTTCCCTCATTACAGACATTATCACTGTCTAGGTGTGTCACTGTCACTGCATCAACACAGAGGTTTATTTGGCCTACTTTGTATCAGGAAGTCAGTGTCATATGACTTTTCATAGGAGGGCTTTTAAAATCATGTGATGGCTGTATCTGAAGTGTGTGTGTGTCTTTATGTTCTGCGTGCACAGCTTTCCCTCCAGGACTGTACTTCTGCACCTTGGTGCTAAAATGTTGCCTGCTTATGCTGCCTATGCCATGTTAAGCCTTGCACCTATACTGGTGCTTGGTGTTCCTCCCATCTGGACCCAGCCAGAGCAGGTGCACCTCTCCTATCCAGGTAGGTTTTTAATTTGTGCTCCTCCGCCTGTTGTGCTTTCATGTACTGTAAGAAAACTGTTTGAATCTTACAAGCATACTAGTATCCAGGTCATACAGTTTGCTGATGTCTGATAACATTTTTAACCATTTATATAACATTATTTAGAAAGTGGACTAGTGCACATACACTAGTAGCCTACTAGTGTATATGATGTTGCTCTGCAATAAACAGAAACTACTATAACTACTGCTATTATATCTAAATACTCAGATACATTATATCGCAGGTCTTCTGACAGAGAATTAGAGTCTGTAATGCCAGGTGCAACTTGATATTAATTCAGCGTGCTGTGTCACATTGCATGCAGGTAAGTGGGTGGATAGCCTCGTGATCAGAGAGGCTATACTTTAACTGTAAGGTCTCAAGATCTCAATCACCAGAAATGCCAAAAATATCATAAATGTCAAATGTCACCCTTGCATAACACAGAGTAAAGATGGCAGAGACTACAATAAATGCGTTCTCTGTCATTTCTTATGCATGTGAGACATGTGTTACTTATTTAATGTGTGTCTGGATTAAATTGGTACTCAGCCTAACGCGGCTCTCCTATTATTTTTTTGCCAAAGGTGAAATGAGAGTCACTACTCTTGTGCAATAGCAGCCTTTTCGTGAGTGTCTTTTGGCCTCTGCAAAGGCCTCAGTAAGTGAAAGCAGTAGTTCTGCCGGATCAGTCTGCATCACACTATGAATAACTGGCCTTTTCTTCCCAGGCGTCCCTGGCTCCATGTTGGTGACCTGGACCACCTTCAATAAGACAGAGAGCAAGGTGGAGTATGGCGTGCTGGGGGGTCGGCTCTTTGATATGGCCGCCACAGGCAGCGCTTCTCTGTTTGTGGACTCAGGAGAGGAGAAGAGGAAGATGTACATCCATAGGGTAACTCTCACAGGCCTCAAACCTGCTTCAGCCTATGGTGGGTGGGACTTTGATGTTACTGACTTTTTCTCTATGTTTTGTCACAATAGTTCACCATACAAATCTGCATAGTGTCTTTCCTCCCCTTTGTGAACTTTAGCGTACCATTGTGGCAGCGATGCAGGCTGGAGTGATGTGTTCTACTTCACTGCTCTCAATGACAGCACCAGTTTCAGCCCCAGGTTTGCTCTCTATGGTGACCTGGGCAATGAGAACCCACAGTCTCTGGCCAGACTGCAGAAGGAGACCCAGCTCGGCATGTACGATGTCATCCTGCACATAGGTAAGTGGCCACATGCACTTACCAAAAAAATTAACTCAAGATTGCAGCTGTGTTGTATAAGCAGTTAAAGGATTACGCCAGCAATTTGGGAATTTGGCCCACTGGAAAATCACTTCTCTTGTGCAAGACCTTTTGCGAGTCTCTTTTGGCTTTCATAAATGCATCTGTAATTGAATGCAGTAGTTCTGTCTGATCAGTCTTCATCACTCCAAAATGTGATGAGAGGGTTGGCATGAACGCAGCTCTGTGTCTCCAGTTGATAAGTCCAGTGCACAGGCTTTAGCATACAATATGTTAATTATTTCTGCGAAACAATGGCCTCACCCTGACCGCTGACACATCTGCTACTGCAGACTCAAGCTCTGATTGATTACTTGAATACCATTTATTTGAATTTTTTCAAATTTCCCCTGCACATTTTTTACCCTTAGAGGAAGAACCCTGTTGATTTTGGTGACCCTATAACCTTTAGACCTGCGCCACCGTCATGCCAAACGCAGGGGATGCATCCTGCTGTACATCGACAGCACACACTTAGTTAATTGTTTGATGTTAGTTTTGCAGCTAACAGTATCTAAAGTATGAGGATCAATCTTTTAGTAATTCAAATTTGGTCCCTGTATTGGTTTGTATTCTAAGACCTGTTGAATCAAGTCACAGAATACTTCTGCTTCTGAAAGCAAAATCTTAATCAACAGTGAAGTCCGTCCATTATTATTTTTTTTCTTTTTCTTTTTTTTGTACTGAACTTCTGTGTAAACAAAATGTTTTCATTAGCAGGAGGTTTTATGACAACGGAAACTGTCCGTAATTTGTTGAAGTGGTTAGTTAGCATACACACACAATTATCTTTCTGGAAACAGATGATGAAACATGATTTTGGTGGCAGCCCTCTCGTAACATTTTAGGTTGATCTACCTATTTGTGATCTTTATTGACCTCTTTTGGTGACCGAGGAATTCCAATAGCACGGACAGAAAGACGTGAATATTGATTCAGTTCAATGCATTTCATATCGATGCAGGCTGAAGTAACAGTGATTCATTCTTTTTATTTCTCTTAGCAGATCAGTGCAGTTGAATCAGCAGAATTTATAATTGATGCATGAATGCAATGAATTGTTACACCCCTAACTCTGTTGCATCTTAGGGTAGCCTGTAATTGACATAAAAAAATAAAAATAAAGTCCCATTTTCTCGATACAAAAATGAGTGATCTAGCTGAGACCCCATAGAAACGTCCAGTGAAGGGGAAAATATTCCAATACAAAATAACACAGTAATAATAATCCTGTCAGTTGTGTTTTTAGCTTGAAAATGAACGGTCTTGTGATGCCAGCTACTCGCTTGTAAAACCATTTAATACCATCCTAAGTCTATAATAACTATTTACTATATTATTATAAGTATGATTTGTGTTTTACAGGGGACTTCGCCTATGACTTGCATGAGGTACGTCTTTATTTTCTCCCAATTTCATGAACTCTTAACAAACCAGTGCATAGTTAAGACTGAGTGCTGAAGAGTTATTGAAAGCAAATTCTTTCATCAAAGTCTTATACTCTAAAAGCCATTTATATATTCCCCTAATTCCAGAATGACAGATGAGATTAAGCCGCTCCACCTTTCCCCACCATGCTGTTCCCCAGGCTCCCCATTATTTATTGTCAGCTCATATAAAGGCCCTCAGCCGTGGTTAGAACACATAACTTGTGATTAGCATTACTATGAAATGCCATAAGCCTGTGGTGAAAGACTAGAGTTAGGGTCATGTCACCCAAGTATTTCATGAATAAAATAGGGGCATTTAAAACCCCATATTATAAGTCCCAATAACATATTTCCGCATCTGAAAACAGACCTGCTGCCATCTTTGATATTCTATGGACAAAACCTACTCTTAGATGACAAATCATTTTCCAAAAAATGAGATTTTAAATTGCTGAGTTCCTGCACCATTCATGCTTTTTCTCAAATATGGAGAAAAAATGCTAGATGCAATCAGCAGACGACTCAAACATTAATCACCATAATTCAGCTGGAATGTCCCAAGTACATCCTGTGGCTTTGCTGATATTATAAATAGAAAAACAGAAAAAAGGAACTACGTCTGAAAGATCATTAACGGCTGTGGCAGCGAAAGCCGTAAGAACAGCCATGGACCGCGGTGCCAGTATCAGGATATCTTGGAGGTAATCGCTTTGGGTTTCAATGAGGTTTATTTGGTATGCATATGGTACATTCCTCAAGATGTCTGGAAAACTGACTTACTGGATTCCTACAACAAATTTGGCTATATATCACTTAATGGAGAAAAATGATACATCCATTCCTGTCAGCATTAAACTTATGGCCCGTGTAACAGTATTATCTGTGGCATGATGTTTAATTCCTAATGACACTGTTCCAGGATAATGCCAGGATCGGAGATGAGTTTATGAGGCAGATCCAGTCCATAGCAGCCTATGTGCCCTACATGACCTGTCCCGGGAACCACGAAGCTACATAGTAGGTGGAAGTCTGATGGATGTCTCTCGTGTCTCTCTGTTCTCATCTCGGTGTATATTCACAAACGAGCACACATTCTCACACGTGCGCAGTCAAACACACGTGTTGCACATATTCAGTGCAGCAGTGTTTCTTAAAGGCGACACTGTTATGAACAGTTCAGAGGCAGTGAGTCAGCAGGGAAGCTGTCTGTCTGTCTTCTGCTCCCTATTAGCTAATGTTTTCCTTTTCGTTTACATTTTGCGCTACATTCCGTACAGGTCACGTATGATCAGTGGCAATACTATTATTAAAGGGTTTTAGGCAAAGCCAGCGGTACATGCTGTATTTGATATTGGTGAGAGAGACTTGCCAGATGCCTTCTGACAAGATGTATTCACAAATCAGCTACTGTAAATGTAAAGTATGTCCGTATGTGTGTATGTGTGTGTATGAGGGGGGTGTGAAGCTCAGAAAAACAACCTTTCTGGTCAACCACAGTTTTTCCACTGCAGAAAACACTTTGGTCTGTCGAAAGCGATTCACTGTACCATTGGAACAGATGGGAGCTATTTCAGTCTCCAAAGGCTGGAGCAGCATCAGGAACCACCAACATCTAAACAAGTTGACGCTCTCCAAAACAAACATTTAGCTGACTCGGAGCGATCGGCTCTCTATCTGTTTTTTAGGCCTTAAAGACAATCACTGGTGGTGGGAACTCGGTCTGCATTTTGAGCTGTCATCACCAAAATAATTCACAACATTCAGGGCATGGAATGTTTTTATTTTTATGCTTTGTTTTTTTTTTTTCTCTCACTGAAAGGCTGTTTTTGCTCCACTGGCAGGCAGGGCCTGAGGACGACCACGTCTGTCTGTTCATCCATGTATGGGTGTGTCCATCCAACTTTTTACTCCGAAGAAACATATCTCAATATCTATCAGATGGATTGCCATGAATGCTCCCCAGAAGATGAACCCTGTTAATTTCCTATAAGTCTCCTTATAGCACCACCCCTTGCCCAATTTGATATTTTTCAATCCATTGTGCAGATGTTCATGAGCATGCACCCTGTTTATTTTGGTGACCCCATGTTTCCTGTAGCGCCACCCTCAGGCCAAAATATACACACCCTGTTCTCTTACAGTTTGCCTTCCTCCATCACAAAAACACACCAGCAGGACACCAGTGGTCAAAACAGTGCTTGTTTATGTGAGAGTGAACAGTGATGAGAGACAGGAAAGTGGGGCGAAGTGTTGTAGGATAAGCCAGGAACCAAACACATCCTGTGTGTGTACTAATGCGGCCGCCAATGCCCTTTATTTAAGCAGCGTGTTGTGTATTGATATTGTGTCATTGTCCCTAGAACTGAGATTTGTCATTATGCCCACCAGATTTACAGCACATGCTGTCTCATTAGTCAGATGTCTGAGTAGATGAGAATCAATTCCCAGCTCAGAATCAATCAGCATGGTGTGTATTGATAGTCTGACAAACTGCACCACTAAGTGGTTTAGTGTCCTGTCCCTCAGTATGTATCCTCGTTAGTCAGATAGTGTATGGCAGCTATCTGAGTCAGTTTACAGCTTTAGTCCCTGGTATTTTGATCAGGGTTTCCAAACCAATGAAATACTTTCACAGAGGGAACAAACCTCAGTAGACCCCAGAGCCTCAGACGTGCTATATCCTGCGGATCAGCAACTAACGTATCCTAAATTCCAAGCCCATCTGCTAGAGCTAGCTGTGGGTGTTTGTGTGCGTGTGGTGTGTGTGTATGTATGTGTCGGAGGGAGTGGGGATATAAAACTCCCCACCATAATATTTGCATGCCCCTCATGTTCTCAGACAGTCCTTGCCTCTTGCCTTGTATAATGTGACTACTGCTGGGCTTTATTAAGAAGCTGCAAACAGTAGTCTGTTTTTCTTGGCCCTGCGTACCCACATAGGAACCTGATATCAGTAACCAGCTCATTGCATTACATAACCAGCAATCTAGCTCCCCTCTCCCAGTTTTGTACCTCAATTTGTGTTTTGTTTTGTGGTGCTGTTAAGAATCTGAATCTCACAGCAGCTGGCTTCTGCTCTCTCTCTCTCTTTCTCTCTCTCTCTCTCTCTCTTTCTCTCTCTCTGTCCCTCTCTCTCTCCCTCTCTCTTTCCAACCTCAAAATCTAATGGTTAAAAGGCAATTGAAACAGCTCTGACCACAAAAGTAGCCAGTCAGCATTCCAGCAGGATGAGAGCAGTGGGTCCACATAAGACACTCAGGCCCTAATCAAGAACGCCTTTGTTCCCCAAGCACAATGTATGGCTCATTGGGCTCTCAGAGTGAATGGGAAGTAACCGTTGCCATTTGAAACAATGGACTGTGATGGGAATGTAGTGATGTGTCTCTTGCAGGCTACACTGGTTGCTTTAATTTCTCCAGCTGCCTGGATTAAACAGGCAGCCTCTGGACTCAAAAGCTCATCAGTTGATGAAAGGGCAAATTTGATGAGAGAGGAATAGTCTTGTTGGGCTGGTTTAGTAGTCAATGTACTGGCACTGGATTTGACATCCCTGAAGCCTGGAACATCCACCAGATCTGTATCTTGGTCTCATTTTTATGGAAAAGCAAACACATGGAAACGAGCACATTTGGGGTTACAGGGAATGACTCACATTATGTTACGCTGCTATAATGGAGATTAATGAAACAAATATAAGTTTATCATACTTAGAGTCAATTGGATTTTCCACCGCTCAGCTGGGGAAAAAAAGAGAAGCTGTTGACTATATTTCTACACTCCCTGTCTGAGGCATGCCCTGTTATATTGCTGTGTTTGGATTCCTAGAGTGTGTGTGTTTTTTTTTTTTTTTTTTTTTTTTACTGACAAACAAAGGCTTGTTGATGGCTTTGCTTCTCCTCCTGCTGCTCAGGTACCGTTAAATGTTTGCTGCCTGGTGAATAATAGGTGTGTTGTCTGAGATCAGAGGCCCTGGGGTCTCGTATCCCACAGCGTCAACAGATGAACTAACATCTGCTGGTTCCCTGCCTAACCACACGATGGGAGTATAAACCCAGTAACATGTGACTGACCCTGGTTCAGTGCTGTAGTCAGAGCCTATGGCTCTAGTTCAGATGTAGAGACCGTAATTTCCTTAATTTCCTTTGTCAGGAACTAATCTCACTTGATGGCTCTATTTTGGCTTGTGTGATTTGTGGGATTGAGTTAGAATATATAACTTATAATTACTCTACTTAATGTTTTGTTACTAATGGCAACATAATGAGGTTCATCTACAGTCATCAAAATTTTATTTTATTATGGTACCTGAAATGATGTGTGTTTATCGATATGATGATTAGGATGATTTTGAATTATGTCTGATATGTTATAAATTAGAGAAAAACAGAAGGAACAGGAGAATACTCAGGATGGATATAAAGAGAGGCTGAGCTCATTCTTCTTAATTTTGGAAGGGCGGTGTTGAATGATCACAGCTCACAAGCTGACCCAGGGCCAATTATGATACTGGCCTTGGCTATTTAATCTTGACCTCGAGGTCAGCAGACATCACAGGTCTCATTAACTTTAGACTTGCTCAGCATTAGGATAGTTCTCTCGATCATCCTCTGCCCCTGCCCCTGTTCTGGGCCTTTGACATCTGGCCGAATCGTTCTCCAGTCACTCCCAGCCCTACATTAACCCTGTCACATGACCTTAAAGCTGGCTACCTTGCCTGGCTACCGTGCAGCCCAATATCTTTTCTCAGTCTCTTACATAAGATAGGAAAGCAATTACTCAAATCACCTAGCTATGTTAATGGGCCGGAGAAAAGATTGGCTCTATGTTTTATGCTGAAATAAAAAGCCGTAAGAAGAAACAGATTTTTGGATTGGCGTCAAGGAGAACTTCCCTAAAAAGAGAAAGGCCTTTTTGTGTGGTGGGTGTCAACAAAGTTTGTGCCAACTGTAATATTTGGACATTGGCACATTATTGGGTGGAAGAGGAAATTGGTGGTCTTTTTGATGCAGGTGTGGTATTTCAGGATAGGGTTGTTTTATCTGATGGGAGGTTTCCGTGTGTCTTTATCTTGTGAGTCGGTGGTAACCTGTTGGAGTTGATAAATGGCAAAGGTGGTGGCAGCGGTAGATTGGATTGATTACAGCAGGTGTCCCTTCATATCTGAGGAAGGACCCACTGATAGGATAGATACAGCATGGTACCAGTGTATGGTTTCTTTAAACGTCTGAAGACTCGCTGCTTTCAGTGAAAGTTTGAAGCAGATGTCACAGCTACAGTCTTAGAGCCATCTTTATCATGTGATTTACTGCCCTGCGTCCCCTGGCCAATTCAAATGAGAACTTAAGAGGGACAAATAACAAAAGAACTACTGAAATTAGAGAGTAATTTTAAGAATGGTAGGTTCGCTATATTTTATTACTAAGCTGTGGTTATGTTCAGCGTATTCTAAATATATTGCAGTCTATGCATTCTGGCACAAACACCGCAAAATGATAGAGAGCAAGAGGTCTCTTTCTAATTGGTATTTCTTCAAGGAATGTAGATTGCATGGTCAGTCCATCTAATTAACTTTTTTCTTTCTCTCTTTTTCATCTATTTTCAGCAACTTCTCCAACTATAGAAATCGCTTCAGCATGCCAGGCCAGACTGAGAGTCTATGGTACAGGTAAGAGAGCAGAAAAATAAAATTGGTCCTCTTGTATCGCAGTACATGATATAGAGTTATGTCACAAGTGCAGCAGGTAATCCACATGAATTTGAATTGCTGTGCCTGAGTAGGTGAAACAGCTCCGCATCAAAAGTGGATTCTAGAGTGGAACACCGTGACGAGATATATATATTTTTTTATTCTTTGACAGTCACAGTAGAGAGAGACAGGAAAGGCAGGGGAGAGAGGGCAGATAACCTGAGGTCGGATTCGAACCCAGGACTCAGCCTTAGTGGTACGTGCTCTTGTCCGGTGAGCCACCGGGGCACCCCACTGTGACAAGTTTAGTGCTTCGAAAGCGAAACCTTTATTTTTTTCCTGACAGGGGCCCTATGCAAAGTATCATGTTAAAGTTTACCATACCTCCTACTGTATTTAAGTATCCATTAATGAGCTGAAAGAGGTAACCCAGACGAATTGGCAGGCGAGGAGAGTAGAGTAAAGCTCCCCGTCTATTAGTTTAGTTTGCCTCTTATCTCAGGGACACAGGGACTACACAAAGGAGCCATACATCTGACGGGTTGACTCATGGCCCACTTCAGGCTCATTCTCTCAGGCAGTAAGATAATACAGTGCTAGACCACAGGCCAGCTGCCCACTCTTCAGTCCCTGGGCCTGGACCAGACAGGCCTGCTGGATCAGAGCCCTTCCATCATGTGCACGCATAGTAGGAACAGAGGGAGGCAGAGGCAGAGGACGCCTAGATACTGAAGAGGCAACCAGAACTCCCATGAAAGAAACAGAAGAAAAACATACAGTTTGTGAGACATGTACACACAAATGTCGCAAAAGTGTCCCACGTCTTGTCACATTTAGTCAAAAGTACACCCAGACTTCCCATGCCATTGCAAATAACTGATAAATGCAAGTGTGAGTTAATGCAGCAAAGTGAATCCTTTGATCTGGCACCATAATCAAACGCAAATTATCATGCCTGTAAAATAAAAGGTGTGTGGAGTTTGTGCAGCAGTGATATACGAGGCTATTTTTCACACTCTGGAAGGAAGACTGAGGTCTGAGCTTGCTTATCGGTTGACTTTACTCATGCTTCCCCCAGTGGGTCAGGGCTGTGTATAATTTTAACAATGTGTGTCCGCAGCTGGGACCTGGGGTCAGCCCACATCATCTCTCTCTCCACTGAAGTTTACTTCTATCTCATGTTTGGCCAGGAGCTGCTCTTCAAGCAGTATGAGTGGCTGAAGAAAGACCTTGAGGTTAGTGACCACCCCAATTAAATCTGCTCATGCTGGCTAAGTGCTCTGCTTTCTTTCCTGCACTCTCACATGGAAAAGCAACAAACACACACCCACACACACTCTCGCATGCTCACATTCATCAACCTCGCTGTCTCTCTCTCTCTCCATTTTAACACAATATCAAATGCTCTTTCATCTTCCAAAATATTTTCATTCACTTCCTCGCTCATTTATTCACAAGATTCTTGTTTTCTTCCGAAAGAATTTTCTTAACTCTACCTCTCTCTGTCTGCCTTGCACACATTTATATGTCTGTGTCTCGGTCTACATTTTCCTGCTGTCCCAGGAAGCCAACAAGCCAGAAAATCGAGCAGTGCGTCCATGGATCATTACCATGGGACACAGACCCATGTACTGCTCCGATGACGACCAAGACGACTGCACCAAGTTTGACTCCTATGTATGTCCAACACGGAAGAGCTCATGAATGTTGAAATGTTAGTGACATGTAGACAGGTGATCAGTCATTGGTATACAGTAGGGCTGGGTAAAAACACTGATTTTCTGATAAATCACGACCTTCATTTGAATGATAAGATACTGATTCTCAACATTCTGTGACCGGTCTTTAAAATCTAAGCCTTTTTGAGTTGATGCATGAAGATTTTAGCTACATGTTACTTTCAGTAGCACATCTGCCGTCCTGCAGGTGCTGTCTTCTGAGCTTCTTGCCAACCGAAACTGAACAAATTACATGTTTTGAACACATGAATGAACAATGGTGCTCCAACGCCAGCTCCATGAGGCCTAACGACCGCTATCTTTATTCATTTTGGGTTTTGAAAAACATGACGGTAAAGAAGAGTTGGACGAAAGCAAAGACAGGTAGATGCAGAGTGATAAGTGCGTAGCCCGTTAATCCATGAAAGACTAGAGGTACGACTGAGCAAAACAGCCACCCTTGTTATTTAAGACATTTAACAGGAAAGCATAATTACGTAAGTTCCTCATAATATGACTGTTTACCCAGTAGGCTATTATTTGCTTTGTCTACAATGAGTAAATCACCCACAAATCACCCATGGTTTATTTTACAGTACCTTGGTGGATATGTGAAGAACAGCACGTACAGCCTTCAACATATTGTTAAAGGCTGCACTTTGTTACATAAAGGCATTTGCAGGATTTGCTCTCTGCTGCGTTGCCTGGCACGTTAATTGCTCTCGGTAGCAGACCTGTCACGTCTGTGGCACGACGGCCAGTCTGACTCGCAGCCCTTAAGCACGTTGATCTGGTTACACCGTTATAATCACAGCAATTTGGACCACATAGTTTCCAGTTGGACCCGCTGCTCTCAGTGCTTGGCATCGTCGTTAAGCGAGGCTGGCACGGGCACGCCGAGGTTGTCCCAGGTAGTGTATCAGACGGTGATGCCAGGTCGTGCTGTCTCTAATTCTCTGTTCTGTGTCAGGTTCGGCTGGGAAGGAATGACACCAAACCGCCAGCGCCCGGTCTGGAGGATCTATTTTACCGCTATGGTATGGTCCCTTTTTGACAACCAGCTGTGTGCTGCTAATGGGTGTTTAGGATCACAAATTTGCACGCACAGACAGGCTAATGTCCCACCACTTCACTAAGGCAATCCAAACAAATCGTCTATTAAAAAAGCAGGCCTTTGGTCTGGCAAACATCCCAACAGCCCATATCCAAATGTTTTTCCTGTATTAAATTTCCCCAGACTTTTGTTTGTTGCTCTGAATAGTTTGGCTCATGATTAAAGTTTTTGGTTGTGAACATCTTAAGCACTCACTGACAGCTGAGAGATCAGAATATTAAATGGGCAGACAACGTGAGAAACATTGTTAACTGAAGACAGAGGATCATACTTAGATGGTGCTTTTGCTGCCAGTTCCATAGTTGAGCAGTGTTGTCAGAATATTTTTTTCTGTGGGAGGCTGACATCTGTCGTGAAATATCATTCCAAGGAGTGGACTTGGAGTTGTGGGCACACGAACACACGTACGAGAGGCTCTGGCCCGTCTATGGTGACAAGGTCAGTTTCTGTGTTTCTTAATTCATGACCATCTTGTCTTCCAATTTGGGTTTGGATCAATACAAGACACTCACTATCCTTTTCTTTCTGTAGGTGTACAACGGTAGCACTGAGCAGCCTTATATGAATCCCAAAGCTCCAGTGCACATTATCACAGGCTCTGCTGTAAGTACACTCGCATCAGAGTGAACACACAGATCAATAAAAGAATTGACCACAGAATCATCAAAAACCATGTTATGCATGCAGCCCTCTGTGTGCACCAGCTGGTGTGCGCCATGAGTATAATAGCAGCTGTTCTGTTGGTTAAGTGATTTCTGGTGCAGCGGTCAACTGGCACTTTTCGTCATCCAACCACAGATGGGTTAGTCATCGTTATATCAAAGTGCGGGGAGGCACACACCAAGGCAGAGCCACAGTTGTAAATGTCACACAGGGCTCTGTGGAAGAAAGGCATGCAGCTCACCACTAAGAGGACAGAGACGATGCAGTTTAATTGCTGTTTATTGCACTGCAGGGCTGCAGAGAGAAGATTGACCCATTCAACCCTAACCCCAAAGAGTGGAGTGCTTTCCGCAGCAGAGATTATGGCTACACTCGCATGCAAGTAGTCAACTCCACCCATGTTTACCTGGAGCAGGTCTCTGATGACCAGGTGAACATGCACACAAGCACATGTGCACACAGTGTTACCCCGTGAAAGAATATGTCTCTACAGGTCAAAGGCATGTATCACTGGTCAAGTAAGAAAGAATACTTCTCTTTGTGTTTCAGTACGGCAAAGTGATTGACAGCATCTGGGTTGTGAAGGAAAAACACGGTTTCTCTGCCTGGCTCTGAAGACTGCTGTGCTGGGAAGAGTCAACCCTTCAATCGGTTAACAAGACACAATCAAGATATCCACTCTGGAAGTGCACTTTAAAGCCTAATTTTACTATTTTTCTGCACCTTTTTGCTGCAATCAGACTAAATGTAAGGCAATAATGGAAATGGTATTTCATCACTGCCCAGTTTTCAAACTGGGCAGTGGCATTTTTTCCCCCCAAACCATGTCCACTTTGATTTACCAGAATGAAAGATGACTATATAATGATAAGACAATTCTGTAAGTGTGTCTAATGTTTAATAACATTTTATTTGAATGTAAATAATGTAGTTATTATATAACTGTAATTATCTTATGAGCTCCCTAACAATGCACTGTAAATAGGACATCAACGTTTGTTATCAGTCTCAATAAATCCTGCTTTTTATATGGATTTATTTGTTGGGTAGTTCCTAGATGTCCTAGACAAAAGAAGAACTTTTGTCACAGTAAACTTATCTCAGGTCACCTCCTTGCTACCTAAGTAATAAACAGTCTGGGCCCGGTGAGCACCAGGCCCGATCCGGTTAACCTTCAGAGCACATTTTCCAGAGCGAGAACCTGGAAATGCACTTAGACACATCACGTCTTCTTCACATTGCTTCATCTAGATGACAGATTCTTCTTTAGAAAATCAAAACAGGACGCCGAAACCTCAGCTGACCTGTCCGTCTTTATGGCCATCGGTACCTGAGACAAAAAGACAGATGGAGGTCTGCACAAACGGCTGTTGCATAACTCAGGGATGCTTGTGGTTTGGGTGCAAGCAGGCTGGTAGAAGGCACTTTGCCCAGAGGAGTGCTGTTCATGCCATGACTCACACCGCTGTGGTGCTTTTAATTTCTAATAGCAGCACGCTGCCTCTGTTGGCCATTGGCTGATGACCAGTGTGGCTTTCTGTGTGTGTTTATTTGCCCTTTCTGTTGTCAAGCTGTTTTTTAACGACAAACTCAGGGGTCTCATATTAGGTAGTGGACCACATTCTTTCAAATTAGACCTTCAGGGACCAGATTATTTTTTGCAGTGTGACTCAAGTCGACACATGGATAGTTTAGGCTACTTTCTTATTTGTTATTTTAAATCAATCAATTTGTTGCCTACCACTCACTGAGAAACTGCATCTTCAATGTAGAATTAGTAGAGAAAAATGCAACAAATACATAGCATATATGTTTGCAATTTATCTCCAAAAAGAAATATTCCTCTTTCCATCTTTCTTCAAAAATTCTACATTCCATGTCAACCTTTCAATTTTTTGATAGCGTGTTTGCTCAACTAAGATAATGCAGCAACACTCCATGCAACAAGTAGCCTGGTGATTTTTCCTATACTTCAGGCTGATTGATAGTTTGTAGTGCTAGGTCTAATTAATTTATCATAATTTATCATTAATCATTTATCAGTTTATCATATAAACCTAGAGAGACAGTGATTCAATAACAAGTTAACATGCAATATGCCATTTGATGGACACATTATACACACTTTACAGGGTGATAGTGCAATCGCTGTGAGTTTTTTGCCAGCTAGATGTGCTGCATTAGAAGCGCAGAGACGTAATGTGTTACAGCCTGTTAGCTGCTGTAGAAGAAGCCGAGGTTGCTTGTCAAGAATGTACAGTACGCAGGCATCGGCAGCATGTTTGGAAGTCTAGCCATGGATTTGTTGACCTTCACCCTGATGCGGGTTCCCCCCCACAGTGTTGTAATGTCTGGCAGGAGCAAGAGACACAACCTTACAGTTACCACACACAACACTCACATGTCCTTAGTGTGCCTACCTACTGTTAGCTGCCAATCATACATAGACTTGTTATTTTGAAAGTATGTTTTTGCTAGGAATGGCCAGAACCACTAAGTTGCTAACCTTTGACCGGCTTATGCTTCGCTCATTATATTGTAGTAACCCCACTGAGTTAGCGGCCCAAAAAAAGAGCTGGGTGCAGACTGTAGAGACCAATAGGGGGCCGGGTGGACTCTGGCCCAGACTGATTTATTGTATTTATTTACCATAGTTAGCAACCACATTTATAATCCAATAAAGCTTGGCTGTTTTTCCATTCACTCAGCTATGTGCAATGTATAATGTACTGGATGGCTGTATACCGTATCTCAGTTGGGGGAAAAAAAAAGGGACTTGGCTTTTAACATAAAGTTCTTTTCTTAAATAGGGAGCATGTCACATGGCGTACACGTTTCTTTGTCATTTAGTTCATGTGATTTCCTAAAAAGATGAAAAAAAAAAAAAAGAAATTGATCTCGATCCAGGAAAAAAGGAGCTGAGAGAAAATAACATGTCACTTCAGATCACATGCCTGTTGCTGAAATATGATGTGCTTATTACTGTCTATGGTAGAGACACAGCAGGTTTGTGGTATTGTGGTCAAAGGCCTTTGTTGACAGAGATTGTTTCTTGCCTACCCCATGTTAGTCAATTCATTTCTCAAAACTGAGGGCTGTGGCCTTTAGAGAGCTGGTTTGTTTGCTCTCTTCCATATAACTCGCTTTGATGAATTCATTTTTTCACACTTTCAGAATCTGTGCAGACTGATAACAACCCTTTGAAATATTGCCACATTTCTAGGCCCCTCCTTGATAGTGTAGACCAATTAGGTTGTTGTGACCTGTGGCGTGTTATCGGGGGATGTATTTAAGTGGCTTACCTGCTGTTTGACTTGTCTCAACTGACTGGACTTTGATGTGTCAGTCATCATCATTTGAGTCCATTTCAAAGTTGGGCTCTGAATTGTGATCACATTCAATGCTATCTGCTGTCTTGTCTGACTGCTGACCTTCCTGAGACCTAGACATGACCGCACTGACTCCCCACTTCAGTAAACGTCATCGTGATAGACTAATTTGTAATGACACATCTGCAGCCATTTCCTTTTCACAGGCTTATGGCTTAGTAAATGCAAAAAGTGATGAACCTCTTTCAGACCACATGGGAGATTAGGAAGCAGATGTCTTTCTCTCTGCATAAACCAACCATGAAGGCATGAACCAACTCTTTCGTCTGTGCAAGACCACTCCGAATTTTCTTCAGTGAGACTCTGTGGCCAACCCGCATTATTTATCTATTTTCAAGAGTCTCGAGTAGCTCTAGCACTCAACAACAAATTCCCGCCAGAGACAGGAAAAGGCTTCTGTGTGGTATTTCCAAGGAAGATCAAGGAGCGGCGCTTGATCACAGGGGTAAACTGTGGAGACTGGGGACATGTGTAATGAATTCAAGGCCTCAGATGCTGGATCTCAGGGAGATTTCATCAATCCAGAAGCTCAATGTTCTTCCAGAACCAAAGCGCCACTGTTCAGCAGCCTGAGACCACCACCAAGACAAAGAGCCGTGTATAGGCTGCCCAGGCACATCTTTCCACATTCTTACCATAATTCACCATCAACATCAACAGCACAAAGACTTATAGGACTTAAAACTGAAGCATCAACAAGAGCACAGCATGTGCAGTTTGACCACAGTAAAGCACCGCATTAAATCTGAAGCAACACTTTCGAAAATGTGTTGTGTTTTTACACACCCATGAAGAGTGTGGGGGAAATAAAAAACACATTTCCCCATTAGAAATGTGTAAACCAAAATGGATTAGCCTTGGGGGGTTGATGAAAGAAGTGAAGATTTGGAAAGCATGCTGCTTGGGTCAGAATAACAGAGGTGGAAGTCTAAGACCACAATGGGGAATCAAAGAACACGTGTCCTGTCCCCCCATGCCCTCCCTAAGCACACAGATGTGTAAATCACACGAATGTAACAGGGAGACTCATACCCTGTTTCAAATGTGAGCAGCTTTGATTGATTGCCTTGAACACATGTAAGTTGTTACCATTAGTAAGACTTGATGTAGCAGCAGCCGCTGTTCAGGGATAAAGTTACCTTGAGTGACTGTCAGCACAATGAATCCTATGGTTAGCCCGCCCTGTCAACCGTACGCTTCAACTGCAAGTAATGTAAAGGCCCATCTGTGTGGTAGTAAAGAAGGGTAGGTGATATGGACGAAATCAAATTTTACAGTGACCAAATATCTTGTTATCGATGTTATGACGGTATTCTATGGATGTCTTTTGGTGCGCTCATGAGGTATTTACACACGAGCAATTTTAGATAAACAGTCACCAGTAAGGTGGATATGATGAAAACAGGTAATAATAAGTTAATAATAGAACAGCTGCAAAAGTCTTGTAAATTTATAAAATTGCTTCCCTTTGCTGTAATGAACTCTTTAAAATTAGGAAAAGACTCCACTTATGCCATATCAACAACATCCAGGCTCATATCACAATATAGAAATAATATCTGTAGTATTGGATATATTGGCATCGGCCTTGACTGACTCAGCCCTCACCTCCCAATTGTAATGTGCTGTGTAGGACTGTAGATGGAAAGGTTTCCCTGCAGTTCTGACCACAAGCAGGCAACTCAAATGCAAAAACTGATGTTGTGAACATCTGTGGTATGGGACAGGCCATCATCCCTCCTGGTCAGTGATGCAGCAATTAATCAGGGAGATATTAGGTTAATTACTGGATAAGTAGATTATAGTTATGTAACAAGAACCATTAAGTTAACATAGGGCCTGTTATCATCTTTCATTTATCCTTCTTCAGTATTCTTCATGAAGAAAAAAGACTTTGGGACACCTTGGTCATGCCGCTATCCATACAGACGAGCTCAGCCTAAAATGTCAGCAAGCCAACCTGAGACTCCTCTCAGTCTGCAGGAAGTGATGTCTTCTGCCAGGGGAGCACAGATTCAACTCATTAACTTTGAGCCTTGACACTTGAGGGGCCTCATGCACTGAATGACAACAGGGGCATGCTAACCAAATTGGCTGCTGTTGGCAGGCAGCTCCGGGACATGACTGTGGGTACAAGCAGTCCACGACTGGGTCTGTTCACTCAACAAATTCTCGTTCACCAGCCTGCCGTATTTTTGTGAGGCTGAGCTGTCTAAGCCTGATATGTCTGTCCACAACACATAGGATAATGCTGGACTTCTCACCAGTGACTGATTAAGCTGAAAGGCTGGCTATGCTGGAATGAGCAAGATTATGCAGTTTGGGATTGTCTCTTTAGCAACCAAGTTGGGTTATTCGCTCACATGTCACACAATGCTAAAAATAATTTTTGTGTCATAGCAACTATGTTTTGTTGAGGGTTTGTTTCACATTACCTGATAAACACTTTGCCGTCACAACATCTTGTTTTAGAGGAAAAGGTGATCACACTGCAGTACTGTTATTACATGTGGATATTGTTTTGTTTTACCATGCTGCTACAGTACATGGGTAAAGCCAAGTCAGCATATGCCAGGACACGAGGACGCCATTCATTCAGCTGTGAGCGCTTAGTGCTTTGTCATGCCTGCAGCAAGGACATGAGTATGACAGAGAGCATGGCAAGGCTGTCTCTTCTCACAGGTTGGCACTGCTGACCGAGGCTTGCACAGACTGCAGCATGCCCCCGAGAACAATGCCCGGCTTGTTATGCCTATCCTCTGTCCGGAATATCGCTCATGCCAGGCAGCCTCTCTGGCTCCTTTTAACTTTGCTGGTTGTTAAGTTCTCGCAGTTGGCTCCAAACATCAGGGAGGCCTTTCATCAGTGGAAACATTGCTAACAACATAATGTGCTTGTTGATCCATGTCCACTGTCACTTCCACATTACTGCACAGTGCAGGGCTATGCTGAGGTGAATGGTCCACCTTTGTGGTCTCAGGTACAAAACCACCACTCTATCAGCGTTCGAGATCTAAGCTCTGGCAATGGAAAGGTAAGTGGCTGTCTTACGTGTCCAGAATGCCCCAGGAGTGGTAACACAATACATCCTGTGGGTCTCTGATTTTATAGCCATTCAGATAGGAATGAAATGATAAACAGTGATAATGGATGTCATACTCTGAACTCTTACAGTCCTTTTAAAATTCTGCAAGAGTGAGTCTAAGGACCCTGCCAGTGGAGACCACACTTCATGCTCTTCCAGGGCAGTGGAAACCACAGGCCCTTTGAGCATTTTAAACACTGCCTGCTGCCTCTATTTGACACAACACTCACCTACTGGTAAATAAGCCCAGCAGTGCCCAAAGGAAACCATTTAGCTCTGTCAGAGTGTTATGACAAGGGCATAACCTAACTCCAGACATCAGTCGATATTTCAACACCTCATTTCCCACAAGGAATTGAAGTGGGATTTCTCTTCAGCAACTTCAGTGGTATCCACCAAGCCAGTAACAGGGCAGTCGCCACTGATGGACCTTTCAGCACTCAGCAAAAAGACTGCATGTCAAAGAGAGTAATTATTACCACTGATGAGCACTCAGATGGCCTCAAACACACAGGGTTGCTCTCTGTGACCCCTGGTTCTGGCTGACACACTGGTCAAATGGGTCAGTGTGTGGGTGGGGGTGTGGTGGGGGGGTTGCTTGTAATTGAGCAAGTGGGAAAATAGAAAGGAATGAGGGGCAGCTTTGTAAGCCGTCTCTGTCCTTGAAGCCACATTTCAGGCTGTAAAGGTAATCATCTTTGGGACAGGGCTATCCGGTGTTGTTTTTGAAAGAGCGCGATCCTACTAAACTGTCTCACTGACGGTAAGGCGGTTTCAAATGTTTACGGAGAGCTCATAGATCCAGAAGAACGGGCAGTGTAACTCCCCAGTGTACCTTGAAAAAGTTCCTCTTCTCACCAGCCTGTTGGACGGCGACTGACTGACTGACTGACTGGCTCGCTGCAAAAACACAGATGTCTCAAATCACAGAATAGAAAGTATTCAGAGAATCTGTCCAACAACATCGGGTGGTTTTGTCATTAGAGCACCTTGATGTCCTTGGCCTTGCAACATGCTAGACAGGTATGTCCCCTGTCTAGACCCATGTGTCTACTTTACATCTAATCAAGTTAGTTTTAGTTACAATACCTTTAGTATGTCACTAAGGGTTTTACATATCATAACATATGCATGCTTTATACCATACTATATCACAATACAATATACATAATAAACAGTATACTACACATCCCTCTGGTACATATTATAGTACATCATATACTGCATCATACACCATTCTACACCAAGACGTGTGCCTATGGGAAATTTATAATCTCCAGTTCATCTGGCCTGCATGTCTTTGGACTGTGGGAGTAAATCACAGCACCTGATGAACAATCACCAAAACACATGAAGAAGAGGAGGGACCAGGGCTGGGACTGAGCCTATGACATCTGTCTACATCTGGATCATCATTTGTCAAAGCTTTGCATTGATTTCAAAGCGATCACACCACCCTCGGCATAACTGTGAGTGAGTTATAATGCGACAAGTGAAAAATAGAGCGTGAAAGTGTAAAATATCTGGACCTGTGCTCAGTTTGGTAATGTGCACTAATTTGATAATAAGTTTGCAAAACAGAAATCTTGCAACATCTGTTATCCTTAGAGACTCCACCAAAATAAACTACGCAATATAATATACTCCTCTTTGTCGATAAGAGAAGCAGGTGTTTGCAGCTTTTGGCCCCGTCCTCACAAGCAGCCAAGAAAGCTAACAAAAACATGGCTCCGAGTGTTTGTTCTACCTTACAATAAGCATGTTTGACTAACCATTAAATGGCCCAAGACATGAATCTGGGCAGACTGAAGCAAACCTTCCCATGGCAGGGAGCTGCCTTTGTGTGGCCACTGGCTGCTGGAGGAGCTTGTTTAAACAGACCCAGACTGAAAGACTTAATGACTATGCTGACAGCAGTCATACGAGATGTAGTGTCTAGTGAGGCTGGTGTGCTGTGGTTGAGAGTCCCGAAGCAGTTGAGAGAAAGGAGGGATGTTGTGGTTGCCCTCTCCTTATGTAAGCTCCAGGGAAAGGGGGTCCAGGAGATCCTGTTATTTCTTCGCCATTCTACCAACAAGCCTAAACCAACAGAGTATAGGATCTACAGTGCTGAGACAGCCTCAAGTGTTTTTCTTGCCACCTCAAACCTGTTTGCTTCAATGTCATCTCAATTAAACATGAGTGTGTGGATAGAGAACAGCATGGGACTAAATGCAGTTTTATGTTTTTCTACGGTAGTGGTAAGCTTGGATTGCATCCTAAATATCATCATGCTTATATTTTGGAATACATTTGATTGATTCCCCATACACATGAGCCATTTACACGTGCTCGACACGTGCTGACCAAAAGAGCTTTCAGATTCCACACATATGCGGACAAAACATTCACGGGCACTGCAGCGCAGATACAAAGAAGCTACTTCAGGACACTGTGTTCAAATAATCTCAAGTACTGGAAGTCCTGTCTGCCTATTTGTCACCCATTTACGGAAACAGTTTGAGAATGCTGCAACCAAAATGATACATCCAGTATCACATTGACATTTTGGGAGTTAGAGTCTGAAATGTTTGTGAAACCTCTAAAGAATGCATTAACCTCATGAGCCTTGCCGCTCCCATTAAAAGGTTTGTCATTACAAATGGTTGCTTTGTTCAAACCCACAGAAGTTTATATTAAATTCTAGTGGAGACCCTGTCTCCAAGGATACCAAATATGTGCTGAATTACAGGGAAATGAGTAAAAAATAATGCGCAATGATCTTAATATTTTCTATTTGATGTCATGGTGCAGCCATGAAACAATGACATCTTGCGGCTTATTATTTCACTCAGTACAGTCTGATGTAGACTTAATGAAATGTTGCAGCCCACAGATACAGATTACATTATGCACCATCATACAATATTTTTCTAACTAAGCTACTCAAGGGGAAATTCGAGGGAAAATTGGAGTTCAAGGAGTTAAATACCTACGTAGTCTAATTTCTGGACCAATATGACCCACTGGCATTTTGCAGAGCTTTCGACCCGTAATCCTCTGGGTAATTCTTATCTTCAGCCCATTCCCTAGGCTTTTCTATGCAGTGGAAAGCACATGGTGATCAGAGCCCAAGGAATGTCCTCAGGTCTTTAGGACCCTTTATCTGATAGAGACATGGTCTGCTGCTACGTTTTTTTTATCCTCCTTAACTTGGACCAGGCAAAACCAAAGAGGAAGGTCCCAATATCAAAAGTACTGAAGATCCACTTCATCTGTACACTGTCTAAGACTAAGCGAGCTTTGTGATTTGGCCTCATCGCACATGCAGAAAACCATCCACCAGTACTCTTATTTTGCTAGATATTTTCCCATCACATATTTTCAGGGATATAGAGACTTTCCACAGGAAAAAAAACAACATAGAGCTTGGGTGTTATCCTTCAAAATCCACAATACTCGCTTGCTTGATGTGTTGGAAACATTATTCCAAGGGAGTGTACGCCTTGAGGCACAGTTAAAATTTGTCCTCACAAATGATAATGGCCCTAGCTGAGAAGTTATGTGTCTACAAACAAGCAAAGAAGTGATTTAAACTAATGACCTGTTTTTAATTTTGTGTTGGTGGATTGATGTGAACGTGCTTTTGGATTTGAGGTTTGGAAACCAAGTTACAAAACCACTTATCTTACTTATTTCTATCAATAAATACCAGTAATTAATGTTTTAATGGATGGCGCACATAATTGACCATAAATCTCCATCATCATAGTGTGAGAATTTCATATAAAGACCAAATGTTTTGTTGATGTTATAATCACTAAAATAAATCACCAAAATAAAAAAGCCAAAAAATTAAATTCAGTCAGAATTTTTTTTTTTTTTTTGGTATTTATTTATTTTTATTGACCAGTCACCTTTAGCAGTGTCTTTTGACATTATTGATCATGAATAAAATCAGTCCTGAATTTTGAATTTTTAGGAAGGTTTTCCAGGCAACTGGCCATGTTTGATACAGCTGTGAACACATTAGCTAGTGTAAATTATGAAATCTTGTGGCAGACGTGCATATTCTGCAGGGACCGAGTGATAATATGGCTGGTGTCTGCTTAACAGATGAATCATCCAAAAGTATGGAGGGAAAAGAGAACAAGTAAAGCGAGCAAACGTGCGTCTGCATGATACAGGCAAACTTCTGTTGGTGATTTAAGACTTCCCACTCTTCATAACAGTGGCTATCCTCCACATTCCAGCCTATAAGAGAGCAAGATTAAATACTTTTAGAGAGGAATGCTGGCTGTCCTTCTCGCCGCGCTCGGTGCAATCGCCATCAAAAGAAAGTCACAAAGGTTACTCTCATTTGAGGAAAATCTGTTTCATTTTATCTCAAGGGTCAATGAGCATTCACCCCAGACTCAGCAGTCTGCGAATAGCATGACCCCCGCCTCAGTGAGGATGTCTTCCAAACCTTCATATGAAAAGTGCAATAATATGATGTCTGTCTTCAGTTCTGAGCATCTGCTTTGTTGTGGCAGAGAGAGGAACAGGTTGACTCCTCAGCTGCCTTTTAGCAACGAAGATGTATATCATGTGGAATGCACATGATGGCCGTACCTCAGAGAGCAATGCACGGCTAAGTTGAAACATACAGAACAATATTTCGGTGAGGGGGGACAGAGGCTTCTGCCAGCCTTCAGGAAGTGGTGGGAGGAGTAAACAGTGTGAGTGTCAGCTCTTTTCATCTAACACAGACCTCTTATATCCCCTCTGTGTCTAATCTTAGCTTTGTCTGTTTCAGCCGCAGCCTGGCATGGGGTCAGCTATTGGTTTAGCATAAAGGTGAGATGTTCTTCTTGTGTTTGGTTTAGCGCTTCCTGTCTATGCTCTGAGAGCCCACATAATTTCTGTCCTCTGTGGTATGTAAACTGTCGTGAACTCAACAAGTTTTTGCACTTTTCTCCTCTACAATATCTTACACTCCCTTCGAAACAAAGCTGGTGAGGGATAACAAAAGCTGATGACATGCATGGTGGACAAAAAATATTACCATAGCCAACAACCTACAGCAGCTTCAGAACCACAGGCACTAGAAGGTAAAAGGATTCAATAGGCCTCATAAAAGTCATATGGCCATTTGTGTCTGATTTTTTAGCATTTTAGAGACTTCCAGATCTAAAAATAGATTGTCTATGGGAGAAATGAATGGGGTTTTCCAGATTCGTTCAAAATAATTTATGACATCATGATCATAGATGGTGATCATGATATCATGAGTTATTTTGAACAGATTGGCCTGAGAAAGAGACATGGCAGCTAACTAACCAGGTAATTCTATGGCTCAGCAGCAATCTGGAATGATTCTAGTAGTAAATTTACTATAGCAGAATTGGTCACAGCACAGCTAGCTATTTAGTGTGTGAAGTTGGTCAGCAAAGTAATTATTTTGGTTAGAAAGCAGAAGCACAGTTCAGCAGTCTCAGTCCCATTTAGAAACATGTGCAGATTAAAATGTCTAAGTTTTAAATCACACAGGGACACGGATGATTATGTGAAAACCCCATGGATTTTCCCCATAGAGATTATATGTTGTTATCTGGAACTCCATATATGGGCAAAGGTTCATAGTCTACGTTATTTCTGACTTCTGAGGCCTACAAGTGACAAAGGGCCCTTTTTTGAACTTAAGATGATGAATATTATCCAGCACATCATTGTTAAAATTGCTGGCAGTCAAAATTATCAAAATACACAATGAAATACAGCCCGAAAAATTCTGGGTGCAAACATTTCAGTGAGGATAACCAAACATCACCACCTTATATGGCGTCTATGATTGGTTATCCGCCTCTTGGTTATTGTTTGCATTCCTTACAAACACTGATTTGTTTGTAAGGAATACAATAAACTCACAAATGGATACACCCCAATACCAGATCGTGCATGAGCATTATGCAACTGCAACCAGAAAACGACCTTTCCGAGACGTGCGCGTTCATGTGTGTGTGTGTGTGTCCGTGACTGACTGCGCGGGTGTGTGGGCTCATCAGCACACACTCTTGTCAAGTATACACATGTGGAGTGGCTTTCCAGTCATGGCTTAGAATTCCAGCCATTTCCACGGCTGTGATGGATCCAAACACCAGTCAGTCACCCGGCCCAGCAGAGGCGTGATTCAGTCCTTTGTGCTGCGTGACTCAAAGTCCTTTCCCCTGCCTCCTCTATACTCCCCCTGTCCCGCTCTCACTCCCACTGTCCTCTGTGGATTAATGCTCGCCATCTGACCCGCCGCCAGCTTGGACAACACTTCCCAGTGGTCAGCTGTGGGACTGTATACTGTATTTCTACATAGCAACAGTATGTGGACATAAACTTGGAGGTATATGCGTTAAAAATGACAAACATATGGCACAAAAAGGATTGGTTGCATTCTCTTTTTTTTATTTTTAAACATTGATTGCATACTCTCCTAATCAAGACTGAAGTCTATCCCTTAAATCATCCCGATAAAGGCACAATGCTGTTAGCTCCGATGAGAAGCAACACATGCAGATTGTTGCTTTTGGAAAGTGAAGAATTGACTCTTTCATGAGGTGGCAGTCAAAAAAAAGTCAGTGAAATTCCTTCAAATTGGTCCAGCGTTTAAAAAAAATAATATTGCCAAGTCCAGCTGAAGTATCACATAAGAGCGAGCCCAGGCAGGCGGGTCTGCTGCCGGGTGTTAAAGAGGACCAGATGATGGGGCGAAGGTGTTTTTGGCCATGGGGTTTCCGATTGCCATATTTTCTCAGAAGATGGGACGAGAGGAGCAGAGCTGCAGATGTTTAGGCTTGTTCTGCTGCCCTGAGGTCTCCTATGTGTTAGTCTGGAGTCAGACTAATACTAACCGGCGATGATTATGCAAGACCATCTCCACACCACAGCTTTTGTCAGTGTCTTTATTTACTGGTCTCTTAGGCAGCATATTTAAAAATAGGGTGATCCCCTTGAGATTAGAGTTGAATGACCCAGGGTTGAAATGAAATCACCAAAGAATCTAATTGCCAAATGTGCGGCTTCAAGAGTTCCTAATAAATAAGACACTCTCTCCCCTGAAGATGCTGGTGAAAAGCTTTCCTGTTCTTTTCCTTGTGAGCTTAGAACTCATTTCCTCACCTTCCGTCAGTGCGGCACAAAGCAGAATATAAAACTGCAATGAAAGCAGTCGCTGAACTCAAATGAGAGGGAAAGTTAGTCTGGCCAGTGTACAGAAGCATGGTCTCATATAGGCCTGGGAGCCAAGCACTACAGAGCTGCATGGGTGAGTCAGGGAGGGGCCCTGAGTCTCACAATCCCACAAGAACCAGAAAAGTCCCCTTGAAGACTCATAATAGCCCACGTTAGGCAATTATTTGTGAAGCAAAGCTACATCCAACAATAATATCTTCATTATCAGTAACTGTTGCTAATGGGGAGCTCAACACAATCAGCCCTCCAATGTCAAAAATTACACTTAAGCAATCATTAAGTGTTAATGGACTAGCAGTGATTACATTTGAGAATAATCAGCATTCACTTAGAGCATGGCACAGCTTTGGGTTTTATCTGAAATAGATCCAAAGGTAATCATTGTTATTAAACCCAACCCAAACTGGTGTTTGACATTGCTATTGTATTAGGTTGGTGGCTGATGAAGGAGGTTTTAGCACAAATTTTCCCAGAGTATTTTGTGAGGTTAGAGTTTGCCTGGTAGCCAGCCTTACCTGGAAAAAAAAAAAAAAAGTTTAAGGAAATTTCTTGGTTTCTGGCAGCTTTCAGTAAAACTAATAATCAAAAAATGCGGTGTACCCATGGTATAATTGACGTTCTATCTGAAAATTGTTGTTCTCGTAAAGCAATCACCATAATTTTGTCTTTTGCTTTTGATTACTTCCAATCAGTAGCATGAATGTTCACAGTAAATTGCGTTACACAGAACATGGCGGGGCTACCACTTTGGCAGGATAAACCTTTCCCATTGGGATGAATGATTATAGTCGCTTGCTAAGGGTTAATACCACAAAGCGCTCTGTTATACGACTCTTCTCATTCAAAAAGGAATGATCTGTTGGACTAAACTGTGTTCACTCCTCACAGCTAATGTTTTGGATCAATGATGAGTGTCTTTGCTCCAGGCAGAATGGCTCTCTGTTGCACTCTTGAGCTGGGAAACAAAGGTACCCTGTATTCCAATACCAAAACATCTGCAGCGTGCCTAAGTCAACAAAGGAAGATCTTTGCTCAGAAATTCGCAGACTGCATGGCCTCGAATTAGCTCTGAGCAACAATTAATTACAGTGCAGCAATTTGAACTCGCTTTGTGGAGGACATATTTTGGGCCTTTTGCATTATTCTTGCAAAGCGAGGACTGACAAGTTAGAGAGGTAAATTGCTCAGGAGGATGTGGACAAAGGGTCTTTGGTTTGCCCTGCAGTATTCCACCTGGAAAGCAAAACAGGTGGAAGGATGGGGACGGATCATC
Organism: Myripristis murdjan; assembly: GCF_902150065.1. Classification (NCBI taxonomy): domain Eukaryota; kingdom Metazoa; phylum Chordata; class Actinopteri; order Holocentriformes; family Holocentridae; genus Myripristis; species Myripristis murdjan. The sequence goes on along the minus strand of NC_044001.1, from coordinate 19,099,441 downwards.
ACTGTCTCCAAGAATTTAGGCTTTATTTTCCACCCGATCCCGTGGGTAAACATTAGGACAGAACTGGCTGTCTCAAAATGAACTGTCAGTGGGCACTGATGGATCCAACGCTCATGTCTCTGCCATGCCTGGCCAAAATAGAAGGGACAGGAGATTCCATAGCAGCTCCTCAAATAAGCAGTGCACGGCATGACACGTCCCCTCTCACTCGGCGGGAGGAGAAGTGGAAGGAAGATGAGATGGAGCAAGACAGAGACCTGACTGTCCTCCCAGCCAGTGGAATGGGAAAACTAAACACCTTGGTTTAAACATTCAGTAATGGAATCCACTCATCCTTAAACAACAGCGCTGAAAAACTGAGACCTCATGTGGTTTTATGATTCATTTTAGGCCAATTCGGTAAAATGTAAAATAAAAAACCAACAGGTATTCACTTTGAGTTCCAACTCCAAGGATAAAGTGCCAAAGTAATGTTGACCAATCGCACTTTCTCTGCATCCTCCATCCAAGACAGAGCACAGATGTTTGGAGTTTGATAGAGTATTCTACTTTTGTTTATTATGGCAAATGGTCTCCATCTGCATGGATATCTAGATACAATGAAACTGTCAAGATCACAGATAACAGATGAGCAGAAACAAACTTGCTGTAAAGGTGTCATATGGAAGTCCTCAACGAATCATTCAGGCCTTTGCCTCTTATTTTAAACACCTGCCCTGCCGCCTCAGCCTGTTCCTGCTGATGTATGGTAGGAGGCCTCTGAAAGAACAACAGTTCTGATCGCTGAGATAAAATGTACACCGTCAACAACAACCGGCGGGAAAGCACTTTCTTGAAAACAGACAGCGAATCTCTCCACAAACGTGCAACACCGTGTTTTCCCTCGACGCGACACAGTTGGACTGTTTGAACGAAAATCCCCCGCAAAGTCAAGATGAGAATCACAGATTGATTGAAGTCCCAAAAATCAAAATTATCATCATAGCCTTTTTTGGCCGGCACTGGATATGCCCATAAAAGGACAAAGAGGAAGTGATGTTGTCAGAGTGTAGCGATTCGGCCGCTGGTCTCCTGTGGAATCCTGGGAGATATTGGGGATGACGGAGACCAGCTGCTGACTCAGTGACTCATTTTTACCTCAGCGGGGAGAAAGAGAGAAGGAGAGAAGGAAATGGGAGAGCTGCAGCTCTCACCCAGACAAAGAACAGACACAGCCAGCTCCAGTGAGGACTCGGGCCAAGACAACACTTCACTAAACAATTTTTGTCTGCCGTATCAGTTTGTCCTGTCCCTTCTTATTTGGCATCGGGCTTGGAGCATTTTTCGATGCAATCATTTGGGTTATAAGTAAGATATGGTGAACAAATCATGGTGAAAGCACTCATTTTTTTTGGTTATTTTAATGACGAGTGTGTGAGGACAGACAGAGGCGAAGCTTGGTAGAAAGGGTTGTGTGTATTGACTGACCTTTTCAGTCGTGGCTAAATGACAGTAACCCAATTCTCTCTCTCTCTCTCTCACACACACACACTCGCATTTTCCATGTGTGCACATGTACAAACACATGAAAATACTGTGCTGTGTGTTGCCATTTGAATAAACTATCATTATACATGCTGGCAGATGACTATGGATAACTGTCACCTCCCGTTATAAAATCGATAAGCTCACGTGTGTTTGATGGGGAGGGGAGGGGGTTCGGAGTGGGTGAACCAGCTGAACCCTACTCAACCCAAACCCAGTGTCTGAACCTTGGCATACCTCACCAGGCCCTGGTCCCACACACAGACACGCGCACGCATACACACACTGCGATGCCACACATGGGACACAGATCTACCCCTCGCGCCCCCACCCCACCTCACCCCCGAACCCAGGAAAAGAGTTCCTTCTTTTGTAAGAACAGGCTGAAGCTCTCGGCTCACGGAGGCATTACGAGGCTTTTGAGATCTGATTGTGCATTCCACTGTGATGGGATTGGTCCCGCATTTTGGGATTTCACAGCTCTAATGTGTGCAACACTGGTAAATCCTTTGCCCCACACTGAGTGTCTGGAGAGTAGTTGGGGTGATGAGGAGGGTGCGTCTTTTGAAGAAGCATCCAAGTGATAACTGCCTCGGAGTTCTCACGAGTTCTGTGCACATAAATAAAGCCAGAGTGAGTGTGTGATGATTACAGACATCCCCCTGTGGATTCAGCTCTTTCCATGACCGGCGGGAGGTCATTTTGAAAACATGCACGACTTAATCATGATTAGACAGTACATCGAAATGTCACTGAGGCTCAGTAGCACATCTCCAACTGCCAGCGCCAGCGATTCAGTTCTTAAAGCAATCTACAAATCTCACGACTTCAGCAGTGACTCCCTTGGAAAGGACCTCCCAAGATAAACAAATTACACGCCGGTGGTTCTCTCTCTCACAGACAAAAACAATTAATTTTGCAGGCATGCATGCACACGTCCAAGTCCACAGGCATAATTGTGCATCCAAACATACTAATGCAAATAAGCTGGAAAATGGGAGTCATCTTTTTTTCCCAGGTACATACCGTTTCTGCCTGGAAGCGTGTTCTCAGGAGCTTATGGGAAGCTCTGTGATGATCCAGTAGCCTTGTCCTTATATGGCAGCCGGTGTCCTCCTGCTGTGTATTGCTTCGAGAGGGACAAACCACTGCAAAAGCCTCAGAGCAGAGCAGGAACAGTGGACTTAAATTACATAACAGGCTTGGCAATGGATAAGTCTGCTCGCTGAGACGCTGGCTTGAACCTTGAACCGTGCAGGATTTGTCGGTGGAGGTGGCTGGAATGTCTGGTATGGCTCGTAGTGCCACCAGCATACAAAACAGAACAATCTTCTGTTTGTTAATGCAGAGAAGAACAAACAAGCCACCATTGTTGCCCCCAGTGAATTATTAAGCCGTGTGTAACCAATTCAGACAAAACGAGAAATAGACATTAATGAACATGTGTGACTATGAGTGTTGACAGTGTTAGGAAAGTGACCAGTGTAATCAAATATCAGAGTTTTATTGAATTGTACTTCTCCTGTGCTTTACAGTCAAGTGAAGCTTTTCCACTCGGCTTGGTATGTCTGAAGAGGCCCTTTGTGTCTCTGATTATCGGCTGATGAGTTTACTGAAATCGCCATGAGTCAGATGTTTTCAGACATCGAAGGGCCGGTTTTCATTATGTGTTTTTAGTCAAAATGTATTTTTTCCATACTTGCCCATGCTTGGCAGAGTGATGATTGCGCAGTGCACGGAACACTCTGTCCGGAGTGAAAATGCGATTTGCCATTTTACGATAAATGACGTCAAACACCAGTGACGTTGATTGTAAAGACACAGTTTTGCGTTTATTGCAAAATGCCGAGAGGTTTTATAGAAACACTCAGAGTTTAGTACCGGAGAGAAGAATGTGTGAAACAATGAATTGTTTTTTTTTTCCTATGGAATTGCATAGTCTATCACACTTCGTCATCTGTGGCTAGTAAGCTGTTATGAAAACACAGCCAAATAAAGTAATGCAGACTACTGACTGTAGAGTACTCACTTTCTTTAATTAATTACTCATTTGATTTGATTACTTACATACTGTACCAACTGCTCACTGCCAATGGATGAACAGTGGCAAACCACAGAAAAAAGGAAGTAGCTTACAGTTATAAAACAGTATACAATCAGGTATATTAACATTTTTATAGGCTTACATCAGATTCAGCCTGTTTTCCTGCAAGCATCAGCAGTCAAAAGTGGTCGGCCATGTCTGAAAATTACCTTCTGCCATGAAATCTGCAGAAATATATATGCTGTCGTTGCTAGACGGTTACTAATCAAAATCTCTTGCAATATAGATTCCATAAGTAAAATACTTTTAATCAAAGCACAATCTGATCAGAGATATTAGAGGTTAGAGTTATATAACTTCTTGAATAATTGTTAGGAATTTCATAGGCTGAAAGATGCATAGCAGAGTTTGCATAAGAACAGAGAGCAAATGCAAACCAAATGCTATAATGCCATATGATGCATGGAAAATAAGTGGGTTCCTGATCAGAGAGGTCAAAGCCTGAGGTCACTGTGGGTCAGATGAAGAGGAGGATGAGGTTGTAAACTCTGGTTTTGACTTTTTGATCTGAGATATCATACCAGGCCTTCAGCAAAAGCTCTCCCTTTGAACGCGGAGCCTGTCGCTAAGTTGTTAGTGACAGACGGCTCTCAGCGCTCCTGTTGCTGGGTGAGCTGCGTTCTGTCCTCGCCACAACTTAGAGGAGTCTGCCAGCACTGGACATGCAATATGAAATGTAGCATACTCAACGAGCGATAATGCAGCCAAAGGTCAGTGTTAAGATTGGATATAGAAGATATGATTCTGGTTTTGTTCCCGGTCAGGATGTAGCGTTGCACAACAGCCAATCAGTGAAAACATGTTTCATCTTTTTATTGGATAAGTCACTCCTCTGGAATTTGCCGAAGGAAGTGCAAGTGTTTGATGAAAGGGAGAGTGCAGCCGGCCTTGTGTCGTTATTTTATTGATTACTGGAACTGCTTTTCTTCAAGTCCAGTAATTTACTCAAATCTTGGCATGGGCCATCATCAAAAGTTCATGCTTCCACAGCGCCAGGGCTGGCAGGATTATTTTTCTGGCACTGTTAAATAATAGTAACACATTATATATAATGTGATTAGAGTAGGCAAATTGCAGAAATTTCAACTGTTTTAACACTTAAACAAAGCTTGAGAAATGATCTTAATTGTATAATCATAAGCAAAACTTTATTTTAAAAAATACCTTGATGTAATAGTTGAACATCAGATTATAACATTTCACATTACGCTTAGGCAATTTGAATATTTGAACCAATTATTCATTTAATTTCATTTGTTATGAAGGAATAGTGAATTAAAGTTGTCAGATATGGGTTTAGACTGAACGAAATGCAGTTTGTTGCTGAAAACAGGTTTAAGCATCTTATCAATAATCTGTAATTGATTTAATTCGTCAAATTCAAATCAAAGTATCAACCATGTTCAGCGGCAAACATTTCATGTATAAGACATTTTGATCAAACATTTTGATTGATAATATAATGATGTTCTGCATCATGCATACTGTGCACACAACACAGTAACAGCTACCAGCAGCCATTAGTCACTTGGATTACTGTGTGGTCACAATAGTTTGGTTGGGTTAACAGAGGTGAACACACAGGGGATTACACTGATTAAGGCCAATGAAATGTAACGTGAAGCTTTCAGTGTGAGAGCTGTCAGCCCTTTGTTGGACTGTGCCAAACTGAGTGCCCGTTGCAGATAGAACTGCAACAAATGTTGGAGGCAACGCCGTTTCATGTTGAAGAAAGAGGCTTTATTTTCCTCTCCAGCTGTGGCTGTACTTGTTGGCAGAGGGTTTGGGTCTTGAGAGGAATCCTGGCCACAATCTGAAAAAGTCTCTCCAGCTGAAGTTTGAACCCTTAGCTATGATAAATGACCGAAAAGTGCTATAATTCACTTTTGAGTCTCCGGTGGTCCTCGGAGACTGGCTTACAATACTCACCTAGAAACTTTACTGGCATCACCCTGTCACAAACAGACTTCACGTGGAAGTCACCTCAGATCGATGCTCAGGAACAACAACAGGAAAAAAAAAAAAAGTTAATGACATGTTGAAATCCCCAGAAATGACTGTTGTTCTTTTTTCCAGAGGTGAAAAACTTGCAGGTTGTGATTTATGAACCAGCGGGGTGTCCAGTGTGAGCCCTGAAGTCTACACAGAGAGTCAGACGGGTGACTCAAAGCTCAAAGATGGGCCTCGTTATAAAACTGACATGATATATGCCGTATTAAAGCTGTCCTGTTTAGAATATAGAAAGTTGGATTAAAACAAGTGGACTGTGTTTATGTGAAGTCTCCTCTCTGGGCTCATAGCTGTGGTTAGCCACAGCATTCCTGCTACAGATACCGTTTTAGTCATACCTGCTCATATGCACAAGCCACAGGAGCAGGCAGACAGAAAGGAACACACAAATAATAATTCCATTTGTCCAGATGACTATACCATTCAGCCACTCGAAAAAAGAAAAAAAAGGTGCAAAGTTGAGTAAAGACATTGCCATGTATGGTATTTCACCCGCTGCATTTTTATATTTCAGCGATGGAGCGTCTGAGAATCAAATGAAGCCCCGTGTGCCAGTGAGACATGCAAATATTTTAAACAGTAGGAATGATTCACGTACTGATTTATCACAACGATGACTGGACTGCAAGATCTGTTGTTTCAGATGGAGCTTTGTGTACACAATAGATTTATGGAAATGGAAGATTTTTATAAGTTATAATTACAGCTCCTCGGTGGGAGCATTAGGGGAAACTAAATCCCAGTAGTGTGATACGCCTTAACTTTAAAGATGGTGCGGTTTTTAATGCCTGGTGTGTGGCATGCTTATAAATGTCAGAGAGGATACGCTATCCCGAGGCCAACATGCTATTTCAGGCAAATAAAGCATATTTTCATCCTATAAAATGATATCAAAACATTCTTCCTCTCCCTCTCTGATTTGAAATGAAGTAGATAAGGAGAATTGATTGTGTATATCCATTTTGTGATGCATTATTTCTCTAGGTGAGATGCAGTATCAGTTTTGCCTGAGATTTGTCCCTTTGGGTGGCAGTATACACCTTCACAGCCTCGAGTTATTTCCCCTTTCGTCTTACCTATCCTATATGAGCTTCTTAGAAACTCATATTTGGTCTGAACGTCATGCAAATGAGGTAATGATCTAATACTTTTGACCAGTGTCTCTGTTTAAAAAATCTGGAAAACCTATTGTAGTCTGTTGCGTTTTGGTGAATGAATAGCTCAAAGTTCAATTTCTCTTCCTTTTGAGGATCATGTCCTGCGACTGAAAAAACTGTTGTCAAAAAAAAAAAAAAAAAAAAAGTATTATTGACTCTCTTTTGGCTTTGACAGGTGAAAAACTCATGCAGAGTGTTGAGTAACACATACCTTGGAGGCATTTTTTTGCTTCTGTAACACTACACTTTTATTTTATGCGCAAAAAATATTTTCCTGGGCAATAATTGTGGCAGGTTGCAAATTTTAAATTCAATAAAAACCTTTTCATTTAATCTTTTAGGTATGTTCAGTGTCACATAAAGGCAAACTCCTGGGGCAGGGTGGATTATTTAAACTTCAGTTGTGGCACGGTGACCGAGTGTTGTTTTTAAATCTACTCCCTGTATGATTAATGTGGATATTCAAATAAAATATACTCCTTTTCACTGACAGACACTGTTGTTCCTGTGTCGCTAGGCAATATGAAGAGAGCTACAGTGGTCCATTCATTATGAGGCTAATAACTTAGACTGGCTTGGTTTGTTTGAATTTGTTCTGATGATTCATTCGTGACAGTTTTGAATTCTGGGAAAAGATCTTCTATTGAAGCATGCTGAAATATTAGTAGGTAATAACACCTTAATGTAAACCCCAAAAATGTCACTCCACGTTACTAAATTGATGTTTTGATCACTTACCAGACGCCAGATTGATGTAAGTAAATGGTGATTAGATGTTTTAGCTGTTGGAAAACAGATGACGCTTGATGTTTTAATTGAAATCCCAGAGATTAGAAAATCTGTACATGATTGGTGGGGAAAAAAATTAAAATCATGTCTCTTAAATTGTAGGATAACTGTAGGGCGCTCATTAGCAGAAAAATTAACTGAGCCTCCTCAAAGAAAAGAAGTCTTCACCATTTCAAAACATGGAAATACCGTCGGAGCCATTTTTTTTTGCCGCCGTTCCAATCACTACACAATCAATAACGCTTTTCATGACTGTCCTCCACTAAAAACACCCAAAATATACAAAGAGCCTAATTCTTATGTAACGCGCTCCAGCAGACATCTCATTAGAGCCTCTCCGTGGCCACCCATAATGACTCGTCCCTGTCGAGAGGTAAGCAGTGCGCCAAGGGCATTTACATGATAAAATGGAGCCCAATTTCGCGGTGAAGAGCCTCTTGAGCCATGGAAAATCTCCCTGTTACAGACGACACTTAAGCTCCTGCGGTTATTTGCCTCACATTAGCTTCCCCCTGTTCTATTTGTTTACGATACAGCCTCCTTGATAAAGAGCAAATAAGCAATGATCCTCCAGCGAGAAGGCCAAGCCACAGACCTCTTCACACACTCCAACACTGATTCCACCAGCAAAACATTCGCTGCTCCCCGCTGCCTTTAATTCATCGCAAACTACTGTGTGATATGGTTAATGATGTCAGGCATTTTTATTATAATGTCAAAATGCACATCGTATTTTAAGTGGTTTAATACCAGTGATATACCTGTACAGGTACAGGTACATCCAGTAAAATTACTTTACTCTCCTGTAACGGGAGCAATGAAATTATTTAAAAATATATTACATTGTGTGAATTATGCCTTTATCTATTCATTGACTGTCTGGTTCAAAGGAAGAACTGCAGCCTCTGGTCCAGCCTCACCTGTTATATCCATACAGAATCGATGAGCTGGCTCTAAAAACTGCTTCCTTCATCCCCTGTTCATAATATGATTTTGATTTTGATTTATGTTTATGTAGAGCATTTTCATGACCATTTGAGTGTTATGAGGATACAAATGTCACAAATTCTAATATTTCTTGAGGATAAACGAAGAACAAGACAGCATGTCGTCCTGCATGAACGATGTTCTGCCCCTCTGCGCCAATTAGTGAAAACTGATTGGTCCAGAGGGGCAATCAGGGGCCAGAAAACTGATGTCAACTTGTTGTTTTTTTTTTTGTAAGTAACGGAAGATGAGACAGGAGTCTGTGAACTGCGCCTTTTGAAAGGCATTTTCTTGGTTTCTCGATTTGTAGCCTGCTTGTTTTGAAGTGTATTTGCTTTATTTCCTAATATCACGTGTGGAGAGACAGTGAACCATAGTCTCCAATGATTTTGTTGTGGGAGACAACTGGTGTGGTGTCTTTTGTCAAGGTCTTATTTATGTAGGAACCACAAAATGGAAAAACATCAGACCCAGAATTAGCCTGAATGAGGTTGAGGGGTGATTTCCCGCAAACTCACAAACAGCCACGATGAAATAGTCTCTAAGCCTCAGACATGACGTGCTGGAGACAACCTGGCCATTGAGAAAGGCTTCAAATTTACATTAATGAGCCCCTTAGACCTGACCACAGAGGTTTCACTGGGTGCTCATGAAGACATGATCTAACCCTGCAACTTTCTCATACCCGTCGGATTACAGCCTTAGTCCTCATTGCACAGCCTGCGGATCACTTTGTAATATCATCCAAGACGGTATTGTCGTGATGTTAATCGTCATAAAGGCTCGGAGACATTTGAGAGTGAGGCAGTTGTCACATTCACCGAGTTCCTTTGGCCTGCTTCAAGCCGGAAATATTAACATCGTGGTGTGGCTGAAAGCATGTCAGAATCATTAATGATCGGATACCTGGCATTTGTTGCATGGATATCTCCTTCTCTGGCTCGAGTCTCAAGAGCTAGATCAACACAAAGGCACCGGAGCTATCAGTGCACTAAGTGATTCAGCAGAAGGAAATTGGTTGTCTAGAGAGGTGGTTGCAGGGAAGGTATGCTAGCAAGTTTTCCATGATCATCATCTTCAAATCACAATACAGTAAATATCCTTCAATTTTGAGAAACCAAAACCGAGGTAAAACGCTCTGCTGCTCTGCCAGATGCAGCAGCCTTTGAGTGGAGCAAGGTGCTCAGACACACAGAAATACCTGCGGTGGTGTGTGCTGGTGGCACCACTAGGGGGATCTGCAGCCAGCGTGTGTGGAAGCTCAATCTATATGGCCGCCTTGGGAGCAGTACTTGACATTTTGATTCCATACTTCCACACTAGCATTGTGTGCACTTATTTGAAGACACATGCCCTCCATGTGTGTGTACATATCCACAGTCATCGGACAGGTTCAGGTATGGCTCACTGATGCTCTGTGTAGGTGATGGTGGAAAATAGATGGAATAAACCTGAGTTTACACGTATGTTTATTGTCTCTGCTGTTTCTATGTTCACAGTGGTGACAGAAACACCACTACACGGTATCACCTGCATGAAAAACACTAGGGTTGAAAACAGCTAAAAAAATATATTTATATATTTAATGCATTTCTTTATATGTAAATCCCAACAATCCCCTGGTTGTTGGTACTTTGTAGTCTTGACAGCTGACATATGAATTGCTTTTTGTGGGGCTATGATCCCAGGAAGACCACAGTGGGATAACATGGGAGACTGCAACATAAAAGAAGTGCTTCTTGTTCTTTTTCTCTTTTTTTTTCACTCAGAAATCATGTTGAAAAACCCTACACGAGCAACGCAGCTGCAGTAAATAGCCCGACACAGGAGGCTTCGCTTGCGGTCCGAAGCCTTAAGTGTTAAGCCCACCTCAGATAACTTTCCAGAGCTTTTTTACAGCTCTGTTGTGTAGACTGTTGGCTGTACAGTAGGTGCAGTTGGATTCTCTATTACTGTAGAGGTATAGGAGCCATCAGCTTTTCCATGTGTGGACATTCCAGGCAACATCTGCTTTCAATATATCCACATGTCCAGCTGTTTCAAACCTATACCAGTCTTTTCCAATCATTCCAATGAAGCTATAAATATGCACGGATGACATTTCCAGTGTTTGGATTGTACAAATGCATGCACCATTGTAATGCTGTCATTTTTAACATTGTAACACTTGCTCCTCTAAATAGTGCCTGAAATAAGGAATTACTTAAATTGTTCCTGTAATTAACACGCAAGCACGGGCTCTTCTCTGATGGAATATGGAGCAAAATCATAAGCTTGAAGTATATAGTGGAATATGTGGTCAAATGATTAAGAAGCACTGAATGCTGTTAAATTCATTAAGTATTTTATTCTTTTTCCATAATGCATCTGACCTGGTTTTACCACTATTTGGTTGTAGCTGCTTACTTTTTTGTGAGGGTCTTTTGTTATTTTTTTTTCTGTCATATTTTTTCATTGATATCACTGCAATCACTCTATATCAAAACAGTCCAATCCAGATTTATTGTTGATGATGAGATGATGTGCATAACATATTAGTAATTTTATTTGTTTAAATGCTTCTGAAACTTTCTTACCTCACACACAGCAGAGCTTTTAATTGGCAGTTTGACTGAATTAATGCATTTGGTGCTGAACGTCTGCCCAGCATGTTCACATTCTGATATACTGAAGTCATTTTGCAGGCTGTGAAATATGAATGTACAGCAGAGCGTCAAGGAAACGGATCCAGAGGATTATCATGCATTTGTTGGAGATATTACGCCCCCCTGTAGAAGGAAGAGAGTATCTATCATTTCAAATGCATGCCCCCGGCGGAAGTCTCGAGCAGAGAAAAGTGCACGTTTTAAATCAAACACTGCAAAAGGAGTTGTGCCGTTACTTTTCTAGCCACAGTCGTGCGATGGACATCACGTTGCTGCAATGTGTTATTTCTTCCCTTGTCAATTTCCACATGTGTGCTACAACTGCAGTGGGACCACTGGCTTGTGAGGAAATTAGCGCTGCATTGTGAAGGAAATACACCACACATGGCGTGCCCTCCCCACTGATTTTACACATGCAATCTGCATCAGACATCAGCAGCTACTGCCTGGCTTCTGGCCCGGGTCAAACTGATGGAGACGAGACAACGGTGGAGAATACTGATGTGGTATTGCTTGATGGTTTTTCAGGAAAGGCACGTGTTTCAGGGGAGTCCTGTGGGACGGCAGGGGGATTTTATTCCTGCCCTGAAGCGGCTGCACTTCTCTAGACCCCCAACAAATTTATCCTTAGACTTGCAAAAACATTTCACAGTGGCTTTGACTGCAGAATCACTTTATGATCAGTTTTCTAGAGGACAAGATTCTTCCGGAAAGCTTACAAATACGATACACATATGGCAGTTAACAACTTGCCAGTTTAAAGTGTTAAAGAGGTTTTAACACGGTGGATCACCACGCCAGGGTCTTGTTTCAGTCTCTCATCAGCAGCCTGCTGGCAGGACCCTTGAGGGGCATCACTGTTGATGGCTCTCAGAGTGAGTTTGCCGGCTGCTGCTGAGGATAAACACCATAACTATTAATTCCATTTTCGGACCACCCAGTCTATGACTGAGCCCTGGCAGTTCACTCAGAGCACTCAATACAGTCCGTCATAAAATTAAGACACACTAAAATTGTGACCGTGTTAAAATCGCATTGAATATGCGAATCTATCCTGCTAATTGTGGTGTAGTGCCAGTCACATCCTTTCTAATCACTGCATGTATTATCTTTCTCATTAGTCCCATGCATTGCATTGCTCTATTACCCAACAGGAAGCACACATTTCCTGCTGGTTTGCTTTGTGCAATGTGTGCTTTACGCTGTCCATCATGACATTTATCTTTGCAAAGGCTGCCACAGAACTATGCCCTCGTTATCAACCCAAAATAGCCCTTTGCCATCATCTTGAGAGTTCATGTGGTGATAGGATCTGGACTCAACTGACCTCACTACTCATCTGGACTATAGAACTGTGTCAAGCTGCCCTGGAGGGGAGTCAGTCTGTCTGGAAAGACCCTTTCTTGGGGTGTTGCACAGGGACCGCAGCCAGTTACTCCTCTTAGTTCTCAGTCCATGTTTTCCAAGGCAGTCCAAGGCTTTTCCCATGTTTGTCAATCCATGAATGCATTATATTTGTTACTTCCAAAGAAAAAAAGCATCTATTGGACAAATAGCTGTCTTTAACTAACTTTCTCTCACCTGGCTTTGTTTATATAAGTATTTTTAAGACAATAAAAGCTGCTTTAAGAGTTTTTGAGTTTAAATCTCAGTCCATGATCTTGTGCTCTGATTTACAGTCGTAGACAAGCTTGGCAGGTATGCTGTACATCCAACTGCTAAAGTCAATAGTTCCTTGATCTGCTTCCAGCGCAGCCTCCCGATGCTAAACTGTTTCACAGATGAGGGAGCACAATGCCGCTCCTCAGCAGATAAATTTGCCCCCTGGAGCAGTGTCAGCATATTTTAGTTGACAGCTGATGCACACGGGTCAAGTTCTCGTGTGTTCAGACCTTCACCTTCAATCAGAGAGGTCAGTCCCCTCAGAGGACCCCTCAGGCCACAAGCATGCTGCAACGTTGACTGGTCAGCGCAGATGGTTCGCAGCCACGCTGTGGAATTTTTGTTTCAACCTTGATTTGTTAGCTGAGTGGATTTCTAATCAGCGCATAATGTTGAGCACACTTGATTGGCAGAAACTACATCAATTAAGTGCACTGCTCTTCTGTCTAAGTAATTTAAACAAAACAAAATTAATTACAGATAAACTACTGTGGACAACTTCATGTTCTGTAGTGCATGTTTTTTATTCCACGGATTGCTGCTACAAAAAGGTGTACTATTTATTTACTATTATGTATCACCCCCCCACTCCCCACAGTGCACAGGTAAAAAATGGCTCCAACTGATAGCTCCGGGTTTCTAAGCCAGGACAGTCTTATGTAACAATGTCGGATTATGTTTTATTTTCTTCTTCACAAAAAAGACAATGCTATAAATCCTGTCAGCAGAGTAATTGATTTCCCTTTATGTTATCAAAGGTTCAGCAGACTTCTATGCCATACTGCTGTGCTTTTGTTTTGTCATGAAAAATGACTGCGTGTGGTTAAATCTATTCTATGTACCATGACCGAAATATTCACTAAATCATATACACAGTAAATCATATTATTTCAAGACAACCACCTGTCAATCCAGTAGCAAATCCCGCAGCAGCTGGCTCAAGTCTTGCTACTTTCATAATGCTGTTTTTTTAAGTGCCTGCAGCTTCACCTCACATTTAATATGAGAACTTTCCCTTTTTCAGTTTCTGTTCATATCTTCACTATTGCTTTCATCAAGACAATATGCACAATAACAAAAAGTGCCAGTTTGGTTGTATTCTGTTGATGAGTTTGAGGTCTGTGCTCTGCATATTTCAGATAAGAGTCAGAAAGTAAATAGATAGCATTAACTTGATCTTTGCACTACAGCGTGCAAGCACCTGTGCAGAGTGGACAGGAGTGGCAGCTCCAACGCTGTCAGGGCCATTTTAGGTCTCTTGCAAAGTTTTCAGCTCTGTGAAAGATATATTCCCAGCAAACAGACAACAATCACTATTGTTCATCTTTTATGTTCTGCACCGCATGAATACAGAGATTTGTGACCGTTTCTTCCCTCAATTTGTTCTTGCTGTTGTGAATGGCGTCAAGGCAAGAGCCAGATCAACTGCCTTTCATTGTTGTCATCCCAAAGTCTGGAATGCCCAGAGAAAAAAAATCCTGCTTTGGAAAAGTCAAGCTCTTATTTAGATTCAGGTCTACAGCCAGTGAAAATTGCATCCCCATATTTCCACAATTGCATAAAAATATCACTCGTTACCCTGAATAGACCACAATCCCTCAATGGGCTTAAAACAATATTATGATGGAAACTGAGCAATGCTTGATGTTTCTAAATGTGAATCTTTGAAGCTATGAATTTAAGGGCAACGTTTTCCATCTATGCTTACAGAGTCAAAGCTCTTGCAGCAATTCTGAAAGGCAACAATAGAGCATAAAGTCTTTGTGCTTATGTATCATGGGTTTCAAACTCTCTTGCCATAGCTGTTGTGTTAATGCTACTTTCTTTTGGCAGATAGATAGCTCAGTTTATTTGCCAAAGTGGACCTTCTCAAACAAGCAGGTCTCATCTACTACGCAATAAGCAAATTCAAACACATCTGCTAGACGTGTTTCTGGGTGTTGAAAGAAACCTGGGTAGAAACACAAGTTAGAGCAAGCAAAAGGAGCAGTTATTGTCTGTGAGGTCGTACCAACAGATGTTAAAGTGATTCATGAGCTCGATCAGGGATGTGAATGACATTTATTTGTCTGCTGTGACTGATCTGCAGTGTGATACCGCACGAGGCCCTCTGTCCGTCGGGGTGGCTGGCATTCCTATTCGTCTCTCAGATCTGGGATCTGTCAAATATACTCTGAGTACACACGTTGCTGTGCACATGCACATGCAAACATGTGTACGTCTGTAGCAGAGCAGGCAGGAGGGAAAAGGGATCTTCTGACCCTGGGCCCACTGCAATAGAGGGCCTACTTTTTTGTTTTTACTGTGTCTACAAGTGGAATTACTTATGAAATGATAATAGCCCAAATGATAACATGAACAGTTTTGGGCTATAGGTCACTTATATAGGCCTGTCATCACATTCTGTCTCTGTAGGGGTCCCCGGGTTTTCAAAGGGGAAGGGCACGACTTCTGCCCTTGCAGGCATTTGCTGACTGGTGGCAGGAAAAGGCTTTAATTCTGAACATGCTATATGTAAATATTTATCGTCTTTTTGCTCAATTTTTCATGAAATGTATTTCAGTACATTCCTATATGTTTACATCTTAATGTTCCCTCAGAGCTGAGGACCAACCAAGCACTTCCCTGTCTAATCACCAATGATATGCAGGGCACATATCCAAACTTGAGCAACTTGCAGGATCAATAAAACCATACAAATCAGCAGTGCCAGGGCCGGGAGGGCTTCAAGCTACTTGAAACATATTTACGAGTTTGCATGCATGCATATACCAAGTCTCAGCACTGAGAGGGGATATTGAGTGAAATTAGGAAAAGGTTGCTGGGAGATTGTCCAATATGGAGTCAAGAAAGATGAATCTGTAAAGACAACAGACAACCTTGTATATAGCCTGGTTCACCAATTACTGTTCTCTTAATGAATTTGAAAAGGACAAATGCTTGCTTGCCCTTGGTTTATGGACTAGCCTAACATTACCAACACTACTACTACAGCATATGTACATCTTTTAACACACCGGTAAGCCTGTTATTGCTCTAGCTCCCATGTGCAGCACACCGAAATACGTGGGAAACGATGTTTACCAGTAGGGATGTCCCGATCACGTTTTTTTGCCCCCGAGTCCGAGTCCGAGTCATTTGATTTTGAGTATCTGCCGATACCGAGTCCCGATCCGATACTTCTATAAAACCAGGAAATGATATGTTATTAATGATTGCCAAGAAACAACCGCGGTTCCAGATAGGTCAATATGGAAATGAAATGCACTCTTTGAGACAAATGAAGAAGCTAGTATAACAATTTAAGTGTTTAACAAACTGCATTTTGATAAAAGGCAGTTAATTGGCAAACGCAGATATTGATTAACCGATTTATTTGGACATTAGATTAACATTTTATAATTTAATTATTTTTAATTATTTTCTCAAATGTCTCCACACACAAACATAAATGGCAAGATCTAAGATACTGACAAAATATGTACAAACACAAACAGTAGCAGGAAATAAAATAAAGTACAGAAATTAATACAAAAACCAAGCGGTTGGAAACCAGTATACAGCTGATAGCTTACTGCGCGGGGGGGCTGGGTGCTTGTGTGTGAAAAGCGAAGCGAACAGCAAGTGGAACGAAGGAGAGATGGGAAGGCAGCCAGCGCACGGCATAGCAGCATAAAAACTAACACAATAATTACACAAATCCGTCTCTGATTAACGTTAGGGGGTTTAGTCACTTGGGGGAGTTTGGAAAGTGGCTAAGTTGTCATTGTATCAGCAAGTGGAACGAGGGAGAGATGGGCGGCCAGCGCACGGCATATCGGCTCAAAAACAAACACAACAAACGTTACATAAATAAGTTTCTGACTAACGTTAGGTTTTTAAGTCTCTTGGGGATATTTTGGAAAGTCGCTATGTTGTCATTGTATCACTGGTATTTGCGAGCGCTTGTGTTTTTCGCGCTAGGCGATTCATACATTCCACCTCCGCCTAGCCTACAGCGGAAATGTCGCGGCTGAAAGGCATCCTCTCAGCGTGCACGCACAAACTATTCGCTGCAGTGATTGGTTAATTCCGTTGTCAGTATTTCATGACGTATGGCCCAGTGCCCGCCTAACTCCCTCCGGACAATCCAAGCTAGCATCAACAACAGATTCCTAAAGGAGCCGCAGATTGAATATGTCGATGTGCGTTTTTTCCCCTTTCCGCGTTCATTTGATCTAGGCGGTCGGTGAAAACGTCTAGGCGGTGCGCCTAAGAAATTATAAGGCAGGGAAAACCCTGACAATAAATATACATATGTATATATATTATTTATCCGATACCTGATCGGGACATAACGTCCGAGTCCCGATCGAGTCTTCAGTCATGTGATCGGCCCCGATTTCCGATCACACGATCGGATCGGGACAACCCTATTTACCAGTGCCATGTGAAAGACCAACTGCTGAGTACTGTATGTCAGCGCTTGTGTGTGTGTGTGTGTGTGTGTGTGTGTGTGTGTGTGTGTGTGTGTGTGAGCGAGAGAGCATTTATTAATGTATATACAAATATATTAGGCATATGTATGAAATGAATATAAGGGCTCACACATGGGACCCCTGCTGTACCTGGTGTACATACACACAGTGTTTTACCATACTCCCTAAAGAGGACAAAAGGGCTATTTGTGCAAAAGTAAGGGGGCTCTCAGGGTTCAGTTCAGGGGCCCATCTTAATCTTTGTTTATGTGTTTCCACTATGACACATTACCTGCAAACATAACATTAAAAAATCATAATTACGCTGATGATACTGTTATATATGCCTGTAAAACCTGATGACTTTAGCAGTGTAGCAACTCTCAAAAATTGGTCTGCAGATATTATGCAATGTTGAGAATTTTCTACAACTAAATGAAACCCAAATCACAAATAGTCCTTTTCAGCCTGCCTTTTTTTTACAGTGAGTTTAAGAGAGTTGTTCAAGCTTATTTCTTGCAAATAGATGCAATTTCCAAAATCCAGCAGTGTTTTTAGTCATTTGGAGAAAGCGGTCCATGCTTCTGTCTCTGCCACATCCTCTCTTCTCACACTATATGTAATGCAGCAGCAAGGATTGCTATTGGACCAAAAATACAAGCTCACATCACCTTGATTTAACTTCATGCTGACCACCTGAGTTGATAGTTGATCACGTTTAAAGCGTGGATGGCCTCGCACCAAGCATTATCACAGAGCTTTTAACTCCATATAGGACCGGAGCCTGAGATCCTAAGGCAGGCATCTACTGCTCTAAGATCTACATTACTGTAAAAACAAGGAGCTCAAGCCTTCACCATCATGGCTTCTGGAGTTTGGAAGAACCCGCCTGAGGAGAGCAGACTGGCTAAATCTGAATGATCTTTTAAATCAATCCCTCAAACAAAGTTTTATAGACTTGCTTTCATGTGATGACCTTGTTATTGTTATTTGTTTTGACCTCCCTTTTATGCCTCTACATTGTCTTTATAATATATTCATATTTTAATTATTTTTTTATTGTTGGTCTAATGTGTTTTTCATTCTTAAAGCCCTTTGTGACTGTTTTTTTTTAAAAAGCGTCATATGAAAAAGTATCATGCAAAGATTAAGATTACTCTAAAGTTAGCCATAAGTGCAAAATACCAAAGATGTGGACATTTTAAGCAGTTGTAGATGAGGAGTCAGTGTTTGATTTAAAGACTAGCAGTGTTTTTTATTGGGCTTTAGACAAGGTATTGAATGTTTTGCTCGGTGCTCAGTGGGATGTGTTTCCACCTCACCTCAAGCCTCTTTGGTGGGCCAAACTGGGGGATCTCACATGTTATCTACATCCATCTGCCAGGAGACACCCACTCAAGCAGACTGTCTGTCAAACGTGTGTGTTCTACAAGACCGCTCGCGAGAGACTGCAAGCCACATAGCCGACGAACAAAGAAACAAGAGAGATAAATGTCTCTGTAACTCAAACTCCCTTTTGAAATCACTGGGATGGGGTTTCTCGGGACTGACTCTGTGAACCGCGCTACAAAGGAGGTGTTGGCGCCAAGCTTGTTAGAATGTACAGCGTCTCGCTTTAACAACACCTGCTGAAATGACTCAGTGCACTCGAAGGTGTGTGAGAGAAATGAACTGCAAATCAGCCTGCACGGTGAGTCCTGCTGCAGTGAAGCCTGTTTTTAGGCCCCTCATCTACATTTTCCTCATAGAAAAAGGTCTGCTGTTTTGATAATAACAATATATAATTTGATTTTTTTATTATTATCAATCAGCAGTTGTAGTAGTTGTGGTAGAAGTAAAAGTAGGGGTAATTATTATTTCCTTATACACTAAGGGACACACAGCACTATGCTGAATGGAGGGATGGGATGGACAAGTGGAGTGGAGACAACACTCTCCAGTGTTCAGCATCCTAATCATGTAACACTAAGGTTTATGTCGTGTAATAAGATCCTCACAGATAAGGTTAGTTTGACTGGGGACCTTCCATTCAAAAGGCCAAACTTAACTGGCTTGTTAAACACAAGAGCGTGAGCGGCAGGGAAACACTGTAAATGGACCTGCAGTGACACCGTGAATCCCCCTCCTCCAACATGCATCCTGACCCCTGCAAAACAACACAGAACACCCACGTGCCCCTCGGGGTTATGTGTGCCGCTGAGGCATGCGGTGGCTGCAGTGGTTCGTGTACAGTGCAGACAACAGAGGCAGCAGCTCGAGCCTGGAAACATGAGAAGCCCCTCGGAGGAAAACAGGATTCTAATAAATCCCTCAGCCAGGGGAGAGGGAGCGACGTGAGAGAGCTCTATAAAAACTCCCCTCCATTAAAAACACTCAGCTGTCATGACTCTTCTTTGTATTCAACACTGTGAGTAATTTCAGTGTCAACCACTTTACTGCTAATGCTATTGCTTTTGTACGACCAAAGGTAAACGGGGCAGTTAAAACGTCTAATTGTTTAGGAGCTACTAATCCAAAGTTTTGGCATAAAAAAAAAAAGCTATTTGCAGGACAAATCTAACAACTTTTCCTTCTCTGATAGAAACCACAAGGTCTTCAGCTGCTCCTCTGCCATATATTTTGTTGTCATATCTGAGAAACAAATAAATGGCATGTAAAATTTGCTTGCATTAAACACCCAGATGTTATCATGCCAGCACCGGCTAACAAAAGCCATGATGTGCAACAATATTTTTAAGAAAGTGAAGACGTGTTTCGGGGGAATTGGTCGCATTTGGTGGTGTCCAAATAAAATTCAGAAATTTCACATGATTTTTTTTTTGTCAGCACTCATGTCACTCATGTGATTGTATTTGTTTAATTTGTTGAACAATGATATAGAATGAATATGTACACACCATTTTGCATTCACCACTCAGTTTGTTTGACTTGAGGTGTAATATGGCCAGTATGATAAAGCCAGTGGGCAAAGCTCTAAATAATTGCCTTGACATTTCAAACAGCCTGATCTTTACCTGTTGCAGGTCAGCTAGGGCAGGATTTAGAGCTTTCGCTGTTTTGGGTTTTCTAACACTTCAGATGTGAGTGTCCCCTTTTGAAGAGATGAGATCGAGTGACAGCATCACAACCATTAACCCACAAAAGAAATATGTTTTCTTCCTCTCCCCTCTTCACTGCTGCTGGCAGCACAACCTGTGTTTCCATACCAGCTCTGTTGATAGTTGTCATCTCTTCACCCCTGTTGTCAGTTTCCTGGATTAGTGTGTCAGTGGTTTGCCTCTTCACTATCATCACTGAGTTGGCCGGTAATTGGGTTCAGCAGCTGGAAAGGTCTCCTCGCTCTGAGCCCTGTCACAGTGCTGTGCTGTTACTTTTCTTTGATGGGCATTTCAAAGTTCACATTATTTTAAGAAAAACACTTTCTTACACTACTGACAGGACTAATGTGACTCATTTATTTATCAGTTTCAGATTCCCCGGTGGCATGCTGATAGTCACCTAGGATTAACCAGGAACTTGCAAAATTTAAAATAACCTAACAAACTTGATTCAGACAATTATATATTATGGGCACCATTTTATGGACTCTATTTTGACTCCGTTAGTCATTGTTTTAAGATTATTTAGGCACTATGGGTCGATTCCTCTTGTTTGTTTGACTTGCTGAGGACTGCGTAAATTATAAGCAAGCCAGCTTTCACAGCAATGCAGGTCAGTAGGTTTGTGTTTCAGGCTGGCTTGGATAGAGGTATTTATATCATACTCACATGTCCCAGTTATGAGTCTACACAGAACACAATCATATGTGTCTTGCCCCAGAAAAAACATTTTATGAAAACAATAAGATGAGATATTTCTCTTTTAATGGACGCCCCAAAAAAACTGTGGGGAATTCCTCAGATTCTTGCCTGTTCCAGTAAATCTAACGGGGTGATCAACCGGTTTGGGTTTCATGTGTTATGCATTGTGATTCTCTTCCATTTTTGTGGCACAAATCAATCTCATGTTTGTTTCCAAACCCCATCACCGCACACAATGTGCCAAAAACTGGAGAAATTGCTTGAGTGTATTCATTGTCTGATCGTCTGACTAATGAAGAACTGATATATTGTTGATATATTATTGCCAATAATGTACAATTTTGAGTGTGTAACACTTTTATGGTCTAGCAACTGCTGATGTGCTTTTGAACAAGACACAGGGTGGCACATTACAGTGAGCAATATCATTATAATATCATAATAGTAATATCATATTACCTTATGAATGCTTTTGCAGAATAGAGTAGAATACAATACAATAGAATAGAACCGATGGTAGTTAAAGAAGCTGTTGCCAGGGATTTCCCTTCAGGTATCCCTAAGTGATACCATAATTATTATCATTATATTATTATAGAGTATTTCTATTGAGCCACCCTCTGGTAAGTTTCCACTCAATTTCTTTATATCATTTGAATTAGGAGGTGGGGCCTCGTAACGTGACTGTGCATGTGAGAGCGTGTTCTTCATTCAAGAAATACTCGAGTCTAAATTACATTTCTTTGAAAAGCATTTTTAAGGCATGTTATTCTCATCCTGAGACATTGTAGATTTGAAAACAGCTTGACAAAAAGTGAAAAATATGGGACGGTTATATTTTCTGCGGTGCGGCAAATCCCGAGCAAAGCTTTTCTTGGCCGTGTGTCTGGCTCCTGATGGGGTCTGGAAAACGTATATCCCAGCAAGGGGCTCCACTAGGTGCTGCTGTTCATTGCTGCGGCCCAGCAGGCCACGCACCCCTGTATTATGCCTCCCATTGGGAACACCACCGGAAAGTGTCAGTCAGGGTTAGGGTTAGACT
The DNA here is from genome assembly GCF_902150065.1 of Myripristis murdjan. Taxonomy (NCBI): domain Eukaryota; kingdom Metazoa; phylum Chordata; class Actinopteri; order Holocentriformes; family Holocentridae; genus Myripristis; species Myripristis murdjan. Next base: position 19,077,264 of record NC_044001.1, on the reverse strand, counting down.
TTGCCATCTGCAACCTGAAGGAACCAAAACACTCAGCTTCTGTTTCTCCACTTTCACTGACACAGCACAAAGCCGGGGGCACATGCCCACTGTCCAGGACCTCCAGTGTAGTTTCATACACAGCGCAGAGTGTGGGAGAGTGCTAGCACTAACCTTGAAGAGCTTGGACATGAATGGGCTGGTAATTATAAGACTGGTTTTCTCAGTGGAACTGTTGTGCTTTGTCATGCCATATTGAAAGTCTCATCCATCAGCCTCAGTTGGCTCGTACCACATCTCCTTTCAGCGGATGACAAAATGGCATTGCAGGGCCAAGACTCACAAGCTCAGCAATCTGTAAACACACCATGGGTACCGTCTGCACAGTAAGCCTGTCAGCTGCACTGCTGCTCTGAGCCTCACAGAGCCTGGTTAAGACTCTGGCTTAAAACTGGGCCTGTGATGTTGCTTCTGGTACACACTGTGGAAAGCCTCCGAGCTGTTTGATGTCAATATCAAAATTTAATATCCATTATAGAGGAAATATCCAGAATAATTGACATGGCAGTTTGGATATTTCCTGGCACATTTCTTGTCCAATCAATGCTGTCTGTGGAAGTGGCAAGAAAACAAAAAGGCTTCAGTTCAGGAGTGCAGTGCAATACAATCTTTGATTGATCCACCAGCTCTTCCTCATCAGCAGTTAGAGAAGCTCGATGAAAGAGGCTTTGACCTTTCTGCTGATTTGGAGCATTACTCATCCTCTGCTATTTAAAGCTCTTGATGGACTTTTTCTTCCGTCTGGTATCGTCTGCTAAAGAAATCTACATGTGAACTATTGGAGGTGGATTGGGTCCATAAAGTAGCACCAGTGAATGAAGCTCCTTGAATAATTTATCCCTATTGGTGCAGAGAGGCCACACTGGAAAATGTTAAGCTCGCTGATAGTGACCTCACTTGGGACAGGAACCAAAACAACCATGGCCTGAAGTTTTCTAAACTTAACTTAGTAGACAGTTTTATGTTTCAGTGCAGTCTTTACTGTCGACCTAGAGCTTACTCATAGGTAAATTAGTGCGTTTAATTAGGAGGAATAAGCCACTAAAACCAGCAGGAGGCCAAGAGGAAAATACAAAAATGTGTCCAAACATATGTTCTTGTTTAGCTGTACTATCTGTTACTTTTGACAAAAAAGATAAAGGGATTACCTTAATTCCCAGCCACAGCTCCCAGGAAATGTTTCAGAGTGGCTGAGCAAGTAACATGACTAAATCTGGCACTTCAGATTTGTTCTTGGTAGATTATTGAAGATACTCTGATCACTACGAATTGCACTGCATTTGATATTCACTGATTAATTGTCTTGTATTTGAATCCTGTAATGTAGTTATAAGAGGGAAAAAAAAAGTGTGTAAAGGCAACATTTACCACAGTGCTCACCTTGTATTTAGACTGCTGCCCACACTCACCTAACCTCAGACAGAGTAAAATGTGGAGTCTCTGCTCGGTCCCCAGAGACATAGCTTGTGCATGTGTCAGCTTTATCGTAATGCTTTGACATGAGTACAAGAGTTATGTCTCCCTCAGTGGAGACATCCTCTGTTTTGTGTGGGTGGAAAGAGTGGGAGTCAGAAAAGGGGGAAAAAAGGGATTCCCGGTACTCTTAAAGTGTGATGACCCAGTATTTCACCTCTGAGAGCACACCCCTATTTCTATCGGTCAGAGAATCGAGATGCCCCCCAAAGAAACTGTGGGGAATTCCTCAGATTCTTGCCTGTTCCAGTAAATCTAACGGGGTGATCAACCGGTTTGGGTTTCATGTGTTATGCATTGTGATTCTCTTCCATTTTTATGGCACAAATCAATCTCATGTTTGTTTCCAAACCCCCATCACCGCACACAATATGCCAAAAACTGGAGAATTTGCTTGAGTGTATTCACCGTCTGATTATTGAGGAAATTCACCATCCACATGGCAAACACATGGCTTAAGACTTAATCACTTCTAACTGTGTGCAAAGAGTGCTATGACTATTGATGCAAATACCTACATAATAACACCTTTAAAAACATAAATGCCTTTTCGTAATGACTAAATATAGAAGAAAACGTTGAGACACACTACTTGTTGCTCATGGTAAGCCCATGGTAAGCATATGTTTGGCTCTAAGATCATTAAACTGATCATTCCTCCTAAACTCTATAAAAGACACCAAACAGCTTGTTAACATTTTTACAAGGAAAGAAGTTTTTGGTTTCTTGTAATTTAAGAAAGAAAGAAAGAAAAACAGAAAGATCTTTGGAGGTAGCGTTCAGTATGTTATGTGTACAAACTACAGCGCAAAACCCTCTCACTGAACTGACAGGTTTTTTGAGGCAGTGAATCTGCCTCAGCTGGCTTGTCCCACATAAAGAATGACTGGAAGTGATGCACAGTCCCTGAGAGACGTGTGTAGCAACCCCGCTGGACTTTGGAATGCGTCAGTTTTCACAATCTGCTCGCTGCCCAGCCTCAGGCCAAGCACAGAAGTCACCTTCACTGGCTTGATGTACGGCAACTGGAATCTATGCCTCACACTCATAATGTGCTTGTTCATGGACATGAGGTGAGATCCATGTATGTCAGGCAGCAGCTTTAAAACAAGATGCCTCACCGGGAAAAGCAGTGCAATGTCATGGTCACAGGTAGCACCTGTTGTTTGTGCCGGGAATCCTGGAAGAACTCATGCCTTGCTAAATGGATTTATTGCATCATGGGAATTCAAAAAAAGAAGCCGTGACGTGTTATGGCAATGTCTGCCAGCATGGCACTGGAGTAAATCTGGTCAGTTGTCTCGCACAAATTTTATATCCTTCACATCTGGGTGGAGCTTACCTTAAAATGTACACTGACATGAAAAAGAATTGAAAAGATTTACAAAAAGACATACAAGGTGTTATTCTACATTTTTCACCTGAAAATGATTTATTACCTGAAAGTAATGCTCAAGTGAAGCTCTATATTTATGGCTTCTCAGTATTTTTAAACACGGTGTATTGGTTCACTGATTTTGAACTAAAAAGAAAAATAATCGAAAGGGGTCTGTTTTAGTGCCCTCCTGAGCTACCAAGACAACACGAGGCGAAGCTTGCCCCCCAGGCTGCAGCTGAGCAGGAACCGTGTGTGAATGAGTTAGTGCCTACAAGCTATGATCCCCAGACAGTGGAGCACATATACTGAACTGCTTTATGAAAAACCACATTGGTATTGCTCATTGTAAATATGTTAATTGTAGAATCTCAATTGCAATTTTCACTTAATCTATGATGTTTGACCCAATTTTTTTGTTGTTGTTGTTCTTTTTCATCAGTACTGTTTAGCCAAAATGACATATCCTAAAATTACTCAACTTCACAGGGGGAAGTGACAAATTACACTTACTCATGTTGCTGTAATTGAGTAGCTTTTTGTGTTCTTGTACTTTTTGAGTAATTCAGTAACTTTACCTTTTACGTAAGCACATTTTTGCTTAAGTATTGTTCTTTCACAGTGAACACTCAGCCAGCAAACATGAGAAGAGGAATCTGGTTCTACTTTTTGCCATTTCCAAATTTCAGATTAAAGCTGCATGATGAAAAACTGCAGATGGTTGGTGAAAGCGAGGAGCATTCAGACTCAATGGGCAAAAATGTAGAATATGTTGAGTCTACGGAGTTCTCACTTCAGTCAACCCCTGGCAATTTTGCAGAATGCACTTTTGAAAGACTCTAGTTTGGACTCTCCTCCTTTAATAACTGCATGGAAAAGATCACACCTGACACAGTTACTGTTTTGAAAAAGGAACTCAGTAACCTTTATTTCGCGTGCATTTTAAATAAGTTACTTTTCACTTTTACTTTGCAGGTTTTTATAGCAGTACTTCTACTGAAGTAAAATATCAGCAAAGTAACAGTATTTCTACTCGAGCTGCAATTTGTGTTACTCTGTCCACTACTGCTAACATTCTGCCTTAAAAACTGTTCATCTAAATAGCAACCAATGGGAACGTTCAGCTTCACTTACATTTGCGCATTTCCTCAACAACCCCCTGCAGCGTCAGCTGCAAAAGAAAACTGAGGCAAACACTATGATAGATTTTCAAGCTGTAGGGGCTACAAACAGTAGTCAGCACTTCCCTTTAAGCATTCTTCAAGCTGCTGGCGAGGCCCTCGCAGACTCAGTGGTAAAGGAATCAGCTGGAGTGAAAGAAAGCCAGGACAATATCTAAGTTTGGGTACATTCTTAGGCAGCATTCCCAGACACCAATGGTGACTTCTGTGCCAGCTCTGCCAATTTGACTCAAAATAAAGCAACATGTGAAACATTGTCCAAGTAGGTGATTGATGGGAAGAATGAAAGGTGAATGCAATGAATGAATTTCCTGTCCGTGTAAGAGTAAGACAATATGAGAACAATTTCTAAGCAAGAATTCATCTCACACAAATAGCTTTAGCAGAGGTGCAACTATGAGATGAAACCATATGTCTGTGTTGTGTGTGTGTGTGTGTGTGTGTGTGTGTGTGTGTGTGTGTGTGTGTGTCCCTGCCATTTAGACAAAGATCTCTTTTTGAACTGAAGTTCATGTCTCTGATCCTCCGCTTGTGTGGCTTGGCAGGCCTCTTGCCATTGCCTGGAAGTATCAGCTCAGCAGGCAGTAAATAAGGACAGCTTGCTTCGGTACAAAGACCAATGAAGATAATAATAAAAAAAACCTGTCATTTATTAGCTTCTTTAGTGTGACTTTGACAGCCTCTGTTGACTGGTTTCCAATAGAGGAGCACTGGAATGGTCCTAGATGGCACGCTCCCCAGAGTCCAATGGACACTCCTGTACACAGCCAAGTGTTTTAAATCGGCATGCTGTATTTACAGAGCCTGAGAGAGATGCCAAATTGTACGAAAGGAAAAGCCACAGAATTGGAGGAATGTAAGCCGTTGGTCCTCATGTGAGCATATGTGGAGTATGATTTCGGGACTTTTTGTGAATATACAAGCAATGTTTACCTCTGCTTTGCATGCTAGGGTGATTAAAAAAAAAATCCCAGGTCTGGGGAATTCATCTCATCTGAGAACAGGTCGTACTGTGAAAGACAAAACTTGAATCACCTGCAGTATTGGCTGTAGATTCCAGGTTGGCTCATGTTTAAGTTTATCACCCATATAGCTTAAGGCAAATCTAGGCAATACAGCTACTGGAAAAGATTAAAAATGCCACCTGTTTCTGCTCAGCAAAAACATCTGCAGGAATGTAAGGAATTCCAAAAATAGTGCAGTCTTCACCTCAAAGCCTGGGCCTTTGCATCATAAAAAGATTTTAATCAGTAGGTATTGCACACAAACAATGTTATCTGCTGTGTGACTAATGCAGAGCACCCCAGAAATGGGAGGGAATGGCAACACCGCACTCTCAGAGGTTTATTTATCCAGGTCAAAAATGAAAATATATGCCTTTGGGTAGCTTCTCTCATGTTATCACCAAAGTAGGTCAGTCATGTGCCGTGAATCATGACACCATCTCACCATCTCACCTCCAGAGGTCCCTAAGTGCACTGGGGGGTGAAGGCAGGGACATTCCTCTCCCAAACCCTGACTCAGTGGGGATCCTCTCTGATCCTCGCACCTAAATAGCAAAGAATGTGCTTCCTGTACATGAATGATGATATTTTCCAAGCATGTTCTCCAGTTGATTTGCACTCCCTGTTAACTATAAGCACACGTGAGTGAATCCTGACACCTGGGATGAAAGAGATTCCCTAGTCATTGGTTTCCAAGAATGTAATGTAATGCTTTTATCCTGTGTTCAAGTTCAGTATCAGTGTATGACATTTTCCCCCTATTTTCACCGGCTCATGCTCATGCAAGAATGAAATAAAATACAACACTATGAAATGCAAATTACTAAAATACAACACCATGAAACATTCAATGATGTTTTTTTTTTCATAATAATGTTCAAATTATAACTCAAGCACTTACAATATTGGCAGTTCACTTATGTTGAGGAAAGACCTGTAGTCTTATTGTCTGTAAACGTCTATCCCAAACGACCTATTGATTAATATATATATTTTTATTAAACTCTTATTTTTACAAAAGCCCCTCTAGGAACGGGTGTTGCAATTTAGCATCCTCTACAAACAGCATTTGCACTGGACAGCTGTTTTCAGATTGTCTATGTGCAAAAGCTATGCATATCAGAATTATGGAAAATATATTGCATGATGAATAGGAAAAAACACACAAACAAACAAAAAATTCCTCACCCTTCATTGTGTGATAGTGCTAGTTATTTTATTTATTTGTTTGTTTGTTTGTTTTTTCATGGCAAATTAGCCAAAAACGCTGTTCACATTTGAGGAGAAATCAGGCCAAAGGTTGCCCAGTTCAATCTGTGAAGTCTTGGCTCCATCCAAAGCTCGGCGCTCCTGTAAAAGGCCCAATAAAAACCAATGGAAGTGTTTAAAGTTATACTGTAGCAGCATTGAGCGGCCAGGCTCCCTGCGGACTCACATACGATTCCATTAATAGATCGTGACAGGTCCTGAGCCTCTGCATCAGCGCAGAGCCGTGATGTCATGGGAATGATGCACGCTGGCACACCGGGGAGCGCTGTGATTTCAGTGAGTGCCCAGAGTCTTGGGAGGTGGCAGCATGAAGAGGTTCGGTTTCTGCCACCATTCAAAGCTGTTTCACTGCAAGTCTGAAAATCCTTCAGGGTCTACACGGCAGAGAACCGGACACACACTTCCTAAAAGCAGTGTGGAGTTTTCAGGGGAGAAGGCCAAGAAAAGCAGGGTTGCGTAGCAAAGCGAATTGGAAGTGTGCATGTGTGTCTGTGTGTGGGGGGATGATGAAATAGTGCTGTTAACCTTTGGTTTGTTCTGTAAACCCCAATGCACAAAACCATCACTGAAATATTTTCTTTGAAAAAGTCTGCTTCCTACTGAGGAATTGTGGGAGATACAGGCTCTGATGGTGCTCTGTTTGCAGGGTTTGCACAGGTTCTCTCCTCACAGATTTTCACCACACAGACAAGTGTGGTGGAAATAATTTTATTCCAGTAGACATGTTTAAGTTACGTACATATAAGCTGAAACCTCATCGACGACTGCCCGTTGGTCCTCCCCAGCTCAGACTACTACTCCAGACAGCAGTGCATGTCTTTGTAAACAATAAAGCTGAACACAATTCCCTGGAAATTTGTGTATTTTGCAACGGAAACAGATATGTTCCCGACAAATGATGATTCCAACTGAAAGAATCTCAGCGGCCAAATCCTCTGGCCAAATTGTACACAATGTACCGTGCTCCATGAGGAAGAGTAACACGGGGATTTGCGAGTGAACATTTTCATATTGCATCATGATATTTCATGCTCAACAGGAAAAGATGAGTTTGATCAAATCCAAGTATGAGATATGTCAAAATACCTTAACTTCCCCCCTGTGTGTTACATCTTCATATATCATTGCTAACACTGACCCTGAAACAAAATTCAAACATGATGTAAGACAGCTTTACATTCAGTATTTATGAACAGGAACAGCTGTATCCCTAAAAGCAAAAAACTCTTCTCTGTCATTTCATCAACTTTGAGCTGCTTACCTGACAGGTGAAAGTAAGACAGATTTTGTGGAATTCAGATATTTTACGCCAAAATAAATGCCATTTATAATGATAATAATAATAATAATAATAATAATAATAATAATAATAATAATAATATGATAGTGATATAAGCTTTATTCACATAACACCTTTAAAAACAGAGTTTAGAAAGTGTTTCAGCAGACACAGCAGAATACTCAGAAAGGAAAATAACAACAGAAAGCTGTACAGAAGGGCCAAACAAAACGATACAAAATACAAAGCATACAAAATGGCAAAAAGGCGAAATGAAGATAAGGTTAAAACAGGAAAACAAAAGATGTAAAACACACTAGAGAGAAAACAGAGGGGCATTTCACTGTACTGATGCCCTATAAATTCCTATAAATTCACCCTGTGTATTGTGACTATCAGTCAAATCCTCCCTCTTACTGTCTAAAGTTTAGATTTTCTTTTTTTATATATATTGCCAAGGGTGTTACTATTTTTCACTGTAAGACTAGCTGTACTGAATCATGGAATAATTGTGTTATTTTATTTCAGGGTGGACTTTTCCTTTAATAAGTTAATAAGAGGCTCTCAAAGCATTCATAGTCAGCTTGAGCCTTCCCATCGATGACCAGCACCGTTGCAGTTTCCTGTATTTAATATTGATGATTGCCATATCCTGGCACTTTCAAACATGGCACACTCTCCAGAAAGTCATTAGCCACTTGTGTGGTCATCAGGAGCTCCTGTGTAGTGACACCTCCTGTTGGCTGACATCTCAAAATGGGCCTCAGTGGCTTTCACAAACCACAAAACGCTCTCATGTCTCTCATGTCTCTTTCAGAAGACGCTCCAGGATGCAGTTTTCCTCAGAGAGTTGAGTGGCATGCGGTCTGTCAGCTCATTAGTCAAAAGGTGTGCACTTAGCAGGGGAACTAGTCACAGCAGAGCAGCGCACCAAGCCTCTGTCCATTACTGCCGTCGCTCACCCAACCTGAGGGCCATGTGTGTGTGTGTATAGCTGGCATGCAAAGAGTGCCACGGATGAGCTGGTGTCTGTCCGTAAAACACTTGGCGAAGACGAGCTTTCAGAGCTGAGCACGGTCCATCCAACATAATCAGACTCTGACATCACTTACCGGAATCGAGCGGAGTCACTGCAACCAATTAATCATTTTCTTCCACACGTACATCCAAGGATGAGCTAGCTACTAAATACCACCCCACATAATATTTAAATCCCTCTCTGGTTCTTTGTATTGGCTTGAGAGTTAACATTTATAAAGATTTAACCCTGAAACTATGACATTAATTGATTAGTGCACCACCTAATGTTTATGTAGCAAACATGCGTGATTCATGTTACTGCTGCATCAGGAGGGTTTGGAAAAAGTCAGCGCACAGACTTTAAAAGTATTTAAAATCAGTGTATTTTTTTTTAACCATGGGCAGAGTGGGCTATTATAATGTTATTTCATAGAGAATCATTTTATACCATGCTATGCCAGCTCCAAAGCCACCGGCAATATCCATATTTCCGTCTTTATCCTTTGGAGACCCAGCACGGATTACAATCAGTGATTTAACATGGCCAGGAGCTCCAGTTCATTGTAAGATTCTGGCATGTTCCACACAGCAAACAGCTGAAAGAAAAAAAAAACTTCTGGCCAAGTCTGGCAACAAACTGCCTTCAATCCCCCTCATAAATGATGACTCTTGATTCCCAAATATCCATGGCAGAACACAGAGAGACTGTCAGACGGGATGGATTGTGACTGTTGCACTGGTCACCCTGCGTTAACCTGGCCAGCAGGGATTTAACACTGTCAAGAGCACTTAGAGATGACTAACCGGAATTCAAAAATCTATACGTCTTGACGGTTACATCCTTTAATGGTTCAGCAGCGGCTTCTTGTTGGCGTGTCATTGCCTCCTTCAACTTAAGTTGTAGAGAAGTATTAACTTCTGTTTCCCCAGAGATGACTTGCAGAAGTGTTCGGCTCAGTCCCTCGGGCTCTTGGCTTGTGACAGATGGTGTGAAGAATGATGTGACCCAGGATGGCCTGCAGGCCACAAGAAAGTTGTTGGGAAGCACACCTTTTTTTATCGTAAGAATCATCATATGGTCTCAGGCTACAATGGATCCCGTCCAAGTTGAGAGTGGTAGGGAGTTGCTGTTCATTAGCTTACTCATGGTGAGTGAATTCCAGGCCTCTGGGGGGGAAGCAGGAGAGTCTTAACCTGCCAGCGCGATAACATTAGCCTGCTGCGTCATGCAGTACCTAATCTCAAACCCGTAAACTGCCAATCCCAAATTCTGTTCCAGCTCAGCATATTATTTCAAGTCTGTCATAAACAAATGTCCAATGCAGCTTTAATGATGGAAAAACACTGGATTGGCTCAGTAGACTTAGAGTAAATGATTTAATTTCAGTTTTCAATAGAATACACTGATTGTTGTGGATTACATATTGAATAATGAGAAAGTAAAATATCCTATTACAATTAAACACTAATAATCATGTATTTATCATATTGGCATGATATTTTTCACAGTGGTCATCCACATTACGAGAATTCTAATATGCTTGATAATTAGATACAGAAGGGGTGCAGGCTCTACAACAACAGGTGTTCCCATAAACTTCATAGCAGCTGCTAATTCTTAGTGAACCATATCATCACTGCAAATAAGGGGGATACACATGTTACGTTTTGTCTCTGCGATATCCCAGGCAAGTTTAATTGCGTTCATGAACCAGTTTGGTCCAGCTTCTCTGACCCACTTATGTCAGGGTAATCATTAAAAAGTTAATTGGTGATTGCCCAAAGATGCTCTCATGCTTGGACCTGCGCAACTGCCAACACAGCAACACCCTAAAGAAAGAGCTGTAAAGAAAATATATCTCAAGTTCTTCAAGTGGGTACTCTGTCAGAGGTTTTTTTTTTTTTTTTCGTGTGTGTGTGTGTGTGTGTGTGTGTGTGTGTGTGGTTTTTCACTGAATTTTTCAGGGATCGCTTGGCAGTCAAACAGCGTTGGCAATACCATGACATCTTTTTCATTGGATTTTAGTTTCTGCAGGTGTTTAGTTTCTCCTTTCTTCTTCTGCTGATGCCAGGCATCCAGTTATTCTTCCATTTATTCCAAATGGCTGTTGCCACTTCTGAAAATGCACAGTACAGCGTATGCATTACAATACACTCTAAATATACACAGTTAGGTATTGGTTCAATGTGTTCATGAGATAATTCTCGCCTGTTTTTATCAGGTGCGACACAGCTTGGCTCATGCAGAAACCCAACAGAGAAATTCTTCTACTAAACACAAAGGAACTTTCCCTCCCACTTGTAATGACGTGTGTGCGTATGTGTGTGAGCCCCCGTGTGAGGGGAGAAGCAGGCGGAGAATACAGCAGTAAACATTTACTATCTATGGGCTGTTTCCGCTGCCGTGTTGGCTCAGCTTGGTGGGCATTCATGAGAACTTGGCTCGTCTCTTTTGCCACCAACTCTCGCTCCCTGCACTCCATCACAGCCTTGTCAAGTCCACCTCCCACACTGTGAGGTCACTGGCACACCCACAGATGGGCACAGTCACACCTGCCTATCATACCTGGGCCCTCCAACAAAGTTTTCCGTTGAAACCTGAGAGTCTCGTCTTGTCTGTACCCCCATCACAACCCTGAGGCCATTTTCCATTTGACCCCTTTAGCATCATTATAGCCTTGTCATTTCCTGTATGTTTCATCAAGGTGAGTACAACATGTTGTAAATCCTGTAATCTATGTCACACGCATGCCAGAGATCCTAAAAACCTCACGCTCCATTGGTATGTATACACTGGCTTAAGAACAGGTATATCCAGATGTTGTGTCTCCTCACTATCAGGGGTCCATATATCTAACCTATTTTTAGGCAGCCCCTCTAGTCTAAAGTGTAAGTCATCACAGTGTGTAGGCGGCGCAGTGCTCTCCTGTTTTTCCAGAAAGCTTTAATCTCTGTCACACTCTCGCACTCCCTTCCTTAGCTTTGCTCTGCGTCCACACATCTGCATGTTGGGACAGCTCCAAAACTTAGCTAACATTGTTTTCAGTGAGAAAAAAAAAAGGCAAATGCTTCTATCCTGGGCCAGGGGTGAAATGCAGAACAAGCCTCTATCAAGGCGGGAGAGGGCTCTCGTGACAATGGCAGTGGTCTGGAGGAGCAGACAGAAGCCACATAGGCAGGAGGGAGAGAGAGAGGGAGAGAGAGAGAGAGAGAGAGAGAGAGAGAGAGAGAGAGAGAGAGAGAGAGAGAGAGAGAGAGAGAGAGAGAGAGGAGCAAAGGGCCTCAGTTATAAATTTTACCTTTCATCTACTTGGTAATGATAAGGAAAGATATGCAAGAGAATATTTGCATTGTATAGAGTTCAAACTTCACACCTCATACTGGTAAAGCCATGCCCACAACACAAAAGTCTAATTTAAAACAAATGCATACTCATCATATATTTTGTCATTCATCCTGATGGACCCTCATGAAGTCCTGGGGATAAGAGGTCTCCCAGAACACCCCTGACTCTCAATGCAGACTGTCAAGGAGGGCAAATTGCAGTCAAGGCTCAACGAGGCCCCTGGCGGCTAAATTCAGAAATGCAAGATGAGAGGCACTCTATAGAAGTGCCTCAAAACCACTAAACACATCAGAGCTAAAATATGAGCTGGTATTAATACACATGCGCAGGTTATCATTTAGGTTTTTATAAGGCTTTTAATAAGGAATTCGAAGTTAGACCCACTCATGCTGGGTTTTCTATTCCGAGCCTAGGGACTAATAATTACTTATATTGGCCATAGTGAAATATGTATAATATTGGATGGCGACAATCAAAAGAATGGGGAATGACTGAAGTTTTTTTTTTTTTCTCCGTACAGGAAACGACCACTTGGCTCCTGTGCCTCCATGAAATATTTGTCCGGTGATGGAAATTCAGCTCTGGAATGCATTTTTTTTCCAATGTGCGCGTCTCGGATATTACTCTGACTGGTTGTGAGGTAAGAAAACAAGTCCGTCCCTTTTTCCTCCGGTGCTCCGATTGGCTGAGAGAGGACCTTAGGAATGTCCTTAAACTATTTAAATAGCACTTATATTCACTACTTCAGTACAATAAGTCTAAGAATCGGAGTAGGGACAGACAGAGCTCTACATAAAGGAGAGACTTTATTGATCCATCAGAAGCAACCAATGTGTTTTTCCAAGAACTGAAGGAAGAGATAACGGGATAAATAATCTTGAGGACAAGCAAGGACTTTTTTTAACAGATTTTTTATTATTATACTCCCAAAGGGCATTTTTTTAACTTAAGGTTTGTACATTTTAATGCGTTTGTAATTACTATTATTATTATTTATTAATAAGCAGACATTTCGAATGTCTCTTTTCTGTACCCCAGCCTGTTATTAAATATGTATGTTGTTCTGTGATTGAAATAGGAGTCTTTTGAGATTTCAAGATGATGCTGTGTGGCATCTTTCTGCTGTTTATGCTGTGGAGTTGTGAAGGCGCAAGATTGCCAGGTGAGTAGGGCGACGGCAAATGTTTTCTGATAGTTTAAAACTTTAGGACATGAAATATTAAATTACATGAAGTGTGTCTGTGCAGTTTGATAGGGAAATTATAGCGACCTCTTCATGCTCTGTCTTATCAGTAGCCTATAATATTCCTGACTCAGTTTTCTGTTATGTAGATAGGCCTGCTATCATTCTGAAATTTATTATTGGATTATTATAGATCTTTATCAGTGGAATTTGAGGGTGTTATCAGGAGAAGATAAAAAATGAATAATGGCTGTTGTCTTCGTTTACAGAGGGTGGGGATGACAACAGTGTATATGACTTATTTGAGCTTGTCCGGGTAAACAAGAGACACCACGGGGTGACCTCGGTGAAAGGCATAGAACCGTACAGCCCTGCCTACAAGATCCTGAACCCAGACCTGATCCCCCCCGTCCCCGAAAACTACTTCAGGGACCTCATCGACTCCATCCAGGCTGAGAGGGGGTTCCTCCTCCTGGCCAATCTGAAGCAGTTCAAGAGAACCAGAGGCAGCATTTTGACTATTGAGAAGATTGACGGATCCGGACCCATTTTCGAGATCATCTCCAACGGCAAGGCGAACACTCTGGATGTGGTCTACTACACCATGAACAAGCAGCAGGTTGTGTCCATAGAAGACGCGGGTTTGGCCACCGGGCACTGGAAGAACATCACGCTGTTCCTGCAGGAGGACCGGGCGCAACTTTTTGTCGGCTGCGAGGAGATAAATGTGTCAGAGATGGATGTGCCAATCCAGAAACTGCTGTCCCAGGAGGTGGCAGACATTGCCCGCCTCAGGATCGGAAAGGGAGCTGTGGAGGACAAATTTATGGTAAATATCAAAATCCATTCCTTTGACTTAAAAAGTAATTCATACTTACATAATGAATGATTCAGAGTGCATTCAACATCACTTGCAGCTCCATAGCATTTCTGTCTAAGTAAATGATGAGTAACTAAAAAAATGAATGGCTTGAATTATCTCTAAATGGAATGCATGTTCCTTCAGGGAGTGCTTCAGAATGTGCGGTTTGTCTTTGGGACCACTCTGGACGCCATACTGAGAAACAAGGGATGCCAAAGTGGAGGTAAGCATTAAAAAATAGATGAAACAGATGACTTATATTAAAGTAAGTGATTCACATAACCACAACTGTAAAATCTGTGAGAGAGAAAGAAGAACAAGAAAATGAAATACCACATTGTTGGATGAGCACCATAATCTTTACTGCAGTCCACAAGGCAGTGAACAGAAATGCATTTGTCTTCCCTCCTGTGTTCCCTGCAGCTACCTTGACTGATGTCATGACCCTGGACAACCCAGTCAACGGCTCCAGTCCTGCCATTAGGACTGATTACGTCGGCCACAAAGCCAAAGGTTAGACAAAGTTGCTGTCTCTCTTCTGCTGGTCACTTGTCATCTTTCAGAGGTGAGGTAATTGACTGGGCTGTTCTCTCCTGTGTTCAGATCTGCAGTCTGTCTGTGGCTTCTCCTGCGAGGACATCGCCAGCATGTTTAAAGAACTCAAGGGACTCGGCGTGGTTGTTAAACAGCTGTCGAATAAGCTCCATAGAGTGGTAAGCACAGAGGGCCAGCTGAGTCTGCGCTTTGTCATCGTTCACTCTGTCTCTTTTTCTCTCCTCTCTGTCTTTCCCTCTGCTTTCAGTTAATGCATTCCCAGGGCATAGCCACTTGTCGCTGTAATGGCAGTCCCTGGCCAAATCCCTAATGAGACCCATGTGAATACACAAATATGTTTGGCTGTCGTTTACATTCGCACTGCTTCACTAGAGTCAAGCAATGTCTTAATCATGGTGGCGGCCTGTGATTCATTCGTATTGGAACCTTGGCAATGTGAATGCTTTCCATCCTCATGCCTGAACAACCCCCTTCTCTTTCTCTCTCTACCAGTCTGAGGAGAGCACGCTGCTAATGAACCAAATGAAGAGGCACAGTGGAGTTTGCCTCCATAATGGCATTGTGCACCAGGACACAGAAGAGTGGACTGTGGACGGCTGCACTGAATGCACCTGCCAGGTAAGTTTCCTCACACCTGTTGGAATTCAACTTTGAAGCGAGCCGGGAATCAACTGAGCCAAAATGTAGCTGCATTTTCTGGATCCCTGCTGTAATGAGGTGATAATAGGCCCTAGTGTTTATGTTACCACCTCCATTCATAATCACATAGCTTCTGTCTGAAAGCCATCAACGGAACATTGAAACTATCAGCAAAGCAGCATGGGCCATTTTTGCCATAGCAACATCAAAAACACACAGTGTATGGTGTTCATGGTTTGTGTAATTAGTTAGGTGATAGGAGGAGAGAGTCAGTGATGTTCACCTTTTCCATCAACACAGCTAGAGTGCTGGGTGCCTGATAAAGATCACTCCATTGTTCTGAAACATAGCAATTAGGCTTGGCACAGTATCAGCAACACTTCCAGTTTTTTATATTTTATTTTTATTGCTGCAGCCAGCAAGCCAGTCAGCGCAAGTCATTATCCTGGTACTAATTCAACTGTTCCTTCATACAGAATTCAGCTACTATCTGCCGCAAAATCTCCTGCCCTCTGATCCCCTGTGCTAATGCCACTGTGCCCGATGGAGAGTGCTGCCCTCGCTGTGGAACCCGTAAGCACTGTTCTGTTTTGTAAAATCTGTAGCACCATTTATAATTTTCATATTTGTCCAATTTCTTTCAAGCTTTTCTCTCTGTGCAACTTTTTAAATACTGGATATCTTCCTCCTTACAGCCAGCGACTATGCAGAGGATGGTTGGTCCCCTTGGTCTGAATGGACCCCGTGTTCAGTGACTTGTGGACGGGGTATCCAGCAGCGTGGACGCTCTTGCGATCGCATCAACAGCAACTGTGAGGGCACCTCTGTCCAGACACGTGACTGTTATCCCCAGGAATGTGATAAACGCTGTAAGTCCCTTACTATTCTTAACATGGCCATTGTTTTAACATATACTTAGTTTGATAGTATAATGAATTAATCATGTGTGTGTATTATTCACAGTCAAACAGGATGGTGGTTGGAGCCATTGGTCTCCCTGGTCCTCGTGCTCTGTAACCTGTGGTGAGGGTGTCATTACCCGTATCCGCCTCTGTAACTCCCCCACACCCCAGATGGGTGGCAGAGACTGCCAGGGACAAGGACGCCAGACCGAAGTCTGCAAAAAGAAACCTTGTCCTAGTAAGTTGAATTTTAGCATGTAGAAATGTGTGTAACAAAAAACCTTTGTTCTTTTTTGAAATACTTATTTAAATGCATTTTCTTTTTCTTTAGTTGATGGAGGCTGGGGACCCTGGTCACTGTGGGACACCTGCTCCGTTACATGTGGTGGAGGACTCCAGAGCCGAAAACGTCTCTGTACTGACCCTGCCCCCAAATATGGAGGAAAAGACTGTGTTGGTGATGCCACTATGTCACAAGTGTGCAATAACCAAGATTGCCCTGTTGGTAAGGACCCAATACATAATACTTACTGAAAAACTAAAGTGCAATGCACAACAGTTTAGCCTTTAAAAACACAATTTGTTCATCTCTACAGATGGCTGTCTATCCAATCCATGCTTCCCTGGCACCAAATGCACCAGTTCTCCTGATGGCTCCTACAAGTGTGGCAAGTGCCCACTTGGCTACACTGGGAATGGCATTACCTGCAAGGACATTGATGAGTGTAAAGAGGTCCCCGATGCCTGCCACTCACATAACGGGGTCCATCGCTGTGAGAACACTGAGCCAGGTTATAACTGTCTGCCTTGTCCCTCACGCTACTCTGGTCCTCAGCCCTTTGGAAGAGGAGTGGAGCAAGCCACCGCTAAAAAACAGGTTTGTGCTATTAATTATTCACTTTGCAAGAGTATGGGCTCATGCATTTGTTTCCAATAAGCTATCTGCTTGCATTTCTTAATCTTTTGTATTTTCCCTTAGGTTTGCACACCCCGTAATCCTTGTGTGGACGGTAGCCATGACTGCAACAAAAATGCCAACTGCATTTACCTGGGCGTCTTCTCTGACTCCATGTTCCGCTGTGAGTGCAAGCCAGGATATGCAGGAAATGGCTACATCTGTGGAGAGGACCCTGACTTGGATGGATGGCCCAACACTGACTTGCTGTGTGTGGAGAATGCCACTTACCACTGCAAGAAGGTAGCCAGACCCCACATGGACAAAAATTCAAAAGGCCATTATTACCCACCTCCACTCTATTATTGTGATGATTACCTCCCTAACCAGTCTTTTGTTCCTTTATAGGATAACTGTCCCAACATTCCCAACTCTGGCCAGGAAGATCATGACAAAGATGGCCTTGGCGATGAATGTGACCACGATGATGACAATGATGGGATCCCTGATGATAGGGTGAGTCATCACAACATTTTTGTTAACCCAGTATCTTGTTTGCCTCAAGAGACCAGACATAGCAATCAGCACCAGAACTCCTTCCTCTGGGCAAAAGCAATGTTAGTTTCCATGTTTGCACACTTCCATCAGAAAGTGGAGAGCCAGTATAAATAGCATATCATTTGGGTGTGAGGACAGAGTTCAGAACAACATGGCTTGTTTCCCCTAATTCTCGGTGTGGATTGGGAAAGTCATGAGAGAAGCATGCCCTGGCAATTCTGACTTTATGAAATAATATTTTTATCGAGACTGAATAACTGAATTGTGCTATTTATATTTCTCTCTGGATTTAGGACAACTGCCCAAGAGTGTACAACCCAGCTCAGTATGATGCAGACAGAGATGATGTTGGTGACCGCTGTGACAACTGTGTGTTTGAGGCCAACACTGATCAAACTGACACAGACAATAATGGGGAGGGTGATGCCTGTGCTATTGACATCGACGGTGATGGTAAGTAATCACTCTAAATGTCTTGCATGACCTCATGCTTCCAGCAGCTTTGTATACCTTTGTACAGTTCATGACGCTAAGATAAGCATGTTTTCACTTGACAGGCATTCTGAACGAGAAAGATAACTGCCCATACGTTTACAACGTTGACCAGAGAGACACTGATGGGGATGGGGTGGGAGACCATTGTGATAACTGCCCTCTGGAGCATAACCCTGATCAGGTAACGTCAGATCTTACCTTTCACCTTGCACCTCTCACCTTTCCATTACAAGGCCCCCTGAGGGAGATAGCCTGATCTCATGTAACCATGTAGAAGCTCCCTCTAGACACAGGATCAAGGCGACAGATTGCACCTGTGCTCCCTAATTAGAGTGAGGAATGTGAAAGCTTGAAGGGGAAAGGGTGTAATACTCTCTCCTTTTCTCTATTCATCCACCTTTGAACAGATATGAATGCATGTGCGTAATCTTACCAACGTGCAAGGACACTGGATTCTTGTCTGAATGGACATTGCTAGCATACTTGAAGACAAGGGGCTACATTTAAAGATGTTCAGAATAGCATGTCTCATATTGAGGCTGGTGAAACACAGTGAAGGGGTTATTGATGCAAGGACAAGCATTCTGCCGGTCTTTGAGAAACCTCATAATAAAGGAATTCCGCTCTCCTACAGATCGACTCTGATTCAGACCTCGTGGGAGACAAGTGTGACAACAACCAGGACATTGATGAGGATGGTCACCAGAACAACTTGGACAACTGCCCCTACATTCCCAATGCCAACCAGGCGGACCATGACAAAGATGGCAAGGGTGACGCTTGCGACCATGATGATGACAATGATGGCATTCCTGATGACAAAGACAACTGCAGACTGGCCTTTAACCCTGATCAACTGGACTCTGATGGTTAGTCACTGTCCACATTGGGTCAGCTGTGGTTTTATGAAACATTGGTGCCATTCACTGGGTCAATGCACTGAATGCCCCAGATTTTCTGTAGGAAGAGTTCCACTTCCTCCTACAGAAAATCTGTGTTGGCTTTGTAGAGAGCAATTCTTATTAGTTTGTCACTCTCTCATCTAAATATCTATATTTTTCTCTCAGGTGATGGACGTGGTGATGTGTGTAAAGATGACTTTGACCAAGACAATGTGCTGGACATCTATGACGTGTGCCCGGAGAACTTCGCTATAAGTGAAACAGACTTCCGCAGGTTCCAGATGGTTCCTTTGGATCCCAAGGGCACATCCCAGATTGACCCCAACTGGGTTGTCCGCCATCAGGGCAAGGAATTGGTGCAGACTGTCAACTGTGACCCTGGCATTGCAGTT
Source organism: Myripristis murdjan (assembly GCF_902150065.1). Classification (NCBI taxonomy): domain Eukaryota; kingdom Metazoa; phylum Chordata; class Actinopteri; order Holocentriformes; family Holocentridae; genus Myripristis; species Myripristis murdjan. The sequence continues at coordinate 19,057,895 of NC_044001.1, read as the reverse complement.
GGTATGTATTATACACATGACAGACTATTCTAACAACAGGGATAACTCCAAAAATTATATATTACAGCAATGCTGCAAATGATCAGGTACAAAATGGTAGTTAACCAACTCTGAATCATCTCCTGTTCTTATTCAGGTTACGATGAGTTCAACGCAGTGGATTTCAGCGGAACTTTCTTCATCAATACGGACAGAGATGATGATTATGCCGGATTTGTGTTTGGCTACCAGTCCAGTTCCCGTTTCTACACAGTGATGTGGAAACAGATTACACAGACTTATTGGTCGCATACACCTACAAGAGCTCAAGGCTACTCTGGCCTGTCAATCAAAGTGGTTAACTCCACCACTGGACCTGGTGAGCACCTGAGGAATGCCCTCTGGCACACTGGAGACACCCCAGGACAGGTGAGATTACATTAAATTGCCCAAAGTTACAAACATAAGATATTACTCAGTTCAATATTTGACAGTTTTCCATTTTTGACCTTTGCAATTCCTTCTCTTTAGGTGCGCACTCTCTGGCACGACCCCAAGAACATCGGCTGGAAGGACTTCACTGCCTACAGATGGCATCTTGTCCACAGACCCAAGACTGGACTTATTAGGTGAGCTCAGATTCCTCTGAAGAACACCTATTAAATTCAACAATGCACTCTTAAACTCTTAAAATGTTATCGAACTAATGTCATTATTGTTTCTTATTTAGAGTGATAATGTATGAAGGCAAGAGAATCATGGCAGATTCTGGAAACATCTATGACAAGACATATGCTGGTGGACGACTAGGCCTGTACGTCTTCTCTCAGGAGATGGTTTACTTCTCAGACCTCAAATACGAGTGCAGAGGTAAGACATCTGTACAGTACACTAGCAGTAATTCAAAATGTGATAATGTGCATTGTAATGACCATGGGCTTTGATTGTAATGTTATCTATCTTTCCTTTCTTTCAGATACATAAATGGATCACGAAGAGCCCTCCAGAAGAATGTACCCATCTGTTTCAGTATGAATATATAGCACGACACTTGGGACAATATCTTTTTAACTCTATCCTTTGAGAAATGCACATTGGTGGAATGGAGAGCAAATGAGTTGATATGAGGCATACCAACCTCAGGACTTCAACCAAATGAAAGTTCTATGATGATTCTGCACCACTGCACCAAACACAGGTTGTGAGCATTACACTGCTCAGAAGAAAGTGGCCTTCCCACTTTGTTGCTCTGATCAACACTGAAGGAGGGCCACAGTTTCCTATGCACTCCTGAACTGTAGACGTTTGGTGGTATTCCTCTCCGGATGGAGTCCAAAGGGAAGAGTTGTCTTTTTAATTTTTTTTTTTTTTTTTTTTTTTTTTTTTTGTTTTTGAGCGTTGTTTCAGATCTGCTGTGGACTCAAAGACACTTGTTTCAATATGAAGAAAGCAATAGGAGACTTGGTTAGGCTGGGGAAATAACACCCCTTGAAGGAACTGTTGAGGGACCATGGACAGTATGGACTGACTGTTACTATCAAAGAGACTGAATGTTGTGTGTGCATGCATGTGTGTTTTCCAACTGGAGTATAGCAATGGAGACAACCAAGTCAAAATTTTCTTTGATTTTCTTTTGATTTCTTTTGATCACCCCTTAACCCACAGTCGTGCAGACCTGTATTTACAAGGTCTTCAGGCTCAGGGCTGGCCCACAAGAGTATAACTAGTCTTCTCAGGAACACTAGAAACAAGAAAAAAGCACAAAATTCAGGATAGCACAGGGCGCAGAAGCAGGCTTGCACTGCTTTAGAGTGTCAATGGGACGTAAAGAAACAGGGCCAGTCTTTTTCCAGTCTTGAGTGGGCCATGGTAAATATGGCTGTACATAGGTTCTTATTTATTTAGTCATCAGAGAATACTTATAATGAGGCTTTCATTTTTAATCATCTCTGCATCTTGCCATCCTAAAAGTTATCAGCAACCCGTTCCAAATAACTGGAATCTTGAATACCTTATGAAATTCCCTCATGGCAAGGTATAGCATTACATTTGACCAAAACCTCCTAGAAAAGCAAAAGGTAGGCATCACTTTTCTCTAAATATGATTCTTCATCTGCACAGTATGCATGACAAGTGTGCCTGAGCATGTGTGTACATTTCTGACAAGGGAAAATCAAAGGAAACCCTTCATGTACAAATATTACCTCATTGTTATTTTATTTTTGTATTGAGGCCAGCAAACCACAAGAATATCTTTTCCTAGCGACAGAGTATAAATTGGTTGGCTTCTTTTTTTTTTTTTCAGCAAGACTTTAGTACAATCATTTATATGCTGTATACAAGATATTTTTGTAGCAAAAAAGGCCCCAACACGAACATAATGGTAAAAGAAATGTTTTCTTGAATATGTTGTGCTATATGTATGTCCTGTGCATTTTTGATAAATTATTGTTTGTTTTATGTTAATTCATTTGTGTAGATATATGCTATTTAAATAATTTATCAAGAAACGTGGCCTCATACGGAAGCGTTTCTGTCTGTATAAACTCATTTGCACACTGACACGAGGATGTCTGTTGTTTTGGTTTTGTATTTCTGTCTTTTTTTTATTATTAGTGAAGCTTTTCTATAAACATTTGTACCATAGTTTCTACCCACAAAATGCTGTTTATACTCCTACCAGTTATTTTGTAATGTCAACTGAAGAATAAACACTTCAGGAAAAAAAAAATTGCTGTGTTAAAGTGTCTTTCTGGGCTTTTTCAAGCAAACAGACAGTAATTTAAATGATTGGTTGAGGAGATTGAGACCTACGTTTCTCTTTCTGTGATTCTTGGCCATGCTATCTAGTTTGACTGAGGTCTACTCCCTAGAAAAGCAAAAGGAGCCGAACCATGCTGTGTCAACCAACTGGAATTCATTAGCTGAGTCTAGTGAAGCCTCGGAGAAAGGGAGTATCCTCTGGAGTCAACAGCAGAAAAACTCAATATGAAGAATAGCTCACTTAAATAGCACATCTATCGAGATTCACTACAACATTACTTTGCTAATTACTACATCTAAAAAGTAATTCAATTACCACTTACTTTACTTTTGCATTGAAAGCCAATTAAGGCCTTTTTTGAAGGAGAAGACTGGACAACTAATCACATGAGTGCTGATCAGTTCTGTGTATTAAAGTGCAATAAATATGATATCCTAGACCAGCAGACAGGAGTCAGACTGGTTTGGACAAACCTCTATCTGACTAGGCTTTCACCTTAGCTCTTTCAAAAAGTCTTGTGCTCAAGTAATGAGAATCCTATTAGAACAAGAACTGTATCTGATTAGTGAAAATTAAAATATGATTCCTTATGTTACCTAGTTACTGGGAAAAGTAATCTAATCATGGCAGTATGAGTAATCTAATTACTCTCACCACTGTCAGCAAGCAAAATTGAGACTACTTATTTAGATCATTCAAGCAATGCTATAATCTAAAGTCCCACTTTAGGTTCTAGCAGCAAACCCAGACAGTCTCAGTTTGCCGCAGGTCTCTTTACATTAGAACTGACCTCATTTTCATGGAATGGAGGTTCTTAGACCATTTACAGAGCTCACTGTGTTTCCATTACTCCAAATGAGCAGTATGTTGTTACTGTTTGAAATATATTGCACTTATATTTCTAACACAGATATACTCACTGCATATATAGTTTTCTTGAATGATTACAAAATCCATTGGATTAATATTAAGTCTGAATTTGGTTATGCACTGCATAACAGGCAGTCTGAGAAAGGGCTTAGTTAGATAAGTGTTGGTGTGTGCTACTCTGGACCTGTCCGAAGTTGCTATGCAGATTCCTAGACAGATAGCACTCACAGGCTTCACTGATAGCAAGGCTCCAGTTGAGGTTTGACCTTGGAGGCTCACCTGGCCAGTGTGTTTTCAGTCCAATGGAATGTGAGATAATTCCTGCAGCTCATGTCAAAAGCACAGGGTCAGAATGTGTGGGTGAGGTGAAGAGTGAGACGTACAGGCCCGTAGGTGTCCAGTGCCAGAGGAGAGGAAAGGCTGGACCTCTGGGCTGAGGTCAGCCAGGTGCAGACTAGTTACGCACACTGTGCAAACAGGAGCAAATGGGAACCATGTCAACAGCTCAGCAAAACTCCAAAACAAAACAAACGCATCAGTTTTAAAAGCTGGCAAACCTTTTGTCACTGGAATTCTGGTTTTCAACATAATTAAACATTAAAATTGAAGGGAGTTACACAGGATTCAGCTTGGTAAGGTCATACTAAAACGATCCCTCTCTGAAGCTGGTCACCTAGAGGGCTGGGAATGAATGGAATGCATGAATATTAAAGGCTGGAGTTGAACTCTGTCTGGCTATCACTCCTGCGGACCACACCAGCACCCCACTAAAAGCCATATCTGATGTCTGACCACCTATTACTAATGGAAACAAATTATTTTTCAGGAAAGAGCACTTATATTTCTATATTACAGTGTACGAATAGAACTAAGCCCAACCTTATGGCTACATGTTTGTGTGTGCAGCAGAACATTCTGCGGTCACCATAGCTAGTTATTACTTTTAATGAGGGCAATGTTCTGTTCTCATCTACAATACTGAGGTTAATACAAACAGTGCCCCTGCTGCTCTCTTTCCTTATGTCGAACCATAAACACAAACAAAAACAAAAGGATGCAAATCCTGCAGCATATAGAAAACATGTACAGCAGTTAGGATGAAATAGAAAGAATCAAGTGCAGTTCAAATGGGTGCTTTATTGACAAAATGATGAGAACAGAAAACACTGCATCAGAATATATTTCTAAACACATTTTTCTAAACATATTTTGCATTATAAGATGATAATCTCTTGGAACAAGTCATTTTAAGTCTAAAGGTGTAAGGCTGGTACTACCACCCCAAGCACTGACACTTATTCCTGACAGGTTCCACTCTCCAGCCCACTGAAGCTGGTGGTGTATGTATCGTGGAGCAGCTGTGACAGCAGTGCCTCAGACAGTAGAGGGGAATCTGTGTCTGAGATAGAGTGCTGTGATGTTGTGTCCCCCGTCCAAAAATCCTGTGTCCGGCTTTGTGTACGCTCACACTCCTCCAGCAGGCGATGTAACTGCTCCTCTGTAAGTGTCGCTGACTCATTCTGCAAATATACACATGATTTCAGGTATATACCACCACACACACTAAGTCACATGCATATGTACAGAAAGACACAAGTTTGAGTGAGCATGTGCACACACACACACACACACACACACACACACACACACACACACACACACACACACCACTCTTCCGTCTGCTCAGACATACACACCAGCAGTCAGAGTGCCATGAAGTGAAAACAGACAGAATACTTTTTCGCTCAAGCTCAACTGCTGATATCTCCGTAACATCCTCCTGAGATTATTCCTACTGAAAACACTCTTCACTGAGCTTAACACTCAAGTTTTTGACAAATCCGGATAAAAATGTTGCATTACTGCATGACCTATGATAAGAGCGGTATTTGTAATAATATACTGCATTGCCATGGAAGTCCCCTTTGCAGAGTTGGATGGTGTCCGGACAAAACACTCCCCGAATTAACTTAAAACACTTCCATTTGGACATGACTGTTGTTTTCCTACTGATAAGTCAGACTCTTTATAAGGAGCCCTCTGGGACTGTATAGAAGTTCACAGAGAGAAGCCAACCTAGGTTATAATGAGGACAGACTTCAGAAATTCAAATGTCAATATTTGTTCCTGTAAGTGATATCGTAAACTGAGTTATTTGGCAACTGCAATCAAAGTTATCAGGACAGGGAAACTTTTGATTCCTTATCTTAATAATAAGGTGAGGGATGATTAGTTTACCAATGAGGGCTCTAAGACGGTTGCCATTTCTTGGTGCGAGAACCAAGTACATTTAGGCAGCCACAAATCAACAGCCCATTTGTTCTTGTAATATCAAGTAATTACCTCTCATGAGCGCTGCGTGAAAAACTTGTCCTAGAGAGGCAGAGCATAACCCTCTGAGGTTAACTATACAGTCATCATTCTCTCAGCATGTGCCGCCATCTCTCTGCCTCTCTATCTGACCCTGAGTAGACTGTCCCCACCTCAAGTGACCTCTACTGGCTTTTGTAGTAATGCTGCCCACCTCAGGCCATCGGTCCTGAGACAGACAGAAAATTATGTCCATGCAGTCATTTTCACTCCATCCCAGAATCCTGCTGAGTCACTGAAGATAAATTCGCATTCCTACGTCTCATCTATGCCCCCTAGCCCGGCCAGCACTCTGTACTGATCATCTGTATTTCGCCTCTGACCAGACCACCCTCTGGAACTCCCCAGCCCCTTGCCAAGACCCAGTTGCTGATAGACATCTCTCCTGAGACTAACCTGTTCATGTTCAAAGTCCTCCAGAATGTAATGACACCCTTTAGGTCATGAAAGGTTGGGCTGTGTTACTCATTTATGACCCCCGCAATTACCCGATGCTGTGTATCGTCTTCTCCCTACTGACAGGAGACCACAGGCATCATGGATGCATTCCAGCTTAATGCCCCCTGCTGCAGCATGCAGCATGTTTTGGTTCTTTCACATGGCAGGACCACGCCCCCTCGCCTGTGGACTTGACCTTCACCTCTCAGTGGCCAAGGAGGATGAAAAACAGCCCATTTGCTTGGCATGTGAGTGTGTGCGTGTATGTGTATATGAGCATGCAGCGAAGGCACGCGCTAACAGCACAATGACACACGTGACATGTGTGCACATTAGGCACCAGATACTTAAGCCCATTTTAATGATCTTCTGTGGTTTCAGGTGGAGTTTAGACTTAATGCACAGAAAAAAAAAGATTGTGTTTGGAAAGGTAGCTCTCATATAAATGTGCAGAACCATAGGTGAAGCCATTACTAAAACTTTGCAACTTGAAACCCATGGCGTTAAAATCCACTGGTCCATTACAGGCCCGTCAATGTTTTGGGTGTTCATGAATGGGGCAATAAAAAAGTGTCCCACTGGCCAGAGTATATTAATGGCCAGAAATACCTTTAACCAATACCAGCTGTCTAGGAGATGGGAACTCCATGTTAGCCTTTCCAGTGGAGAGTGAGAGAATAGCAGGAGAGGGAGATGGCAAGAAAGAAAGAGCACTTTTTACTGCCGTGACAAAGTGCTGTGACTCTTCAAAAGCAGCTGACCTCAGCTGCCCCTTCTGCTAGGCAGGCCAGGGGTGTCTCTGGGTGACTGATGTGTGTTTTCCCCATGTCTGTCTGTCTCAGTGCCCGTCTAGTCTCTACAGAGCCTGTTAAGTTACAGTGTTTTAGCTCTTTCAGCCCTTCCCACCCCCGGGCTCTCCTCCTGCCAGGCTCCAGCTGCCCAGACACCGCATTCATTCCAGCAAACAGCAGAGAAAAGTGCTGTGTTTACAGAAAAGCGGTCCAAGGGAAATAAGAAATGATTTGTTACACAGGGGTGATTCTGGACAGTGCCCCTCTCCCACGGGGTTATCACTGAGACAGGAACACTGAAGCCAAGCCTGGTGTGACACATGTACAACACAGCAGCATTATCAGGCTCTATTTCCATTGGGAGATGACTGATTAGTACAGGAAAAGGCAAAACTCTTGTGAGAACTAGTCAAGCAGGCATTCTTAAGCTGCTGAGTGGCTATTGTAATAGTATCCATGTGAGCATACCGAGGCTAGAGTGGATATGGAAATTTGCAACAAGCCCTCAGTCAAAGGAAGTGTGTAGCTGTGTGTGGTGCTGTGCATGGGGTTGGTTTTAGCAGACTTTCTCCCAGCCATATATCCTCTGGAAAAACGTGAAAGTTGGAGGTGGAGAATCTATAGATCCTACTTAGCTCTGACATTTTCCATTAAGGAAAGTTATGGACCTGGACTGGCATCGTTGTGGGCAGACTGCATCCTCTCATATCCCCTAAATTATATTGAGCCTTGACTTACCGAAAACTAGGTCACATGAAAATATCTATAATAATTTCTAATGCCTTTTCAGGAAAATGTAAGGAATTGATTTCTTCTGGTTCTTTAGGGGTTTATCTAGCCAGAGGAGATCAGTGTGTCTTTTCCCAGACACACTGACCTCCTCAGTGTATATTTGATGAAAAGATGGTGGCAAATTGATCCTTACACGCGATATGTGCGGTGATTATTAACAGAATCTTTGCAAAACTACTCCAGACGTCTCAAACTGCGCGCTGTGCACCAGCTTTGACACCTGCTATCCAGACCCAGCTGGCTTAGTGCATGCATTCCCTTTTCAGCATTCATTTACCGCATACATCTCAGTCTGGTTTGTAGCTACACGAAGCCACGTGCACAGAGAATGAGTGTAAGGGGAAAACCTCCGCTCCCAGTCCCTGTTTAGTGACTCTTAACAATGCTGCCAAAATGGTGGCGAGTTCAATGTGTTGTTTGCCCTAAAGAGAGGAGTCTGTTTCCCCTCCTGAAAAACAATAGCAGGGTGGGCCGACCCCGGGGCTTTAGAACTAGATGAAGGTTCTCGGTCACTGTCCTGTCTCATTTACCCACCAGGAGATGAATGTGACAACACCAAAGCCATCCAGCCCTCTAAGATATCCTGCCCAGTGTGGACCACCGCCCCTGTGCAGCTCACTGTTGGGCTCCTGTACACACAGGGTTCAGGGCCAGTTTACCACAAGCGTGGGCAGCTCACATTACAGGGTCACCGACTTCAGTCACATACCTCAGCTTTCTGGGCCAAAGAGACCTGGGGGCCAGCTCTCCACTAATACATGAGGAATTCTATTCACGGCATACTCTGTGCTCTGGTTCAGAAAATAGAGACATATGCCGTGCTAATCTCTATTATAGTATACAAACTGTATGACATCGTTATGCTATGGGTCGCAGGTTAGTGGGCACAGGTCTGCAACACTGTCACATTGTGTGATAACTTTCCCCTCAAGTTAAGAGGGCATTCTGAAGTTGGGCATAACATGCTAATCACATCATGTCCTTGAGAGCGTCACTTCCTCAGTCTCCGCAGTAAGACTGATTTATAGGTTTACTGACATCTGCCTCTTTTCAAATATTTGACAATGTCTTCTCTCTCTGATCTAAAAATGTTATTCTGTAGCTCTTTGAAAAATATTCTCCTTGTTCCTTTTGTTTATTCAAAATGATTTTTGGAGCAAAATACTGGTTATCGGCAGCTTCAGAGGAAAAAAAAAAAAAAAGGAATCAGGATTTATCCTACAAACCCATATCGATCAAACCCTAGTCTCAACACCATTTGATGTTTAGGAGCCATGCTGCGCACAATGAAATGGAGCATGAGCAGCTGATTGAATGAGTAAGTGGATGAGATAATCAAACACTGAAAACCACCTACTGCTACACTGATGATGTGCAGCTGCGCTCTCTGTTTCCAGGGACTGTGCAGGGGCAGACGGACGGATACAGGGTCAATAGCCGATAGCCAATAGCCAATAGCTGTTAGCCGTCTGGGCAAGAACTGATGCGGAGTATGAGAGAGGCTGAAAGGAGAATCCCTCTTTCTCCCTGGCTCCTCTCCGCTGGCAAACCTGACCAATCTTCTGTGGAAAAAGTATTGTGAAACTGCCGAGTTGGCATAACAACGCGGCCCAACAGTGTGCAAATAGCGAGCATAAAAGATTCAGGCCAGCTTCAACCTGCCATGGTTGGATGCCCACTTTAACTTGAAAGTCAGTATGTGTGTGTGTGTGTGTGTGTGTGTGTGTGTGTGTGTGTGTGTGTGTGTGTGTGGGTGTGTGTGTGTGTGTGTGTGTGTGTGTGTGTGTGTGTGTGTGTGTGTGTGTGTGTGTGCTCCCTCCTCTGCTCTCATGCATCGTCTAGCTGAGTTCTATGCATTAACAGTTTGATTCTGATGTTACAGGTCTTATTATAATACACATCAGTACATCTGAAAAGCTACACACTCACACACACAAATGCATATTGAGTGATAGCACACATTTAAAGTACAGAGTCCATAGTAGTTTCAGCTTGATTTTGATCATCCAATGCACACATATAATTTTTGTCCACATTGCAGCCAGACTTTTGAAACCATAAATAAGTCAGGATTGTATTGTGATCAAAATTCCTTGTAAAGTGGATGTAATTCAGTCAAACAATATAAAGGGATGGAGAGCAGGAAAAAGAAATATGCTAAATGATGCCAGTGAAGATGAAAATCACCTATTTTCAGGTCAAGGGCAAACACATAGTGTTGTGAACTCAAAATCAGATGTTAGATATGGTGGCAAAATCATACTGTAGGTGTTACAATACCAACAGTGTCAGCTATGGCTGGACAAAAAGACCTTAGACTGTTGTTTGTTTGGTATAATAGACAAACGTGATATTACGGCCATCAGATTAGCATGCAGGGTAAATTCCACTAAAGATCCTGGCTAATGTCAGGCTGACATGATTGATGGTGTTGGCCTGATTACAGTGAAAAGTGCCCGGCTGGAGCCATCCTGCCTCACTGTAAAGTTTGGGATTGTCCTTCCTTCTACAGTTGATCTGGGAATGCAGCCAAATGAGGAGGCAGGAAAACAAGCATCACATCAGCTGGTGAGAATCCAGGTTCAGCCTGAACTATAGGGAGGAGCTCTGTCAAGCGTGTGTTATCACCTCTTACTGGAAACGATCTCTTTTACTGTAATTCTAAATAAACTCATCATACACTAGAAAACAAAGAAGGTCGTGTTTGGGCACAGTTGTGTCTAAGTTAACAGAGGCTTCCTTCCTCAATGCTAAGGTCAAGGTCCTGCTTTTCAGGGTAATATTATCAACAGTGGAAAATCAGAGGTGCAATTCCTTGGCAAGTAGATGAATTTTTAGGGGAGTCAGTGGGGGGGCTTCTTCAGAACTTGGATAAAGTAAAAGCAGCGATGACGCACGTAATATTGGTCTCAGATCTGAATCCAACACAGTACAGCTTTTGTTGAAATATATCAACTCCAAAGAAGTAAATCACGTAGCTTTTTTAGGTTGAACAGTCGAATCCTATTGCATAAGCTTAACACCATGCTGACACCAGTCAAACTGAAGAAGAGCACAGGGTGTTTGGTCACCTCTGAATTATATCAACAATTTAGGATGCCAACCGTTTTTGCACCTTTACGAAAAAGTGTTGCACTCCAGCAGCCGCCCAGACTAAACATGATTTGGAGATGGTGTACTTCCCTCCGTTTTAAAAGCTCTCAGAGGGAACACATCCAATATCCAATCCATCCCTTCCAGGTACTGTGGTTTATAGTGATATTTTACTGACGCAAAACATTTATATTTTTAAAACACACATACCTCAAGCAAATTCATGAACGGTCAGCCTGCTGCTGCCATTGGAATGCAGACAGCTCAGGCACCCAGACTTTGTTTTTCAGCTGTTGTCACTGAAGATTGTAAGCAGACAAAATGATTTCTTAAGATGTCTGACACACAATATGATCTAGGACAGTCGTATTAGGATAGCTTGCATATGTGTTGGAACTGTGATTTTTATGGACTACATTTTCAAAATAATTCCAAGCGAGTGATATCACCTAATATCTATGGCAGGCCATAGCCGCGGTTCACAAATCATGAACTGAGGCTATGTGCGCTAAAAAGTGAAACTGTGTCGAGTAACAAGGTCACGGTAAACGTGATTATCCCGAAATAGGAAAATTCATGCGGTCATGGTGCCTGGACAAAGAGACACAACAAAGTAAAAACAGATAGATAGATAGATAGATAGATGGATGAAAGATGTCCACCTTTTCTTAATTTCTTTTATGACTCAGTAGACATAAGCTATGCAAGACATTTTAGATTTGAATTATTTTGTCTAACACTTCTCTGATTTATCGTAAATTTGAATAGAAATTGTCCTTTTCTTGATTTTTGTGCATTTAAACCAGAGAACTGCACACACAGCCACGTAGCTGGTACACAGTGATGCTGCAGAAAAAGCTCCGGTTGAACAGACATGTGAGTTAGGGATAATCAAATCAAAGTTGGCTTCTTTATGGGTATGCTGGAGCTGTGTGAAACTGTTGGAGAATGCACTCCCAGACAAATTCCATACCACTAAATCTCTTCTGACCACACAGAAAGCCTTATAGCACTAAGAATATACATAGTGTTTTTACATGCCTTTTGCACTGCAGTCACTCCTTGGGTTTCAACATCCAGTGATAGTAACATATAAAAAGCTGGGACACATAGCTCAGAGCCGTGAGCATCTGGCAGCCCGAGTAGTTAAGAGCCTGGCGGTTTTGAAGTTCTGTGATAATGATGTGAGAACAGTTTCCTTAAACAAAGCTTAATTTAATTAGCCAAAAAAAAGATCAATTTCTCCTTAATTAGGCCAAGAATAGGTCTCCATTGCATCATATAGGGGCTTGTTTGATGTAAGGGTGGGGCTGTCGCTGTAACGTTTTGCAAGAGAGACGCAAATCTTTTTATGTTTATATTAAGCATGTATACATCATGTTGTGGTTCACCATGGTGAGCTCTGATCCGCGGGCAAAGTGGTGAGGATAGGATATCTTTGCAGCTGTATTCCAGCAGCAGCAGCAGCGCTGTGGCCAAGCACAGAGAAAGTACTGGTGGAACAGGTAGCCTGTTGCACAAGACCAGGAAAAGCTGTCCTATTGAACACTGACAGCCCCAGCAGTAAATATATCTCTTACACAAATTTAAAGTCACAAATGTCAGTGAAATCAGAACTAAGCCCTTTTCACCTTTGTGCTTGAAACATTCTTGTGTAGTAGCCTTAGCTACTTGGTTCTGGGGAAGCGTGACAGTATTGTGGTTGTAACTCTGCAGAGGGCCCTTAAACCAGAATGGGCTCAATGGTTTCCAGGGGACACTATTGAGATCACATCCCAAGGAGGAATGGTACAAAGCCATTAAACACCATAAGCGGCCGTCAGTAGTGTTAATGGCCACTCTGGCCTTCAAATCAAGTCCATCACTAACACAAAGCAGAGCAAGGACCTGAACTGAGTACCGAGAAAAATGGAATATAACTAACATTATTCTGCTGTAAGATGAACTTGAGTTAAAATGTAAACTTCTGTGAGTGTGTGTGTGTGTGTGAGAGAGAGAGAGAGAGAGAGAGAGAGAGAGAGAGAGCAAGAGACAGAAAAGGATGGGACAGCAAAAGTGAGGGAGACAGAGAGAGAATTATGGGCCTGCAGAGACAGGACTAATGCATCATCCATCTGTAAGAATATGTGCACTTGCATTCATTTTGCATGCACTTGTATATGAATGTTTGTGCATGCATAGCATATGTATGCATGTTTGTGCCTGTATGCACACGCATGTGTGCACGCGCACATGTCTGTGTGCATGGGTGTGTATGGGTGCACGAGTGTAGCTGCTTTGAACTCACAGTCATCTCGTGGCCCTGGTCCAGTGTCTCCAGCTGCTGTTCGATCTCTTGGAGGCGCCTCTCCTGCTCTTGCCTCTCCCTTACATCCTGCAGGACCTTCTCTCCTGGCTGCGGGTCCCCGTCAAGTTCCCAGCTCGCCTCCGAGCCATAGCCCTGATGCACAACAGACAGGGCCGGTTCTCACAGGGACCAAACAAGTCATGTCACATGTGGATGTGTTTGTTTAACAGAAGATATGCAGGGTACTCCAACAGACACCCACAGGTCAAGACTGTCACTCACTTAAATTGGGATCAGACCCATGATATAATTCAAAACAGTTGCTTCATTGGTGTGAAAGTTTCCTATCCCTCCAGTTCTCATCATTAGGTTTTAGTCTACCTACCTGTGGAAAATGTCAACATGCTGGCATGACCTAATGAGCTTCAGGGACAAATATGCACTGATGTCTGAATCCTGCTTTATACTGGCAAAAGACTGGACAGAGTGAAAACAAGGGTAACACTTTATATTAGAGTCTGATAGGGAATGAGTTGATACCAACAGGGGCTTACTGGGTAATTATCTGGAAAACAGACTGCAAATACTGAATAAATTCCTGGTAAGTATATAAGTAAGCCTACTTGGAAAGTAGATGGTAATAAAAATGCCATAACAGTCATTAATTACAATGGGGAATTGTTTTGAGACTGGATTATAAGCTCAAAAGAAATACTCAATAAGAATTTAGAAACTTTCATCGAAGGTACATGGGAATAAAATATTGTCATTATAATCAGTTAATTACTTGGTGCATCTTAGTTAATAAGTTAATAGCAAAATGTACAGAACATTCAACATTTTACAGATACAACCATGGGAAATTAGACTTTAAGCAAACAGTATGAAAGTACTTGGAATTTGGCATTTATAATGTAATACAGTATGTGTGGCTTTATTTTGTAGTCCCAGTACATGTTTAGTGTACAAAAAGTAAGAAACCGGTTCCAGGTAAGGACACAGCATTTTGGCATTTTACAAAATCCAACAATGGAAAGTTAGGCTTTGAGCACTGGGTTGGAAAGAAGTTTATATTTATAGCAAAATTACTTAGTACCCCCTACCAGTTTATTTGGGTGCTTTCATAAGAATGGTATATCAATTCTAGTAGCTTTTCACATAATAAACTAGTATTTACTTTGAAATGGGTACTTTGCTAATGAGGATATTTTACTGCCATCTACTTTCAAAGTCAACTCTGTCTTCAGCATTTTCAATCAAGTCTTGTAAGTAGGCCTACTTTTTTGTTACCAACTTATTTGTCAGTAAATGTAACTAACAGACAGTAAAATGAAGCGTTAGCCTTCCAAAACAAGCTCTCATTACACGAGCTGAGAAAACTCAACACCTCAGCTGCGGCAAACACTCTACAGGGGATCAAACATAAATTGCACATGTATGGCAGCCACGTGCAGCGGGATGACACGTAGTGCAGCTAGTCGTGTCCACAGCAAACACTGAATATGGGTCAGGAGGAAATTCATGAGTCATGCCTGAGGGACCATCCATGGACCACTGATAAATGAGGAGACCTCGATAACTTGTCTTTCTGACCGGAGGAGGGATGTGTTTAACTGGGGCTCAGTTACAGAGACATAGAGCATTCTGACCTGAAGTCTATTATTTAAATATGTTGTAAATCTGGCACACAACCCACTGATAGTGCAATGTTTCATGGTGAGGAAGGAATAGATTCAGTAGATGTAAATAATGATCAACAGTAGGTGCAGAATCTAGGCTTGCATAACAATGACAATGCTCAGAGATTGGTAATACACCCCAATTCGTCTCTTTACAAGTTCGGAAAAGGCGCAGCAAAAAAGAACAAGCACTGACCACTGACCAGTGAATGACCTGTGGTAAGGTCATATTTTCACCTCTAAAAATACACAACAGCACTATAAAACAGCAGCTAGGTCAAAAAAATTGTTGGGTCTGGGAGGACGCTGCCAGCCACAGCGTTGTTTTGGAGTGTCTGTCCAGCGCCATGTGGTTGAATTCTCCATCTCTCTTGGTTAGTCCACATGCCAGACAAGCCTATGTATGATCTAATAATGTTGAAATTGATGGATATTTCGTGAAATGTAGACATCTCAATAGAGACTTTCTTACTGGCAAATGGTAGGTTAGTGCAGACGGCTGGATCCAGCAAAAATTATGTACTGAAACGCTAAGTTACTAAATCTATTATGACACATTTATGACAGGATGTAATCTTAGTTAAACCCAGGGTAGGAGGAGAGCTCAGTAAACTGGCCAGTATGGTTTAATGGATGGAGGGATATTTTTCCCTTTATTGATAAGCAAAATAGCCTTCCTAATAAAGGCAAATACCACATTGCACTAGGACCGATACCAGAGCAGCTTGACTTGCAAATTTGCTTAAAGGTTTCATACTTTGCAGCAGTACAAACACAGACCCCCTATTCCGAAGAATTTTCCGATGTCGTTCATCCAAAGTGCGTGTGGCCTCACCTACCCGTGCCCTGCGTCTCCCAAGGGAAATAATGACAGCTTCTATCTGAAGCCTCTTTTAAGTGGTCGTTATTAGAGCCCTTCGGTTAAGACTCATCCAGACTACAAAAGCTGGGACCACGGCGGGATCGGGCTCCTGTCATCCACCAGAGTGAGAAGCGTAGCATTCCGAGTGGGGAAAAATAAAAATTAAAGTCTAGCTTTACCACCCTCCTCACACCACAAAATGTACGTTTCTAAAAAAGCCCAAATCTTTGGGAGAGACAGTTTATTTCATTTGGAAAAGACAGCTTCTTCTGCCCTACTTTTCAAGAACTGTAGACAGTAAACTGCAAAACTGTCTGCGCTGATAAAGCTATTATTGACCTGATTTTGATGCAGTTTGGTATGTCTGGTACTATATTTTATATTAAACCTATTCTACCTAGCTGAATTTTATGATATATAACTAAAGGGGTAAAACCCCAATTACTGGTGTGCATAGTGGAATGGAGATCACATTCACAGTCTGTTAATGACTCATATATACACTACTGATGGGGCCCTAATTACAGCAAAGGCAGATGGCCCACAAATTACACATCATCTTAACTGGCTTTATCTCCATCCCGGCCCTGGATCCTCAAATTCTCATTCATAGCAACAGCTTAATAACAACAACAGAGAAACAATGAAGCAAAGCTGCGGGAATTCACAGTTTGTAATATACGCTACTGCTTTTATGTTTCACTCTGCCAAGTTTAATGACATCTGGGTCTCTGTCTGGCTCCTTAAATCCCAAGATTCCCACTTTTCTCCTCTCCCACTGGAACCAGTAATAGAGGGGATGTGCTGCTCATGCAGGCTGTTTGCTGGGTCAAAGGGATAACTCTGCATTAACATTGCAGTTGAGTTGCTTCCTTATTTCCAACCCACTATTATATGGAGTGTTTTTTGTTTCTTTATTATGCAATCAAACAGAATAGATTTGCAATCAAAAACAGAGAAAAACTATCAACACTTCAATCCAAAAAAAAAAAGTTTTGTTGCAAATAAAATAAATTTGTGATTAAAACGTGATTTTTGCTTTCTGTTGAACTGAATTGGCCAATCTCGATAGGAGTTTATTTTACTTGCAAAGAAAATTACAGCACTGATAGTTTAGTAATAGGCTCTGATTTAAAAAAAAAAAAAAAAAAAAAAGAACAGCAATTTCAAATTGTTTAAACTCTGGTGGATCAAAATCATTACTAGCATAGGGAAGCGGTTTTATCTGTATGCAACATCAGTGCAATGTGTTAGTTCATGTGGACATTTCATTGATCATGTGCCTATCCACAGTTATGGAACCAAGTTATAACAGTTTCTTTATCAAAAACTGAGGTGTATAAAAGCCCAGTTATCGAGATCGTTACCTCTCCAGATTTAATAATGTTGAAAAACCCGAGATGTATACTTGCTTTGAAAACAGAGGACTACTGTATGTAATGAAAAGTTAACTACGCCATACAGATAAAGACAGAGCAGAAAGAATAGTGTTGAATTGGTCTAAGTTTCATATGGTTTTTAAAACAAGATTCCCTGGCCTATCACTTTTCACTGCAGTTCTGGATTAACAATGTTCCTAAATATACAATTGATTAAGCGATTATAAGAAATGAGTAAAACAAGTTTGAATCAATGTCCCAGGCACTGGCAAGGGTACGCGGCCAAGTAATCTCTGCTCTCATGCCAATCAAATCATAATAGTGATTCATTTCTTGGAGCAGACTGAAGTAATAATGTTCTTTGACCTTATTAACGGACTCCAGCTATTGTTCGAACGTGTTGCCGTATTTGTGTGAGTTTTTGAAGCACTCTGTCTTCTCCTGGAATGTGTGATAGCTGGAACTCAATATGGGGTCAGACTGAGTGACTTCCAATAAGAGCAGGGGAGAAACCAGTGTTTTAGGTTATCTGCCCATCAGTGAAACGCTGGTAATTGGCTCTCCACTGAGCAGCCACTTGTCATGCTGTTGAAGATCTCCAATAATCACATCACCTATCTGGGTCATAAGATCTCTGGGAGGCCACAAGGACCTGGACTGTGTTTTCTTTAAGCATGAAAACCATGTCAGCCACGATTATCATTTTGCAGCACTGTCCATAAATATGATATGATATGAATCTCTTGATGTTTTCCATTTCGTTCTTGGCCATACGTTGACATTTAAGTGTATCACCGTAGATTTACAGTGTAACATATGTAAGCTAAATTACACTGATGACCAAGTGAGCCTAAATTAAACACAGAATGAATGCAACGTGGGAAAATACAGGACTTGGCTGTCAGTGCATCTTGTGGACGTTGCTGGGAAATTAGGTTTCAAAAATGTTTTCTAAAGTCTTTGCTGGCCACAGTACGGAATAAAACTCCATTCAGTGACTTTCCAGGCTTCAACACCAGGAACAGTTTTTGTCTATTTGGCCAACTTTAAGATACCTTTTATCAACCATGCGTTTTTCATTTATCGAGACCACATTGATACCCTGGAATCCTACGATATCCTGCAATTTTAGCAGTCAAATAGAAGCGCTACATTCCATCCAGAAGTTGTCATGGGTGATGAGTGTGGAACAGCTGCTATGGGTGATGGATGATCCAATATTGTACACAGTGACGAAATAGGACAAATAGTAGTTATTTTTCATGCCAAACGCTTCATTTTGAATCAATTAAAAACGAATCTTGGATCCCTAACACTCTAATGTACTCAAGCAACACCGAGTATGCTAAATCTTCATGTTCCCATTAAAATGACTAAATAATTATACCATGTCAATCACATTAGCTTTGTGTATAAGTGGAGGGAGCCACTGAGGCTCTTCTCCGCTCCAGTGTGGGTCGCATCTGCGGCTCACCTCGCCAAACACAACAGCTGGATCCCCTGGTGCTTCTCGGAGACATCTCACCAACAGCAACAAAAACAAGATAAATGATTAGATCAACCACATGTATCAGTGGTCGGTTGCATCCCGCTGTGATGTGTGTACTTCCACATGGGAACAGGGCGTACAGGACAAGCCCACTGTTTTCGCTGCAGGCTGCTACTGGCATTAAGAGTTTAGAAGGACTGTAGGAGGCCAGACCAAGGTTAAAGCAACAAGAGCCACTGGAAGTGCCTCATGCCCTTGTCAACACACTCACAAGCAAAACTGGACTGCTCCTTTCAGACGCAGCTACTACAGGGAAATATCAAACATAAATAACAAAGATGGCATATTGCCCTTGACTAAGGCCCTTCATTATACTGAGAATGTCGTCAGTCTAATTGAGTCCCTTGTTCACTGAAGAACATAAAAAAGAAAGCCAATTTGTTGTTAATGTTGCCAAGATAGTTCTTTATAATATGCTGACAGACAACTGCTGCTCTAGAGATCAGTTTCTGTAGACTGGATGTGGTTCAGTCTCCACTTGCAAATCTAATCAACAAAATAGCACACGGTGTCTGTGGACACTCAGTCTTTTTGATGGCCTCTGGATGGGTCTCACTGCACACCGAAAAGGGACATTGCTGCTGTCATGAAAAAAGAGGAGCCAGCTACGCTGACTCATTCAGAGATGGCTGGTGTTGTTCAGAACAGCGTGCTCCTCTCTTTCTCTGTCTCTCTCTCTGTTTCCCTCACTGTTTCTCTGCAAATCTCAAGTAGTGTAGTAGAAGCTCTGGCTGTGCCACGTGGACCCAGGCTACCTGCCAAAGCCTGTCCACATGCCTCGCCACGAGCGCTCCCTGTGAGAACTCTGGAGCGAGCTGCTCGGAAGCGATGGCTGGGAGCCTCTTGACTTCTCCTGTTCTCCCTCTCTCTTTTTCTCTCTCTCTGACAGATGTCTTCCTCCACCATGTCATGTAGTGATTAGGCTCAGTTTCTAGGCGGAGGTGCTGTACCCCTGCCAGCCTCTCATATACCTGCCTGCATGCTTGACACCTTGGCAACAAGGTTAACACAACAAGTTTTTAACCCTGCATCACTTCCCAAAATCGAACCCATAATAATCTCCTCCCCTCTTCTTCCCTCTGTAGAAGTAGGCCACACGTCTAGCACAGAGACAAATAACTGGGCTAGACACAACCCCATTATGTATATCAACATCTTATAAATGTCCCAGATATGATATTTGTTTGTGTTCAAGTCATAGCCCCCTCCGTGGTTAAGTTTTTACAACAGCATGTTGGATCGCTAGAAGATGGCTTGATGATTGCTGAACATTCCTGAAGTATTAGAAGATTCACTTGTGGGTCATCTGGACTTTATAGTTGCTTTTTGGGAACTGAGGGTGGTCTGGAGCAATCACTGCTGCACAGATCAAAACCTCATGGTGCATCTTGCAATCAAAAAAGCATGCTGAATGCAACAGTGCAGTCAAATATCTGCATCATTCATGGATGTTCTCAATGTCTCCTTACAGGCAAAGATCTGAAAGATATCCACATTGTAAATCTGACTGGTTTGAACTCATTACTGCTCGCGATGCTGTAGACACTCTGTGCTTGAGTATAATCAACTGTACAGCATGATCTACCGCTTATGGTTCAAAGGAGATTGCAAGGAGGACTCACAGGACCACATCCAGCCAGCATCACTTTCTTTCATTCCCCTTAATAATATAAAGTAGTATTAGTATTTGCCAAACAATGACACAGACACAATAAATTTGAAGAAAGAGCTTAAGGAACACACTATGTTAAATATTTATTGAAAGCATCTGGAGGGAAAAGATGTCCAAGCATCTTTATGAACTCCCTGTTCGCCTAGGCATCCCACCAGCAACACATACATTGTCAGGCACTATGTTTGACCTACATTTCAGCTGCTAACAATCTTGCACAATGAGATGGTACTTGGTCAGTGACTGAAGACAGACGATGAAAACGTTTGTAGTGTCAGAGCACTTAAAGGAATACTCCGCTGTTTTTGGGCAAAATACCCTTTCCCAACTTACCCAGATTAAGATGTTCAACACCATTTTCACCTCTGTACGTCTAGTGGTTTGGTTGCTATGGGTAAAATTTTGTGTTAGCTTAGCACAAAGACTGGAAGTCTATGGGAATCACTAGCCCAGCTCTGTCAAAGGGGAAAAAATAAACCTTACAGCAACCAAAAGCAGTCTTATTTACACAGTGCATCATGTGTATTTGAAGTTAGATGGTGGAACTGTACCCACCGAACACGTTTATCCTTCCATCTCTCACAGTGATAGGCACACCGCACACCGCTGATCGGGAAGTGTTGAAACGATAACATTTTGTAAGATTCCCTATGTTTATAAAAGAGGAATGTGATCATCTCCCCTCCTACTGCTTAATCAAATATTATTTCATCAGGGTTAGAGAGGCAAAAAGTAAGGGACTGGTTTTCACGGAGGCAAAAACCACTGAATGGCAAACTATGGTTTACTGGATATTTTAGCCTTCACTTATTGTTAGCAAATGACTTTGTGACTGAATAATCCAATACAGAGCATCAAACTAATGAGTGAAACAGTTGGAGGTTAGTGCTCAACCATGACAGGGAAAAGCCTCTCTGAAACATTTAACACAACTGCCTCTGTGGATAACACCAGTGGGAGAGAGGTTTATAAGAAGACAATAAACTGGGTCTCATGGTAATTATAGGGTTGGGAAGGGTGTGGAGCCTGTTCCTTTTCGCCAAGCTACCCTTGTGAAAAGCACCACACATGCCACAAGACATGACATCTCAATTCGCACCCGACATCCAGCTGCATCCTCCTGCCAAACAACATCTCCACTTCAACGGGCAATAGCTGGTATTAGAGCAGAGCACCACACACACTTTAATCCCCACTGTCTTCTCCATGTCGACTCAAGCATTTGTTTTTATCCTGATACAAAGCGACACATTCGTTCGGTGCCAACTGGGTTACCAGTGTGAGAAGCATGGAGGGTGGGACTCAGCCATCAGCAAGGAACAAATCACATCCACAGCTATTTTCTATTGTGGATATGCATGTTTTTAATATTTCAGTGGAGACAGGATCTTCTTCATATTTCCGAAAGAACAGTTTCTTCTTTGGCACTGAGAATAAAATGTCTCTCTTCCTCTAGCGTCATGCTGATTTGGGGAATAAAGTGAAACATACTGTTTCGCTGTAAATTACAATGACCCATTTGTTTTATTTGTTTATCTCTCTACTTCTTCATATATTGTGGTTTTAGTTCTGTTTTGAAGGAACAAAAAACATATGGTGAAAAAAAAGTATTATGCATGCCTTGCTTTTAGGTCAAACAGTTTTCCTAAATCTAATATGAACATAATCTCCTAGATGAATGCAGCTTTTCCACAGTTGCATGGATGTGAAATAATCAAATAAGATAAGTATATAAGCAAAATATAGTGGACAGACAATCCGCATGTGCTGGCCGCATTTTGTTGGCTAAAAGGGCGTTTTCTGTCTTGGCCCCTGGTCTCTGACTCACCATCCGCTATAGTGAAACCATTGGTTCTCATCAGCAACCACACAATGTGACTCAGTGACCTCAGCCTTAAGTCGAAATGCAGCCAGCCGACACAAAACAATAACACACTTGGAGTTACTAAGCAAATGTAGAAGTTGAAGCCATGCTGATTAGAAGAGGGATCACACGCAATCAAATACAGTGGGACGACGACTGAAAACCCTAATCCCATGCATTAGTTCTCATCATAACCACACTTTGAAACCCACAATTTGAAAGAATGGAATATGTCATTGTGATCTGTGAAATAAACACACACACACACACACACACACACACCACTACCAAACACCCAACACCAGCTGTCATGACAAAATCACCTCTTCTGACTTTTACATGTGGGTGGTGCAGGCATTACCACACACTGGTACAGTAAAAGGGGTGTACTGTATATTAATGCTATCTGCCAACATCTGTTTTTAATGGCAAAAGGCTATTTGGGGTGAAGTCTGAGAAAAGTAGAGGAAAAAACAAAGGGGACAAAAGATCAAAGTCACACTTTCACATGTTACTGTGCAATATTGCCAGCACCCAAGAAAAACATCCATATTTCAAGGAAGAAGGTTGTGTTATGATTCCATTCAGCTCAGATCGTCGGACACGTGGCTATCCGAATTCTTCACAGGATTAAAACAATCAAAGAACTGAAAGGAGAAGGACTGCCATTGCTGTGAAATGGCCACGTGAAGCGCAATTGTGAGCATCAGCCAATATTGAGTCTGTTGTGGTTTATGACTCATGTAATGAATGCTTTTTCAAAGATCTGTGCACCTTCAGTTCAGTCAAAACAATATCCACCTGCCAGTGGTTTGCATTAAAGATATGGAATAAGAGAGAGGATCAAAGTCAAATACTTTGAGCAAAATACCGAGGTATTTTGCATCACTAAAGATAGCCTTTTACTTCTGCTACCATGAAATAAATTCCATATTACCTTGCAGAAACAAGGTGTACTGTATAAAATCACTTCTTAGTACAAAAAGGTAATGCTCTATGTGCATGATAATAAAAGCTAGATAAGATACTGATCTTCCGTCCTGTTACAGTAGCCTTATTGCAGTAAGCCTTACTGCATGTGTTAATAACTCAAAATGAAAGGGACAAGCCTGTGCCTTTTCTGGAGCTGGCACTTTTCCACCTTCACCAGCCCTGTAATTATGTTCTGATGGGGGGCTGACTCTCCTCTGTGGCAATATCTGAGTGGGTGCCAGGCCCAACAGGCTGGATCCACCCTCTCAGGCTCAAACCGAGGCCTAGTCTGTCAGAGACCGCTGCAAAGGTGAATGCACAGGAATGCACAGGCTGCTCTTGCCTCTGAATATCAATTGTGGCTTCTTGGGGAAGGAGAAAGCCAAGATCTACCGTCACCGATTCAAGCCCTGACTGATCCTCAATGAGTGAAAGTTCACTAGGGAGTAGTGAGTAACTCCCTCTCCCATGTTAAGCATGACAGATTGTTCGTCTGATGTGGTTAAACTCAGGAGAAAATTCTAATAGCACACTAGGAAATCTGTGCCATGTTTTGATAACATGAAAAAAGTCAGATTCTGAGGTGCTAAAACAGAGATATGATGCTCTATTTTGTGTACTTTGGACTTGTACTGGTATGAGGAGGCACCCAAGCAGGTTCCTCAACTACTGTCCAAACGGTTTCAATTAGGAAATCTGACTGGTGCAAGCTACTGCTGAGAAGAAAGGCAACCGCAAAACAAAAGCATATTTACTTTTACGATCACCTTTGGACTTACCGCCACTGAGGTGGAATGACTGACTGGCTCTGAAAGTGATTTATCATGAGTGTAGTCTACCTTTAATGTGGGCCACAATAATAAAACATGATTCAGGCAAGGTGAAAGATATTTCTAATAACCCTGCAGGTGTTGCTATCACAGAATTTCCACTTTTCAGCAACTTACAACTTGCAGTTACAGCTTTGTTATGCAGGCAAAAAAAAAGGACTTTTTGAGAGTTGTTCTGTATGTTATGTTGTTTCATATATATTTTACAACATTTGAAAAGGAATAGCATGTATTGGCCACTCAACGCTGATGAAGAACAGATGAAGGATGAATGATGGATAAATGAATTATTTGATGCCTAAAACTATTTTATCCAAGTAAAACGACTAAATAACTATTTTCATTTGCAGTAATTCCCTCGGGGAGTAGGTTCAAATAGAGCTAAGGTTTTATATTAAAACTGGTATACATTGGATAAGAATCAAACTCAAGCAAACAATGACAACAGTTGTTAAGACACTGCAAGCCGCTTGAGCAATAGTCAAAGTGCTGAGAGCACTCACCATCTCACCAGATTGCTTTGGCAATGATTAAAAACTTCTGTCTTCAAATGTTTAGTTGTTTTAGCTTCCCATAAACTAATTTCATTCAAACAGTTGGGTAAATTTAGGATGGGAACGTGTTTCAGGAAAAGTCTCCCTCCTCCGGCATCATAAATATTCAGGATATTACGACATAGATCATGTGCTATTCCAACTCTGAGATTCAAGGACCATCGTTTTTCCTTGTCCATATCCAAAAGTGATAGTAGTAAATGGCACCCTGGCTTCGCAGAACTTCACTGTAAAGTTTTTATGACTTCAAAAATATCTTTTCCTGCTGAGAGTCTATGCAAATGATGAGCACGCCATCTGGCCTTGAAACATAGTGAGATAAGGTCCTGCGATAACTCAGTGAGCTCATGTCTAGGAGCAGGACCAAACTCAGGACCAAGGCCTGGAAAAATATGATTCTACAAGGTCATGAATATCTGTTAAACGGATAACCCCCTTACTCATGTCTTAGTGATGGACTATTTGGACTATTTATTTGAAAGGGCAAGCTTTAGTCTCTGTTATAGTATAGCTACTTTGGAGGTCAATTACATACATGAACATTCATGAAGTTTGGGGAACAGACAAAATATTGCAATACGAGCTGTTGTGTGTAAGTTCACAAGTGAGGAAAAATGAAAAATATCAATGTCACTGTTAAGGACAGAGAAGTGAAAAAGCAGCAAAACCCCATTTCCACTGCTGAAAATCAATGTATAAAATGTCTTTAACCTAGAAATTCCCTGCTTGGATGTTGCACTACTAAGGTAGCATAATGATGATTTAAAAAATATATATGTTTACATTGTAACATTAACCTGAGGAATATGATGCACAGGATTTCTAGAATCGTCCTCTAACCTTTAGTTCCATAATTAGAACAAAACTTACACAATACTGTTTTTCCCCATTGAGAAAGGGCCTTAGTCCCTGAGGGTCAATTGCAAAAGATTTTACAAGAAGCTGCCATCAATGACCTCCTGCACTGACCTTGTAATGAGGACTAATGACTTTGACTCAGAGCAGCCCTCGATGCGTTTGGGAGAGCTTAATGGCACTCAAAGAGATCCCAGAGCTACTTGACAATATAGCGCTGATCGGCACATACCTGAGACATGCTTAGGTCTGTATAGAAGCTTTGCACCGAGAGATGTTCTTCATCAGAAAGGAGAAGGCGTATTCTGGAGTCAATTTCGGTCAGCTGTTCCAGTTCAGATGGGTTTGGGGTGTAACCCTGGCCTTTCACCATCCACACAGCTCCCATATATGCCTGGAGGAGAAACATCACTGACATAAGGCATAATGCTACTGCGCCCGTGAGACCCATACATCATCTATAATTTCATCTTCCCATTGGCTACAGCTAAAAGACAGATGAAAGCCTGAATCTAACACTTGGTATTCACTTTTCGATGGTGAGCAGGGTTACGATCACCACATAGTCAAATGCCAAAGATTTAACATTCGCCTATTTCTCACAATAAGCGCTTGTCCTACTAAGGCTCCCATTATATTCTAAGGAAACAGCGGGTGGGCGGTGAGCCCATCAGGCCCCACTGGTGAGGTAAGACTTGTCTGGCAGCCCTGGTGCTAAGCTCAGAGGCCAAAGAAGCTCACAAATCCACAGAGAGCACCAAGCCCTTCTCAGCTGTGACCTCAGCACACTGTGATGGGCGAGCAGGAGAAAATTGGATCAGCAAACAAAGGGGTCTATTAACAAGATGCAGCACAGCACAAGGCCAAGACTTAACAAGTGAGACCCACAAATGCATTCAATTTCATGCCCCATGTCAATGGATCTTTTGTGATTAAACCTACAGTAAGCCTCCTCCTATGTTTTAACCATTACAGTAGTCCGGTTGGATTTGGTTTCATCCATTTCTCCCACACTTCAGTCATGGTTTGGTTTGGCCTTTCAGTTCAAGTACACCCTTTAGACCACTGTAATAACTTCTCAATGAAGGATCAGTACAGTCTCCAAATAACCTCCAGTGAGAAACAGGGAAGCAGTTGTGATTATAGATATAAAAGAATAAAAAGTCATTATTAGTTTTGTGAATGAATTCTCATACAGTTGTTCTTCAGTTCCCTTAATGAGAAATACTGTGTACCATCCCTTAGCTATACATTACAGTGTGAGACGAATGTGCTAAAAGATACGACACCCACAACTAGAGCAGCAGAATTTTCAGCAGTTGCTACTGACCCACTGCCTGAGGTTACCGGTTGTACATGAAGCTGTGGAGCTTGTTAGGTGGGGAGGCGGTTCAGCGGTGTCATAATGACCATGTCAAGAGCACATGGAGGTAAAGAGCGGACAGCAGCTTTTGGTAAATGCATCCTCGGGGACACTGCCAAGATCTGGATGAAGTCCACAGAACTAAGGATACTTCATGGCCAGAGCTCCAGTGACATAAATAATGCGGATCCTGTGCTGTGGTCATTCATAACAGCATGCCTCGCAATAACAGGAAGTCTTCCTCCAGCCAATAAAAGACCTCAGAGCATCTGTGTTCCCCTTAGTTTGGTATCAGGAACTACAATTACTGCAATATTGTTCAAACCATCAAAGAAAACATCATAAACAGAGCAGCCAGACATTGAAAAAAAAAAAAGAAAAAAAACTTGGCGAGCCATCCCACGGATGCATAGCTGTCGGGGTCAAACTAAATGGTACCGTATGTGAGAGGTAAGTACTAGTCTAACTTCCTTCTCGATTCCCGATAGACCTCCTCCCATCTGACTTCAAACTGAGTTTCTCAGCTGCCAAGCAGGCAATTTAGGTAAATTACTATTGAAAATGAAAACATTTGCAGTTTGGATGGTGTAGGTGACACTGCACTGTTCCAGGTGGCCAAAAGCTCTCAGATGAATAATCAAAGGAAATTAGAGGCTTCGGTCTCTTAGTTTTACATCCAAGAGCAAACCCTCATTTGAAGTTGTTGATATGAAGGATTCTGGCTCCTGAATTCCTCACCAAACACCACGGAGAGAGAAGTTACAAAAACGTTATTAACTGATTAATAAAATGGATCCATAACATGCGACATTTCATGTGTACTGGGTATGCGGCACTTGACATCTGGTTCACAATCTGGACCTCTCTGAGGAATCTTATGCCCAGAGCCTGTCTCTGCTTCCAAGTGGTCATCAAAACATGACTGTCTCACCAATGTAATTCCATGTGTTGTTCTGTGGGCCAACGTGCAGCTGAATTATCCGGACCTCTTCAAATTTAATAACGTCATTCAACAGACCAATCGCATTAAATCTTCAAACTGATTCCAACAGTGAGTGAATGATCAGAGAAAAACAAACTAAATGTCTAGATGGTATTCAAATACCGTGACTAAATACTGCACTATGGAAACAATAGCTTCTTTGTAGTTAAGCCGTATAAAATAATTAATATCATATGTACAAAATCTCAGAGCTACATGTTGCTATCAGGAGCAAGCAGGGGAACAACCAGTGGATGGGATCATGTGCTTTAACACAACTCCAAATAAGACCTCTGGATATACAGGGGAAGTATTAAGGCTCTTGAAGATGGGAGAAACTCATCCACCACCATATGTTGCCCATTAGGACTCCATGTCAACTTACCTCGTCGTCTGCATCTCTGGCACTGCCGTCTTCTTCTTCCTCTACGTCTCTGAGGAGCATGGCAAGACGCTCCTTCTCTGCCTGGGTCATAAGCATTTGGCCTCCCTTGCTGCTCACCAGCTATTACGTTACACAACATTGAGAGGAAAAGACATTGAAAATTGCCATTCACATCACATTGCTGTTCCTTTTAATGGCACCCCAGCAGGCTTAAACCTGTCTTAGCCTTACACAGGAGACAGATAAATACGACCCTCACAGGAAAAACAAATAGTTGCGAGACTTGCTCGGAGAGATGGGATATATCCAGACAACGCCCTTGGCCCGACATGAACTTTGACATACCTCTATATTTTGTTCACAAAGTTTTTTGTGTGTTTTTTCGTGGCCTTGGAAGCCCTGCAGTCGTTGCCCTCAGATTGGTCTTGCACTGTATCTTCATGGTCCACTTCAAATAACTCTGTTGTGCCATCCAGCTGGGTGTCACCTGATAGACAAGGCATATAGAACTCTAATATATGAACATATTTGCCCCTAAACCAGAGAAATGTTGTCATGTATGCGTGCATATATGAGACACGATGTCCTTATACTATCACATACAATACGTGTACATATCCCTGCTCAACATATGTATATAATAGTGGTGGCTGGTGACTGTATTCATCTTACATCTTTGACGTATATGTCCATATGTGAAAATGTGCCAAAATTGAGTGCATTTCTTATATCGATATTTAATATGGGCATATACTGTGATATACTGCCATAAATTGAAATCCCCTACATGTACATATTGAATTTCAGTATTGGATAAGATTCTGGTACATAACTGAAACATGTAATGACCTTTAGCCAACACTGACAACAATCACACAAATTATTTGGAGAGTCATTCTTCAAGTATGAGTTTATACATTATATCATATAGTTATATAACTATATGAGGGATTTGTAATAATGATCTCATTCTGAAGCTAGGCCAGGAGGCTAGAATAGTAAGCAGAAAGACTATCAGTCCACAGGCCAAGGTTCAAGCTTCTGTGGCAGTCAGCACTGTCTTTGTACTCTGGATCTTCCCTGGTCCAGAGGTGCTGCTCTGTGGCTGTTGCTCGTTCTCATTTTGTTGGATCAGTAGCATAAAACAGCACCAGATCTTCATCAGGAAAATGTGCATGATGGGAAAGCTGTGATGAGTCCACATACAGAATACCACAGTAAAGTCTGAGTTAATGCATTACTGTCTGTCTGCATCTATCGGCAACTACAAAAGCAGGAGCACTGAGTTTCCTGAGGTTGGGGCGCCATCAAGTGTACAATTTAGGCAATAACCCATGACAGTGAAATCTATTACCAAAAAAGCATGTTTCATTTTCTGTGATTTTTTTTTTTTTTTTTTTTTTCTTTGCACAAACTCACTTTGCTCTGTGTGTCCGATGTCATACTCTTGGTCAAGCAGCTCGGTTTCAAACACAGGCTCAACGTCAGCTTCCTCTTTGAGTCCTTGGAGTGGAAAAACATTTTTCAAATGCCTCACTGACTGGATATGACAACAAGCTTTGTCACAATGTTGCAAAAATATAGCATGGCTTATGCTTACCACTGCGTACTTCAAGAGCCAAAAACAGTCTTGTGTTTGCAGCTTCGTGTGCACTTTGAGAGCCCAGTTTAGGGTCATTCTGCTGCAGACAGTTTCATGAAGTGTGGTGTTACATTTTGAGTATGCCAAGTGATAGAGACACCACCTTTTGTCTTTTTCTGTCCAAACAATCTCTGCTCTGGTGCATCAGCAATGCAGTTAAATAACTAATAACTATTGTGCTGCATACCTGTAATTCTTGCCACATTTTCTCTCTAAGCTCCTTCCCTTGACGCTTCACTTCTTTTTCTCTGCTCATCATTGCAGAGAGGATTTCATCAAGTCTTCTAATTTCATCAAGAGCCTTCTGCAGTTTGGAGTCTTCATCCTCTTCATCACTGGCATCTACATGGTCCTGATCTTAAAAGTGTACACAAATTCCATGACAGATATATAGTTACTACACTGGGACTGTCCTATCAAGAAAAATTAATGTGTGCTGGCAATGAGATCATGCCCTCCACTCTGACCTCAGCCTCACTGCTTCATGGACAGCACACTCACCTTTGTCTGGACCTCTGCCAGATGAGTTCTTCATCTTTTCTTCTGAGCTACTGTGGTCCTAATAGGGGTTGTTTCAGCGTGTTATCATGCAATGATCAGAAGTTTTCTATTGATAATATAGCCAATATTTAATTTACTCTCCTTCCATCAAACCTACCTGCATATCAGTAGTATCACTAGTCAAAGCAACAGCGGACTGTGGTTGAGTGGGAAAACTTCTGTCAACATGAGAAAATGGCACACTGAATACAGGGCTACTGGTTTTCGTGCAAGACGCAGGTAGGGAAATGTCATCCAAACTACCTTTGGTAATTTTCATAGCGTGACCTAACGTTAGTAGTAACGTTAGCGGTATCCAGAAATACTTATATTTTCAAACGCTTTGGAGAAATGCTAGACAAAACAACTTACTAACAACGGCGTCCTGGATAGTGTTCGTATAAATGTGGTAACTAAGGAAGCAAACTCTCCCAGATGTCGTAACTATGGGTATGTGCAGTGGTTTCTATGGATACGGAACGAAGTCGAGGCAGCTCAGCTGATGGGCTTTAATCAATGCAGCTAGCGTAGTTGGACTATCCAGCTAGCCGTACGGGAAGCTAGCTAGCTAACGGGAAGCTGCTGTAGCACTCTCGTCCCAAGCAACATTTGTTTTCATTGTTTCCCCAGTGGGTGTCTTCGGTGTAGCTGGGGCGTTTTGGATGTTTAATAAATGTATACAGCGTGAGTGAGCGAAGGTGGAGGATTTGAGGCCGT
This sequence comes from Myripristis murdjan, assembly GCF_902150065.1. Classification (NCBI taxonomy): domain Eukaryota; kingdom Metazoa; phylum Chordata; class Actinopteri; order Holocentriformes; family Holocentridae; genus Myripristis; species Myripristis murdjan. Next base: position 19,026,666 of record NC_044001.1, on the reverse strand, counting down.
GTTGCTGTGGTAGGTAACACCGAGCCGTTTTTGCCCTTTAGCTAACGTTAGCCAGCTAAATAGGCTAATATAGATGATACACAAAGCTAACAATGAAAGACAGCTAGGCTGTGATTTGTGATGCTGGGTTATGTGTATTTGTAATTTCCCCTAGAATTCAACGGTAGCACATCTGCCAGCTCGCTAAATGTTACTCTAAGATATATATGCTGAAAATGTGTTTAGTTTTTGGCCTTGTTGTCTATAGCTATCATAACAAGGAAGCGCTGAAAATGGGTGTGTAGCTGTTCAGCACTGGAACTACTCAGAACCAGAGCTAACATAGCTTTGGGACAGGCAAGCTAATGTAACGATAGCCTTGTCCACCACCGCCAATGTTATTAAACGTAGCTAGGATTAAGCATAATTTACATTTTAACCTGATAAATGCCTCTGGATTGTTATTGTTTCTGTGATTCTGTGTCTTTCCTCATTCTCTTCTATCCGATTGTCCTTCAATCACACCCAGTTCCCTGGCACTGCTCCAAGCTATGCAGAACATTTGCACCAGGCAGGTGTTGGTATCATCAGTGCGGGGATGAAGGATTGTTGTACTGCCCTGAACGGTGTACGGTTTTGACATGAAAATGCATATCTGCTTTTTCCAGGTTGAGTTGACTCTGCAGGGAAGATGTGCAATGGAATGATAGAGTCAAAATCAAAAGCATTTTGGGCTCACACCTCAGCCAACAGACGGTCACTCTCCTTGCTGCTGGTTCTGACTGTAGTGTCCACTGGGCAAGGGTCAGGTGAGAGGCGATGGACACACACACACACACACACACAGACGGTACATTTAGTCCTTACTTTGTGGGTTATTTCTGTGTAGTATTGACCTCAGATTGCATAGAATGAACTTGCTAAGACATCACAGTATTTCCAAACTGCTCAATGGCTGAGTGCAAGAGATGCTTCAGGATACAGCCGTGCTCCCACTCACAGAGCTGAGAGGAGGAAGACACTGAGATGGTGTGGGGTTGCTGATCTTCCTTTCTCTATTAGCTCCCACTTTGCAACATGACTCATGGATTTGTTATGTAAGGCAGTCTATCAACCGTTTTTTTTAGGAAGATGAACTCACATCCTCAGTAATGTGTACTATATCAGCATAGCACCTCAAAATAAGCAAACTATGCCGGTTAATCTCAGCAGGTTTATCATCACTAGGTCTTTATCATTACTAGCACAGAGCTCCAGACTAAACTTTTTCAATGGTGCTGCAAATGTTTTGGGTTGGAGACACCAACACATGTCTTGGTATCAGTATAATAGACGCACAACTGTTTCACTTGATAATTAATGCTGCCTCATGATCTTAAGTTGTTACTTTGATTAGAATGTGTCATTAGGCTGTAGTGCACTCAATCAACTACATGTAATTGTTTAAACTGGCAAAAATGTATGTGTTCTTTTCTTTCCCTAAAGCAAAATGTTGTAGACATGGAGCTTGATTTAACCTGCACAGGATTACTTTCATAATAGACCTCTTGGAAAGTGGGACATACTAGCATAATTCATATCATGTGATCTGTGACACTTAATTCTCTCATCTTGTTTAGCCTTTTTATCTGTGTGTTTTGCTCAGACTGGCAAGAGGTAGCACATGTGAGTTGACACAATTAGATTTGTCAGTTTGCAGCAAAATTGAATACTAGCCAAAAGAGATAGATATGCTGTGTGGGACAAAGGCAAGGAGCTGCTGTCCCTCACCTGTTTCTATCATTCCACCACTTGCATTGTAAGTTGATTATAAGTTGTATTCAAAAGTCGAGCAAAAGCCATTATGAAATGTGGGTGAAAGGTCACATGCTGGAGCTCCTGAGGCAATAATGTTTGGGAATAGCTAAGTATAGTTATATGCTTAGTTTTTGACTTGGAACTTAACATCTTGTCACTCGAACATCTGATCGATGTTGTATTCAGAAAGGCTTTTTATCTAGCTAACCATAGCATCTGGTCAGCCAAATATACTGTCTTGATGATATGTTTGTGCTCATATTGTCAAGCATCTCAGAGTCATTCAAAAGAATCATGCCAAAAGTTTGACTGCCACTGGAAACAGTCTCCGCTCAGAGTTGGGCATGAGGGGTAATTATGAAGCCTCCTACATGCAGTTTAAAGACCCCATTAGATGGACTCAAAAGATGGATTCAAAAGTGCAAACCAATTGGATATCAGTTTGACAGAGAAACACAATTTTATTTGGAGGGGTTGGTGGATGAGAGAGGTTGTTTAAGGATCTGCGAAGGTTTTATTGGTTTTAATTTTAATTTACACCCAATAATGCAGGATGATGTCAACTATTTTAGATACTCTGATTTACAGGAAGTAGAAGTCATGTGGGGTCATTCCAAATGGACTTTAACAAGATATGGAGCGTCTCCTTTGAGAGAGCATAACATTATAGTTTTATGACCGTCTGAGCTACAAATTGGAATTATGTTGATGTGTTTTTGTTTTTCCTCATAGCAATCGCTGAGAATTCAACACTTTGAAAGAGATATCTACTTGATTTGGTGCAAAATAAATAATAGAAAATAGCACCACCTCTAAGTATATATAACAGACTAAGTACCTCAGCTAAATAATGTGTCACCAAAACTGATAAATTAGTTTTAAAGTGACAAATTTCAAGTTCACGTTAGCCTTAATATTTGTAATCTTAACTGCAAAACATGATTAGTTTCTTATGTTTGCTTTCTCTTCCCAGGATGTGTGAGGCCATACATGGTCCAAAACAGCTGGGTCAACCTGACAGAAACCAACAGGGGTTCGTTCCCTGTGGGCACAGTGCTGCAGTACACCTGTGATCCTGGTTACCTGGCAGAGGGACCCACCATCCTCACCTGCACCCCAATGGGACACTGGTCCTCTGAGCCACCACGTTGCATTCGCAGTGGTGGTAAGATATTCTCTCCACCTCTGCTGTGTCTGTCTATATCTGAGATGTAGTGACCCAGTAGAGTGTGTAGAGAGGGATAGCACTAAAGCTGCATGATAGGGCGAGGTAAACAATGAATTAGTGAGAGAGAGAGCAAGAGATGGCTGAGAAAGGTAGACAGTGAATGGAGACTGAGCAGAAATGCAACAACAAACGTTTTCCAAAGTTTTTGACTGACAGCAACCACAAGAAGTTCTTCATGGGACCGGCTTAAGCGTGCACAAAACATTTTAGGCTGATTTAGGTCCGGTAATTTCTCAGATCAGCCATGGACAGACACACACACACACACACACACACACACACACAGTAGTGAAAACAATATCTCTACCCATGGCATTTCTCCTGGTGGAGATAAATATTCAGTTTGACAGGAAGCGCCCCAGGATCATAATGACAGTGTGTTAGGAGAGCTGGTGGATGCATGGATGTTTATGGCACGGCAAGGAAAGATGGCTCATCAAACATTTGTTAAGTGTTAAACTTTGTTTGAAGTGTATTGTTTTTACTGTGTTCTCTGAAATATTGGTCCAACTTGATCAAAGGTTTTGGGGTCTTCTGGGAAAAAAAAAAAAAAAGCAGCAGAGACCTCAAAAAGTAGTCCTTGATGCTGTTACGTTTGCAACTCTTTGAATAAGTGTTAGCCAAAAATGATTTTTCATACTGACTCAAAACATAAGAGTAAGATGTGTTGTGTACATTCAATCTTACAGTTTTTTTCTTATATCTTTACTCATCAGCCACATACATACATAAACTTTGACATGTGTTTTTTCTGTTTATTTTTTTCTCCATCAGTGTGTCTACCCCTGTCGGAGCCAGAAAACGGGGGCTACACTTGCCACCCGTCGCCCTGTCGAATGTTTTCCCATGGCACTGTGATTGAGTTCTTCTGCGATGAGGGATTCGTTCTGAAGGGAGACTACAACTACCTGACGTGTCAGTATGGACAGTGGGACGGCCCCATGCAGATCAGTTGTGTCAGCCAAGGTTGGTCCACCCTCAAACTAAGATCTTTTTGTATGGTTATCTTCAGTGTCCAAAATTCACACTGATCAAGAAGCAAATGTTATTAACATAAAGAAACTGCCACACTGGCTGGTAAATTCTTTTTGGTAATCTTTGAACTTGGACTTGTTTTCAGACTTCAGTTATCCAGCAGTTTCAGAAGTAAAGTCCAATGAGAAAATAACTGGGGCCATACTGTGCTGTGACACAGTCCACCATAAATCACGATTGGTTACATTTCAAGAGTGGAGTCACTCCAGGATTATGTGATGTGAGGACAAAGGTGGACTTATTAAATGTTTAATCAGTTTTACATTTGTGTTTGTAGCCCATTTGGATGAAATGCATATCTCTCTGACCTAGGGCTTGATGATATGGACAAAGTCAAATTATCATGATATTTTTAACCAAATACCTCAATATGGATAGTGTGATGATATTATGGGATGTATAGAATCTGTTTATAGAGATTAGGGTTCTCTGTCCTAAATCAAGAGTAAATACTAGCTGTCACAACCCTCTCATCTCTCCTGACAGTAGTCACTATCAGTTTCATGGCTCAGCAAGTGTCTGTTGTGGTGATAAGTGCACAGTGAACAGAGCATGTTTGGTTTATTGATTGGTTCCACAGTTGTTTGACTGTTCTTGTGGATCTTGTCCTGTTTCTGTCTAAGGTTGCGTAAGGCCCTTCATGGTGCAACATGGCTCAACTAATCTGACAGAAACCAACCGGGGTTCGTTCCCTGTGGGCACCGTGCTGCAGTACAGCTGTGACCCTGGTTACCTGGCAGACGGACCCAACATCCTCACCTGCACCCCACTCGGCCACTGGTCCTCCGAACCACCTCGCTGCGTCCGCAGTGACGGTAAAGCCAAGCCTCCTGACAGCAGTGTCTGCATTTCTGTCATTGCCCATATAGAACAGCTTACACCTGGCATCCACATGCATCATGGGCGGTTGGATTGTAGTTGAAGCTATTGTAGTTTTACAGCTTTCCAAGGGGTGCTCATAGCTGGCCAGTGTACATGATACAGTGTCATGTGGCAGAAGTAGCATTCAGTGAAAAAAGAGCCTATAATTCACCACCTAATTTTTTTTTTTTTTTTTTTGCTCTGCCCATAAACAAAGATATTCTCAAATATTTTGTATTATAGTTAGTTTTACATGCACATAAGATACATTTACATTCATTTACATTCATTTGGTATTTTTTGGTTTCATTCAGGTTTGAATTTAGGTTTCATTTCTATTTCAGTTCATAGCTTTAACATAATATTTAGTATTTTACTATCCTATTTTAAATATTTTTTGGAGGAACCTTAATTTGGTTTGAGGGGAAAAAAGACTTCAACCTGTGAGTGCACTGAGAGAAATGTTAAGGATCTGATCACCCAAACCACCTCCATAGGTGGTTGGAGATTTATTTTGCCACCTTAAAATGAAAATACCTTGCATCTCTGATCCACATCCAGAAACTACATTAAAAGAAATAAACTTGCACCCACCTGGAAGAGTTGTCATGCCTCTCAGCCATTTACATACACGTTTATAATGAGATGTCAGAATATTCATGGATGGGGAACAAGCAAGATGTGGTTATTATCAATTGTAATTTTGAATGCATGTATCCTCTGGTGGCCCACCACAAGCTCATTGGTTTTGCTGATATTGAGCAGGTGATTATTGTTGCACCATGTGACAAACCTCTCCCATAGTCCTCTGTTCTCCTATGTAAAAAATAGTCTCTAAGTGAAGACAGCATGTTTCTCACTGGAAATTATTCACTGGAATCATACATGCCACTGTTGTGATAACCTCTGTTTCACCAAAAATACATTTTATTAATTCCTTCAGAATCTTCACTACACATCATATGAGTCTGGACAGACATTAATGTAAACTGCAACTTGTCAGGTTCGTGGAGGCATAAAACCACAGTGGTAATTTTTTTTTTTTTTTTAATTGATAGTTTGCCTACCCCCATATGAGCCAGCAAATGGGGGCTACACCTGCCATCCATCCCCATGCCGGAGGCTTTCACATGGCACTGTGATCGAGTATTTCTGTGATGAGGGCTTTATCCTAAAGGGTGACTATAAATACCTCACCTGTCAGGATGGAGAATGGGACAGCCCCATGCAGATCAGCTGCCTCATGGACCAAGGTAAAAGTAGATCAGAGCTGGCACATATTTAAGCAATAACTGGACTAATATTTACACAGAGCTCAGTATAAGTATCTTGTCTGTATATTGGGAGCTGTAATACACTTGATAATTTGAATAGTTGATTTGAAGTTGACTGTCTGCTCATCTCACAGACCGAGATCCAACTCTACCATTGGGGATGCCCACCTTGTCAATAGTGGCATCTACAGCCAGCTCAGTGGCACTCATCCTGCTCCTGGTGGTGCTGTTTGTACTGCTGCAGCCCAAACTCAAATCCTTCCACCGGTGAGTTTGTCTTTACAGTCATCACAAATATGTTTTTGGTAAATGGAGGATTGAGAGAAGTGGATGGATACTAACAGTGTTCTGGTCCCTGACACCCAGGCGGGAGCAGGGTGTGTCTGGCCAGCCCGTGTCAATTATGGTGGAAGGGGTTCAGGTCACCCTGCCCTCCTATGAGGAGGCTGTGAGCGGAGGCGGAGGTGGAGGAGGGGCAGCAGCCTCAGCTCTCAGCTCTGAGTCACGAGTCCAGATAGTGCTGTCAGAGGGTCAGCACGCCACAGGGCCAGAGGCTGGCCCCTCCAGGCCCTCCTCCCTCAAACACCAGCATTCAGAGATGGCTGTGGTCCACCCTGTGCCACCGTCGTCATCCTCCTCCTCTTCACCTTCACCCTCATCGTCTTGCTGGGGCCTTGAACATGCAGGCGCTGCAGCTGCCTCATCCTCACAAAGGAGGCCCTCCACAGGCAGCGACCAGCAGAGCCTGCCCCTCCTGGACTCTGAGATGGACTATTCTGACGGTAAGCCTCTCTTCATCAACACTGTAACTGTGTAAACTGCAGAAGGAGCTGTGCTACACTGTAAAATCCCCACTTTGCACTGATGCAGAGGTTTTTTTTTCCTGTGTCTAGATATGCCTTTGCTGAAGGAGGCCTGAAACATGCTGCAGCCTTTCGGACATACCAGAGACCATCGATGTTGCTACTGACCTGTAGTGTTGAGCAAGATGCCTATTAAGAGCTCATCACTACAGCAGCTGTCATCACAGACGACGGACGCCCGGCAGAAGGGGCGCTGAGTGGAGCTGTGGGTCACTCAGAGTAGTTGCTCTCACCATCCCAAAGGAGAACAAAGTGGGGTTCACATGTACATACATGCTTAAAATTTTTATAGGAATTCTTACACAACGTATGTCTAATGTCTGACACACACATCTGTTTGCTCTTTTTAACCATTGGCTTAACTTGAGAATGTGGAAAAGAATGAGGAAAGATTTCTCCGTGGCTTTTGGGAAAAAAATGACTGTGTAATGTATTTGGTTCCAATGGATGAAACTCATCTCATAAGCTAATAATCTCATCTCACTGTCTTGTCCAATGTATGTTTCTCCCCACATATTACATGTAAGCAATGATGCATGAAGGCCTGACAAGCTAGATTGTCTACAAAGTCATGTCCACTCACACCATTTTCTTCTACTACTTTTGTGATTAGGAATGAATTAGTCACAATTTGGTGTGTTAGTCATCACTCACTTCCCACTCCATGTCTCTGTACGGCTGCTTCTCTACCCAAAGGTGGACTGCGCTCCAGTCATTAGATTTTGAGCAACATTTTATCTTCTCATTTCAAGTGATTTAATGCTCCAGGCCTGCTTTCACCATGTTTCCCGAACCATCTAATCTGTGCACCCTTCAGGAGGTGAGTCTCCAACTGTATTCTCCCCTTCATACTCACACACCCGCCCCCAATGGCCTTAGCTTTCCACTTCTATGCACAGGCATCTGTAATATGGTAAATATGGGATTTTAAAAATGAATGTCAGTTAAATGCCTCCACAGC